>NC_136493.1:4230000-4435000 GCF_053919585.1 Euprymna scolopes
TTAAAACTCGAAATTTTTAACAAACATAAACCCTTCTACGAAAATGCACTTAAGGAAAGTGGTCACCCAAACACTACCTTCAATTACATTAAATACCGCAAACAAGAGAAATAGAACTAGGAAAATAATTTGGTTCAACCCCCCCTTCAATACAATGGCCCAAACAAAACTTGGCACTAAATTCTTCCAACTAATAAACGACCACATCCCACCCAGCCACGTACTACACCACATCTTCAACAAAAAACACAATTTCACTCAGCTACAGTTATACGGACAACCTAGAACAGATAATCAAAAAACATAACAGAAAATTACTTAACAAAGATGACAATACAAACAACACCAACAAGAACAAGTGCAACTGCAACAACAAATAGGAATGCCCACTTAATCAACAATGCCTACAAACAGAAGTAGTATATAAAGCCACAATCGCACCTAAACAAAACCCAAACGACAAAAAATATTATATTGGCCTGGCCGGCACCTCATTTAAGGATAGATTTCGAGTACATAAATGCTCCGTCACAAACCCTAACCACCCTAACAAAACCTCACTAACTACCCACTATCTACATCTAACCCAAAATAACCTTACATCAACCATTAAATGGGAAATCCTTAGAAAATCTAGCACATGTAAATCCCTAAACTCCCTAAACTCCGCATGTTTTCTCTGCCTAAACGAGAAACTTCTTATCTCCAATTTTAAAGATAGAGACAATTACATACACTCAACCAAACCCCCTCAACCAACTCCCCCACCCCCACACCACCTTACCCCCTCCCCTAAGAATTCCCCTAAATCCAGCAAAATAACATATACCCCAATCACCATTAACTCTAGACACCACATAACCTCATCCCACATAAACACCCAATAACATACAAATCGGCATCAATTCCCCTCTCCCTAGCTACCGCCTGTCCAACCCCAACACACCCTACATGCAACCTCCACGACTTAACACGGAAATTGTTTACATATAACCATGTGGATTTACATCTGCACAGGTAAGTGTACATGGAAATGTACAACTAACCGATGCCTCACGTGCATAGACGCATACCTTAAAGTATGACACCGCAATATAGCCTTCCGCCTAAACTGATCGATAATACCCTAAAAAACAAATACCCCAACTTAGAACAATAACTAAAGCACTCAATCCCCATATAAACCACCCTAAACTCCTCCCAAAAATCTATAAACATGGCTACTAGGACCACTATCCCGGGTACGTGGGCGCTTATTAATGCGTATGTAAGTATATGTGGATGACAACCATGCCTTCATTTACGGCATGTCACGCCATATACCCGTATGTATATGCGTACGCACATATCTGTGCTTGAGCGAGTGTGGGTATATATCTTTGCAGATGTATATAACGAGAGCATATGTGTGTACATATGTGTATGCGTGTATACATGTATATCTGTGTACATGCATGCGTGTGGGAAACTGCATCTGTAGGTTATATTTGTATGCGGAGGAGTACGCCGGCGCGCCCATATGCACCCAAATCTAACAAAAAACCCACTTATGAAAATGAAAATATTATGTATAGAACCCTGGGAATGAGTTTATGCTCATGTCTATGTATAACCAGGTCTACATCGAACGAAAGTATTGCGCCTATGTACCCATAAATAAACTTAGATTTAAATCTATCCAGACGAATATGTCTATACCAATAACTGTCTGTATAACTGGGTGTGTATGTGTGTGTGTATGCACGCACGTGTAAATCCACGTGGGCGTCCGTGTGTACATGGGGTACCGATGTGTATGTGCACGTGCCTCTGTATGCGTGTGTGGATGTGAAAGTATATGTGCTCGCTGCCTGCTGTCCACATAGTGTGTGAGAGCGTGCACCTGCGTATATATGCCGATGTATATGTTCACGAGTATTGGTATATGTATGTGCGCATGCGCTTGCATGTATGTGTGGGGTACAAGTATGCCTGAATCAATATGCGCACATGAGCCCGTATAATCGCCTCCTTGGAGGCAGGGGCGTCGATGTGTGTATGTATCTGTGTATGAACGCATCCATGCCCACGCACGCGTACCCAATTTTAACACCTTAAAGAAAATTTGACGTAAGCGAGAGCAACGCGGGTGTCTATGCATGCAGGCGCACATATGTGCATATATTTGCACGCCAGGTCGGGGATGTATGTTTACATGTGACCGTTTCTTTTAAGTATATATGTGTGTGGCGTGCGCATGTGTGTACCTGTGCCCGCGACCGCTAACTAACCCTCTCTAAACAATTAACAACAAAATAAAAACTAAAAATAAATAAACCGAATCATAGCCCCCCCCCCCGCCTCTAAACATAAGCGAACACCCAACAGGTGAAGACATACTTACCAAGAAATCATCTCACCAACGAGACGCATAAAAACTTTAACATAAAGACTCGAATTTTAAAGTAACCCCCTCCTCCCACCCCCACATATTCCCCTTCACGCCATGTAACCCTATGCCCTCAGCCACACCAGAAATGAACTTCCCAGACCCTCCCCCACAAGTTCCTTAAACCCCAAAACTAAAACATTATCGACAGACCAAGCACCCCCTCCCACTTCCCCCTTGTTCCCTTCCTCTCTTTCTTCCACCATCCTCGCACCCCCCTGACCTCAATCACTCTTTCTCTCTTTCATCCCAAAATAGCGAACTTCTGTAAAAGTCTGAGGAAGCTACAGACGGCCAAAAGAAAAACGGCCGAGTAGCTGAAACAATAATGTAACTTAACAGAAAGACACGGTAATAAAAATAAAACGTATATATATATATAGATATATAAACATATATATATATATATATATATATGCGTTCAAATCGCTTCATTTTGATCTTTTAATTGTATATCTGCCAATGGCTTAAAGGAAAACGACTACATGTTGTGGTTTCGATTTTAGCCAATGAAAACCAAACCATTTTAATTTAAAACTTTAGAAAGCGTTACTGCATATTGGGTACAATATAATTTTCAACTAAAAAGTTGCTATTTATCAAAAAACCAAACACAAACTAAACTATTATATATAAGCGTATTTTACGGCTGGCCGACGCCGGGGCGCACTACTATATATTGGGTACATTATAATGATCAATAAAGGTTTTGCTTTGTCTTAATAAATACAAAGTTTCTATACATTAAAGTAGCATTTTCAACATTTTACGACCGGGAAACGCTAGGCAGCCGGCTAGTATATATATATATATATATATATATATATATATATATATATATATATATATATATATAATAAGTTTGAGGAATCATTGCGTTGATGAAACGTGTAGCTTAATTTCCATATATATTTTTATAACTTGCGATATATATATATATATATATATATATATATATATATATATATATATATTAGTTTCTCTGTGTTAGGATATTAATTTCACGTTCAGTCATTTCTGTTTGTATATATAAAATTGTTTTCTTTGCTCATAATCCATTTCTACTCAGTGCATTTCCAAAATCTTGTCAAATCAACAAAAAAGTAAAGTAAAAAATAGAACAAGGGTGGACTGAGTTTCCAGTAGTGGAAAATTGACAGCACTAAGTCTTTCGAATCCGTTTTTCTTCTGAAAAAAAAAAGATTTGGTTAAGTCCCACATTCTCAGCACTTGCATGAGAGGAATCTACTCTGATGAGAGATGTAGTCTGGAGAGATGGGAGGCGACAACGAGAGAGAGATAGAGAGAGAGGGAGAGAGAGATGGAGAGAGATGAAGAAATGGATATAAAGATATGGCAGAAAACATGTTACTACAAGTTGTCAGACATGCAGTAATCCGTGCTTGTGATTGGTTGATACATGTCACATGACTTGATTGCCGAATTACATTTCTTGATACTTCATAAAATGGCAGATAGAATTTCTAAGGCAGCTAAAATACAATTCATAACAATGCATTGCGAGAGACATATTCAGAGATTTTAATCATTTTAATATAAACCTCTCTTCTTTTTTTCATGTTCCCTTTTCTGTTAATAATGTTCTTTAAGAAAGCCATGGATGTAATTATAAATGAAGCATTATCATCCTGCAATCCTTAAAAGAGGAAGATGACTAATCAAGGTCTCGATGCTTTATTCCAGTTTTGTAGCATTCCATGCTCGGGTGGAAAGTTTCCCCACAAGTAGTGCATGGGTAGTTACCAGTGTTGCACCTTTTAGTTTTTTTTTCAGACCTGACTTTAATTTTTGCTACTATTTCTGCCTTTCCCTTTTGAAGGCTACTGCGCCAGAACCTAGGTCTGCTATCTGTTCCCGATTTTTCATGCCTTTAGGGGGTGCTTTATCATATTTGCAACGAAGTTTATGTCCACTAATCTTATCTTACCGATTTTCAAATTTTTCATACAGTATGTTTTTGATATGCGGTTGTTTTCCACTTTGACCATATGCCTAGTCTATCGCAGTTGTGTAGTGGCGAGTACGTCCTTTATGCTGTTCATGTTTGCTCTGTTGACTACTTTAAAATTTGGTATAAGATTGTTCCATTTTATTTTCATACTTTTTCTTTGGTGTTGTTGTATTGCTTCCAACCACTTTATGTGTTCGCTGTACAGTACGCAGGTGTCTCCTGAATATAGTAGAACAGGTAACACCACTGCTTTGTAAGCTTTGCATGTTGTTTCTTGTCGCATGTCGTTCCTTAACAGCAATTGTTTTTCTAGTTTTCCAAACGAAGCATTCGCACTCTGGTCTGTTGGGCCGTTCATAATCAGTGTACTTCCCAGGTAATTAAGGTCTTTTAATTCCCCAACATTTATCATGATCTTAGGATCTCGTGGGTGTATATTGTCAAATGATGGTTGGTATATTACCTAAGTTTTTCCTGTATTTACCTGAACATCGATGTACAGCGCCATTCTACAAAACAAGTTAATCATGCTTTGGATTTGGCCCTCGTTGTGTGACAATAAGACTGAATGAATGAGTCTATACTCAACACGTAGACTTTTATTATGATGAGTTTCTGACCGGAAATAAAAATAGCCACCACAGTTATCGGACTTGCCAAAATATTATCTAAAATTGAAGCAGTTTTATGCAATGGAATATGAACATGTAAGCATGTATTATAGCAAAAAGTTAATTTTTTTTTAGACCGGTAGGTGTCGTTCTTGCGTTAATGCACGACTCGTCTGTTTACATTGCGTCTTTAACAAAATCTGATTATTTTTTGCGTCAAATACTTGGATATAAACGATTAAGGGAAACATTACATTTTATTGCTCGGTTTCAATCACATCTGTTTATAAAAAGAAATGTCATTTTTGTAACCAAACTTTTTAATATCAAAAATATTGAAACCTCCTTGTTTCAGTATAAATTTTGTTAAAGCAATAAATATTTTAAGTCAATAAATACACAGATTTAATACAAGTAGAATAAAAGATAAGTCATTTAGTTTTAATTTTGTTCAAACAATATATGTTGAACTTAAAAATAAAAAAAAAATTATTGATACCTTCAAAATAAACATTTAAAAATAAAGCCATGCTTGAATATTCTATGCCATTCAAAAAACTGATACTCACTTCATGCAAGATGGTCCAAAAGCAGTCTGAAGCATTCCATATTTTGCTGAGGCATTTCGCTCAGGTTTAAAACAGAATGTCATTGCATATCATTCTTTAAAGTGTCCTATCATCCCGATTGCATTTTTGGAAATTCATCAGCTGTGACAATCAGGCTTTAGCTATATTAAAAAAATAAAATGTCAGTGGTCCTATAGGATTGCATCAATAATATACTGAATTTTCAAAATTCTACGACAATTTAAAATGCCTGTACAAAAAAGTGTGGAAACCGATTGAATGCGCCTAGTAAATGCTATACCCATATCCTTCAAAGATCAGTCATTTTAATTATTTTATCTAATCCATTCTTAAAATCTATTAACACAGTTGACACAATTTGATGCAATTATGTTGGAAAATGTCCAGGATCCGGTAGTTCACTGTCGTCAGGGGTTGCAAAGAATGCTCTCTGCGCCCCTAACTAATGGAGACAAGTAACAGATCAAAAGAAAAAGGAATCAAAACTCTAGCCTCGCTCGCGTAAACTTACTCAGCGAAGCGACAAGAGAAGAAGAAGAAGAAGAAGAAGAAGAAGAAGAAGAAGAAGAAGAAAAAGAAGAAAAATTAATGGGAATGGTTGTAGATTGCCTTTTATAACCAATAGGAACAAGCCTCCCACCACTCCCTTAGTCTATTTAGGCGGTGAGACAGATCTGCTCATGCTGGTTCATCCCCTCCCCCCGACGGACAGCGACACCCATCCTTAAGTAGCCTCCATTTTTTTCTACAATTAAAATATCATCGACCTATAAGACTAAAAATAAGTTATTGCTTACAGTTTGAGCGTGCAAATGGTAGAATTCTTTGTTTAATAAATAGTTATTAAATATTGATTTTAATCTCTGACAATTTAAATTAGGTGGGTTTTTAATCAATGTCTGTAAAAAGTCATACAATGATTAATTAAACATTACAACCTATTTTAATATTTTCTTTTTGTAATCCCACTGGAGGGTTAATGTTAATTTTTGAAATATCTTTATGTCTATTCGATGGATATTAAGATTATGGTGTGATTCTATTGGCAATAAAATTCTGATTTTCGGTCATGTTTGTCGTAAGCGAGATATTTGAAATTTCCTCGATTCTACAAAGTTGAGAAAATCTTTTGCCACACCTCTCGCGTTTTTATGTCCAATATCATAGGTTGTAGTCTAGTTTATAAAGAACCATTGGTAGGAAATTACATGGTTATCCTTTTATGGGGGCACTGCTGAATAAATTTTATTTTCTGTTAACGCATCTATTTCATTTTTCATTACCATTTTCCATTATTGACACTTTTCTAAATTAATTGCATCAATGTAACTTCTATCATGGAATAGCAATACTGGATTTTATAATTCCCGAAATTCGGGACCATTAAAAATGAAGTCTTTTCTACTTTCTGGCTTCCGTTCTGACGTATTTTCAACTGAACATTAACATCAATATCATTTTTTGATCAATATTAATATTTTATTTGCGTCAACATCAACGTCCTTATCTACGCTTGAAAATATAATTCCGTCTTCTCCACATTATGGAATGTATTTTGAAATTAAACATTCCTGTGAATTTTACACATCGGATTATTTTTATGTATTTTTTCTCTGGAAAAATACGGATAGGCTGGACTTCCTCTTTAATAGCCTATAAATATATTCTGATTTAATAGCCTATAAATATATTCTGATTTAATAGCCTATAAATATATTCTGATTTAATAGCCTATAAATATATTCTGATTTAATAGCCTATAAATATATTCTGATTTAATAGCCTATAAATATATTCTGATTTAATAGCCTATAAATATATTCTGATTTAATAGCCTATAAATATATTCTGATTTAATAGCCTATAAATATATTCTGATTTAATAGCCTATAAATATATTCTGATTTAATAGCCTATAAATATATTCTGATTTAATAGCCTATAAATATATTCTGATTTAATAGCCTATAAATATATTCTGATTTAATAGCCTATAAATATATTCTGATTTAATAGCCTATAAATATATTCTGATTTAATAGCCTATAAATATATTCTGATTTAATAGCCTATAAATATATTCTGATTTAATAGCCTATAAATATATTCTGATTTAATAGCCTATAAATATATTCTGATTTAATAGCCTATAAATATATTCTGATTTAATAGCCTATAAATATATTCTGATTTAATAGCCTATAAATATATTCTGATTTAATAGCCTATAAATATATTCTGATTTAATAGCCTATAAATATATTCTGATTTAATAGCCTATAAATATATTCTGATTTAATAGCCTATAAATATATCATGTTCACTTTAAATATTAAATTTGTTTTTTTTTATCTCTGATTACGAAAAAGGTCGAACTGAATATGCATTTTATTTAAGTATTTTTTTCTCCAGAACACTTTATATCGTATCTTTCTAATAATTTTGTTTAAACCACGGTTTCGTATATATGCAGCTATTATTAATAAAAACGTCCATATGTTTTTTTTAGAAATTTGGATTCAATAAGTAGACATCTTGCAATTTCAACAAGAATAAAGCACGGCCTTTCAGCAGTTACGTTTTTATGTGGTAAATGAGGTACTTCTTTCGGATGTTTTGTACTATGGTTAATTAATAAGTATTCCACGTAGTAATTTCTATTCCATTGTAAGAGAAAATGCATATAATTGCATCCAAAGGGGCAATATCAGCCCAGTATCCTTAGTTGATAGCAGGTCATCAGATTTATTATTTAGGAAAAAGGCAACTATTAAACCGGAATTAGCATCTACAAAATTCAATGCATACCTGAAGTTTTCTCTAGACATCTATTCCAGAAGATTGTCCATGTCACGATTCCCCAGTCGTAGGATTTTGGTGATTTTTGTACCCTTTCTTTCTCTGGCATACTGTTTTTGTTTTTGTTTTTTTACTTTGCCCTTGTTCTTGACTACAAAAATCTCAGTTTGTCAGGTTTTAAGAAGGTTTTGCTTTCATCCCGTCAACTACATTCGGCAACTCCTTGTAGGCAGTTTTTAATGAAAATATTATTATCTCGTGTGAAATTTTTTACTCGGTTGCAGTCTGCTAGTTCCACAAAGTTGAGATCAAGATTTATAAAATCAGATTCTTTCGTAATTACGTGCACTGTTGCCCGATAATCGATAAAAAGTTGTTACTGCTTGAAGTGTCAAACCTACAGCAAAAAAAAAAAGATGTTAACTAACGGAGTTTTTCTATTTTTGATGAAGTCCCTCTTTGAATTTTTCTTATCTACATTGAAAACTTTTGTGGTTTCGTCGCTCATAATTATACCAGATTATGTTCATCATTTTTGGGGGAAATTGTTCTTTGCAAAATTACGATTTTTATTAATTCATAGATATTCTAAGATTTTGTTAGTATTTGGCGGGAATTTTTGCATTTAAATATACTTGTTTATTGTTTAGTTATTTTTCTCGTTTTATCGATTTCTCCGTAACTTTTTAGTTCCACCTTCAATTAACGAAAAGTCAGGCGTTTTTGTTTATGCTGGATTATTACGGTTGTAAACGGATTAAAGTCATTTAGCGTCTCTTTAGGAAATATGGTAACTAATGGACGATCACTAATAATTTCGCCAGACATATAATGAATTTTCCGTTGTTTTAGCTTTAGTAATATAGTCTTTAATCGTTCCATAATTTTGGGTTATTCTTTTTTATAAATAATGCTCTCTTTATATGCTGAATGCTTTGCAGTTATCGACCAAGGTATCTCGCATTATCAATAATAGACTTCTGTCATCTAAGCACTGTATGAATTCCGCAAAAAACGGTTGCGTTCTTTTCAATAAACTCTAGGTAGTTTCGTTTTCATGTTGTGTTTGCAGACACTGTGTAGATTTTTGGATTCGTAAATAATCCAAAGATTTCACCTGCCACAATTTGAATTTCGATTCCAATTCATCGAAGTAGAGTCTTTCGCCGTATCCATAATATTTTAGTTGCAAGTCATTTATACAAGGTTTTAATCATAAAACCTTTCTGACGAATAATAGTTACTCAGTGCATTGCCAATTCGTAGAAGTCCTGAATTGTAACAGTTTTAGAGGAAGCACAGAATTCCTTCTCATATAGATCAAAATAATTCTGTGCGTAATTCTAAAGAACCAGAAGATTATATGGAGAGATTTTTTTTTACACAGTGGTTACCACTTATCAAGGCCTGAACGCCACTCAGGGATAAGGGTTAATGCAAGTACATTACGTTAGTGTGGAGATTTGATGAAGTGTTTATTTAAGGGGGCAGTTCATTAGGAATTTGTTAACGTTGGACTTGAACACATCCAAGTTGTAGTCCGGTGGGAAGCAGGCAGACGGAACAGAGTTCCACAGACGTGCAGTTCTAAGAAAGAAGCTTTGTTCATGGAATCCACGTTTGATTTCGATTTCTAATTTAATTCGGAAAAAAAGCTCTGACGATATTTTACCGTTGAAGAAATGTGTTCATTACGGACCCTACTATCTTTCTCGCTAACGACAAAGTACACTTTTTAATCTTTATACTTCCTTTCTTACTGTACATGATAATTCATTGTCTTTGAAAAGAAAAGTATACATTTTGAAGCTCCATGGATTAAGGAAAACTTATATTATTATTAAAAAAAAAAAAAATTTCCTCCCTTCTTCAGACTAAACCTTACCTGTAACTCAAAAATCCTAATGGAAATCCATCTGTAAATAAATAACCCCTCTGCTCTTGAACGCTAACAATCTACTCCTTCCAACCTATCCGCCACTAAACTCCCACATTGCTCCGGTGCTCCGCATCTGTAGTTGAATCGCTAACTTCCAGCCCCTAATCCCTCACATGCAAACTGTTTTAATAACCATCACTAAACATCTATACATTTCTACCTCTAAGGCATGCATTACAGCTCATTCCTATCCAGTAAGGGACTTAACAGCCTATGCACACAAAGGCAGGTACTTAACAGCCAAAGTACCCAGAAACAAAGCGATATGCACTACACAACTGTCTCGAGTTTTGCAACGATTAATTACGATATTGAAACGACACTCCTTGTTATGCAAAACGCCCCATGACTCTTACTAAAAAATACCTACAACTCCAACTCTATTCGCACCTACTGAAAACCTGCCCATATATATCTATTCACCTAATTACGCATGACTCAATACTTGCTGTCTTATCCATGCTATATTGCACTTACATCTTAACCCTCCTATCATCTAAAATAGCTCGGGCACAACTCGTAGCTCAATTCTTAATACCTACTCATACTGTAACACTATACTAGACCTAAGCTAACATTAATAAAATAAAAAAAAAAAAGGGTACGACTAAAATCACATTATCTCCTCCCTAACAAGCCCTCTTACAAACATAGACGCTTACACTGCATGAACTTCACCCATCCCCTTTATCCATTAACAAGTAAATAGCATGTCCCTAAATCACTTTGAGGAGTGTAACTAATCAGTAGATATAATCCCCAACAAACTAACCCAGTAACACTAACAACGCGGGGTCGCAGAAATACCTGGATTAGAACCTAGGCGCGGAGAAAACCCTCTCAGGGCTGACGGACCCAGTAGATCTTCCCAGATCATCCGTCTAGGAGAAGGAAAACTCTGAAACTAAACCAAAGGGGAGAGAGGCCTCTTCAGTCTTGGATGACAACCTTCCTAGAGCTGGTGACTCAAACAAATTCACCGGTTTGCAAACCTAAATTGCTTAAGGAGTAGATAGGCTCTGTCTATCGCCCGGCTTCCATACTCCTTCTTTGCCTATTAGACAAGCGCAGAGACACTATCTCAGTGATTCGACAGAAACACCCAGCGGTAGATCTTGTTTCCTGGCTAGGGCAATGAACGCCGTTCTTCCCCATTCCCAGCATGCCCCACCCCTAAAACTGAACATTTGGGAGTGCTTGAGTATAAGATATGCCTGAGCAGTTAGATTGGGTTGACCTTCTCCTAAAGGGTTGAGGGTACCGGATTGACAGTTCCTGGCTGCTGTTCCCGACTGGTAGTACAGGAGCCCTAACTCTTTGGTAGCGCTTAGAGCGGCTGCTCCATCAACAGTTGAATAATATCGGGTTGTTTGCAGTGCCATGACGCGCATGGAAAGGGACCCTGCACTCATCCCCGGTGGGCTTTCCTGAGGCCACAATCCTAATTGGAGAAAGGTCAGCTGATGGTCTACTTGTGATGCATGTCTGAAGCTCCGCATAACCTCTTGCTTAGCTCCCCCTTACCGAAACTCTTAAAAAAAAAATATGACGACAGTACAATCTAAAAATAAGCTTAAACCAGGATTAGGGACAAACAAATTCAACTTGCCTCCTCCCTTGAGGCTCTCATTCACAAATATCCGTGGGCTTAGAACTAACTTAGCTGATGTTGAAGCATTTCTCTTAACAAATACCCCGGATATCTTAGCACTAAGTGAGACTAACCTACACTCCTCCATTCCCTCTAACCACTTTAACATGCCTGGATATCTCCCACTCTGCCGTAAGGACTCTGACAGACATATGCACGGACTTGGAGTTTACATTCGTAATACCCTTCCCTTGACTAGAGAAACAAACCTAGAAACAGATGATCAAGCCTTTATGTGCTTTAGACTAAACGTGCAACACAGTATTAGCTACTATTATTTTCTCTACCGCTCTCCCTCGACTCAGGACTGCTCCATAATAAACAAAGTATCTGACAGCATAGACACGGCACTGTCCCTCGACACTAGCGCACAAATACATGTGTTTGGTGACTTTAATGTCCACCACAAAAACTGGCTTGGATTCTCTGCTCACACAGATGCAGCGGGCAGCACAACCCATAGCTTCGCTATATCTCACTCCCTATCACAAATTGTTACGTTTCCAACCCGTTTCCCTGACCAGGAAGAACACGCATCACTTCTAGATCTGTTTTTGACCACAGTTCCCGATGACTGCATAGCGAAGGCCCACAGCCCACTCGGGAACGCTGATCATGCAGTGATAATGGTTGAAATCGCCCTAAACTCTAGACCCAAAACTGAAGAGCCAGTGCTCAAAACAACGAGATATTATAATAAGGCTGACTGGGAAGCCATCAGGGAACTAATTAGAGATGCTCCATGGAAAAATATTTTCTCTCTCCCTGCTGAACAGTGTGCAAACGAGACCACTGACTGGTTCAAAACTGCAATCGAAGCGCATGTTCCCATGCGGAAATTTTATAGTAAGCCCCACTCTCCCCAATGGTTTACGTCGACTTGTGCAACTGCCATTACTCAAAAGCAGCATGCATACCGTAGGTTTAACCGACATAAGTCCAGTTCAAACAGACTGAAGTATATAGAAGCTAGAAATAACGTTAAGAAAGAAATAGCGACAGCTAAGAGAGAATTTACGGAAACCACTAAAAAGCGCATCGAAGCACAAAAACTAGGAACTCGAGACTTCTGGAAAATCTACAACAGTGTAGTAAATAATGGGCAATCGACAATTCCCCCACTAACCAACAATCACGAGGTTGTCTCCTCAGCAACCGACAAGGCTAACATGCTTGCCAGTCGGTTTGCCTCAAACTCCACACTGGACCCTTCCAACCACCCCCTACCTGACTTTCCTATGCGGACAGACGCCACACTAGACGATCTGAAAACCACCCCTGCTCAGGTGCATGCTGTCATAAAAAACCTTGACACCTCAAAAGCATGTGGACCCGATCTTATCCCAGCTGTGCTATTAAAAAAGTGCTCAGCCGAAGTAGCTCCAGTTCTCTCCAAACTCTACAACAAATGTCTTAATGAAGCTTGCTTTCCGGGCTGTTGGAAAACTGCTTCTGTTGTACCAGTATTCAAGAATTCTGGTGAAAGGACAGACCCATCAAATTATCGCCCCATTAGCCTCCTTCCACTTTTTGCCAAAATATTTGAGACCATAATTAACCACGCTCTAATCCATCATCTTACAGATGCTAAACTACTGACTGACAAACAATATGGATTTAGACAAGCCCGTTCCACAGCAGACATCCTCACCGTGATCTCTGAACGTATATACCAATCACTGGACAAAGCGGGGGAAGGCAGAGCGGTAGCTCTAGATATATCTAAGGCTTTTGACAGGGTATGGCATGAGGGTCTCCTCAGTAAAATCAGATCATACGGTATCACTGGTAGAATACTTAACATAATTAAATCCTTCTTAGATAAGAGAAAAATCCAGGTAGTCCTCGACGGTCGCACATCTAAACAATATGATATAAATGCGGGAGTGCCCCAGGGTTCTATCCTTGGACCTCTATTGTTCCTGATATTCATAAATGACCTCCCCGACAACATTGCCTCTGAGATGGGTATATATGCTGATGACACTACACTCTATGGCAGACACGACAGGAAGACGAATGAACACATTTCTAAAGAAATGGCAGAAACACTAGAGGAAGACCTCCAATCTGTAGTGGAATGGGGACAAAAGTGGTTGGTCGCGTTCAATGCTGCCAAGACTAAACTAGTTTCATTCAATAATTACAAGAAACCCTCTCTACCACCAATAGCAATGGCCAACGACTCTTTATCTGAGAGTCCATCTTTCAAACTCCTTGGCCTAACGTTCACAGGAAACATGAGTTGGAACAATTACATTGAAGGCATTGCCAGGGCCGCTGCAAGAAAGGTGGGCTCTCTCTACCGTGCTAGAAAACTACTAACACCCGAAAGTATCCTGTACCTCTATAAGGCCACCATTCGCCCATGTATGGAGTATTGCTGCCACATCTGGGCTGGTGCATCTGCTACTAGTCTCTCGCTCCTTGACAAGGTTCAAAAGAGAGTCGCAAATCTGATAGGCCCTGAACTGGCATCCAAGCTTCAGCCTCTGTCCCATCGACGAAATGTTGCATCCCTCTGCCTGTTCTACAAGTATTTTAGTGGTGAATGCTCTGATGAACTGCAATCACTTGTGCCCCCACGACGCGAGCACCCTCGACAAACCCGACAGGCTACTAGATCCCACCCCCACACTGTAGAGGTCCCTAGATGTAAAAGATCTTTTTACTCCAATAGTTTCTTCCCCAGAACCGCAAGACTCTGGAATTCCATTCCAGGTCCCTGCTTCCCCAACAGTACTGACGTGCAGAAGTTCAAGTGTAACGTGAACCGACACCTTGCTGCCCAAATCCCTACATAGTACCCCAGTAGTTGTTGCCCCTGATAGTAGCCCCCTACACCAAAGTGGCAATTTGCCTTGTTTGGGGTGAAAATGTAATAAAAAAAAAAAAAAAAAAAAAAAAAAAAATGCCTTTGAACATTTGATGTCACTATAAATAATATAACTTTTATCATTTCATTATCAAATCAACTGATTGAATAGACGTATCTTGGGAGTCGGATTTTTGTCATTCCATTTACAGAGTTTTCATTTCTCTTGTGAACCTTACCGTTATTCCCCTGGAAAGGATCGTTTCTCATAATTAGTATTTCAATTTATTGACCCGGAATTGGCATCAATATTTTTAGTCACCAATATTAATAACTGACAACTATGCATATATTTCCCTTTCGTTTTCCGATGTAATTCATCATGAGCCATACGACCCCGAAGAGTAGTGGTTTCCCTATAAACGTGTTTCCTCTTACGACTTTTTGTTATTTGCATAATAATCGTTTTTAAACGCGAATCAAGTGACAGGGCGTGTTTTTTCCGGATTGTTTCAAAACAAATTCGATTAGAATTGTCACGTAAAGTCCCATCATCCAACTCATAACCGATCCTTTATCACGAACCTGTTTAGCGCCAATTGGCAGCAAATATGTGACCAATCATGGATACGCTAATCTTTTTTTTATTGTTTTACAATCACGATTCTTCAGAGACTGTGATCCCTTGTTGCTAAATACAAGACAAATTTGCTTGAATGATAGCATCTACGGCATCTCAACCATTGACGTCATAAACATCTTTCGTATATGGTTACGATACTATGAACGCAACCAAGATAATTGACACACCAAAACTGAAAAATGCCTATTAGCCTTTCCTCTCCTTTCCCCTTTCCCACCTTCCTCCATTACTTTCCCTCTCCACTTGGAAGGATAGACCGAGGAGAAAAACACTAACCATGGCTCATCTTAATGAATACAAAGAGAACTAGGCTTATTGTCACTCACATTTCCGTGATGATTAATGACCTCTGCCAACGGGGAATCAATGATACATAGTTGTCGCTAACTAATTAATTTGCAAATCATATCGAAATAGGTTGAAGGTACTGACAGTGTGTGGAGACTTGTTTCATTCAGAATTCAGGGAACAATACAATTTATTCCCCGGTGTGAAAACCCATAGTGATTAAGTCAATGATCTAGATGATGATGATGATGATGATGATGATGATGATGATGATGATGATGATAATAATAATAATAATAATAATAAAGAATTCACTATCACTGCTAGTGTTGGTCATAGCAAATATGCCTCTTAATACACTAAGAAAGAGCCATGACAGATACAAGTTCACTGATACAGATGTAAGAATGAACCACCTAATGTATATGGACGATCTGGAACTTTTTTTGTAAGAAGCAAAACGAAAGTAGAGATGTAAATAAACACAAGCAGAATCTTCACTCAAGATCCCGAGTAGAAATCTGTATGGAAAACTGCTCAGTGCAAGTTAGAAAAAGGGGAAACTGTAGGCAACAAAAATTATGAAAGTACCTAAACTATGTGTGAGTTCTAGGAGCAGACATCATCAAAGCAACAGAAATGAAAGAGTAAATTGAAAAGCAATAGCGGAGAAGAAAAAAAATTATAGAAAGCAAACCTATATAGTAGAAACCTAATAAAAAGGTCTGAACACATATGCAGTGTCACTAGTAAGATACTCCGGACGGTTTTCAGACTAGAGCAAAAAAGAACTCAAATATATCGACTAGTAAACCAGGAAAGTCATGATTATGCACAATGTACTACGTCCAAAGAACGATACTGACTGACTCTACGTGAAAAAGAAAAGGCGGAGGAAGAGGAATGGTTTGTATAGAAAACTGGGAATCAAATGTAAACAAAAAAATAATTCAGAAATTTGTTGAGTTCACCGCAATTTCCAGAATTGCTTACTAGTCCTTAAAACGTGCTTCGTTGTCCTGTTCTACGGAACCGAGTCTCTGACTGATCATTTGTTGGTGTTCTGTTGCCATAACGCAAATGAATTTGCAAATATTATCGAAATAGGTGGAGAGTACTTGACATATTGGAACACCAAAGGTGTTGGCTAATAGAAAGTTTAGCTGATTATCAGTATTAAACTAAGAGTAAATACAAATGATAATAATAAACATAATAATATTCAATATTATATTATTGTTATAATTATTATTATTTCATATTATTTATTTTAAATTATTATTTGGAGCATTGTTTGTACTATTTATAAGCAATGTTTTACTTGAATCATTATTATATATTAATATTTCATATTATTTATCATATTATTTTTAGTAGCATTATATTATATTACATTATTATTATTATTATTATTATTATTTATCACTATTATTTATCATTATTTTTTATAAATATGATTATTGTTATTTAATATTAGTTATGATTAATGTTATTATTTTATATAATTATCATTACTATTAGTATATAGACTTATTGTCTATAAACGTTTTCTTATTTTATTGTAATTAGTTTATATTATTAAACTTATTTTGCATATTATTATTGTATTAATTTATATTATTTTAATTCTAATTATTATTTCATATTGTGATCATTATTATTACCACTTAATATTATTAAAAGTATTTGTACTAGTTTATATTATTTTGATTATTTGTAATATTTTATGTTAAAATTATTAATAAGATAGCGGGTGTTATTTATTTTGTGTGTCACGCTTACATCCGAGTGACTGCCTTTAAATTGTTACTAGCTTTTCGATTGACTTACTTTAATTTAAACCTTCGCCACTTTCGGTTTGGCGATAGACTTAAGGGCAAAAACATCACTTCTTTCACGTTGTTTTCCTACTTCGCGATTCGGTTTCGAGCCTGCCTGCCCACTATCACATTTTTTTTTGCTCTACACACATCTACAAATATATGAGAAATGTCGGCCACTCAAGCTATTCTATAATATAATAGGCAACAATCTGTTTGAATGTATGTATGTATGTTTGCAAGTCTGCTTTTTTCGTCGATATTTTTGAAAGTCATCCCCCCTTTTTGATTGTCAAACCTTAATTTAAACCTACGTCACTTCCGGTTTGGTGATGGGCGCGACAGCAAAGACTGCACGTTTTTTCTTTTACGTTTTTGTCTTCCTTCGCGGTACGGGTTCGAGTCTCCCTTGCTGCTACTATTTTATTTATTTATTTATTTACTTTTTGCTAAACACACACCTCCAAACATCTCGGCAACGTCGGCCACCCACGCTAGTATTATATTATATAAAGCACAAACGTCTACATGTGTGTTCGGATGTCTGCTAAAGAATGTTGTCATCGTCATTGTACGGAACGCGGTATCTCAGGAAAGAGCAGTCTCTCAGACACATAATATCGAAAAATTAGAAGAAAATAGTCAATTATTTTGTGTATTATTTCTACAAGATAAATATGTATTGTTTTTCATGGTAAATATGCATTGTTTTACATAATGATTATGTAGTGCTTTTAAATGATAAATGCCTATTGCTTTTGCATGACCAATATGTATTGTTTTTACATGATAAATATGTAATGTTTCTACAAGATATATATGTAATGATTTTTATGATAAATTTGTATTGTTTTACATAATATTATGTACCGCTATTACATGGAAAAAGTCCTATTGTTTTCCATGATGAGTGTGTATTGTTTTTGCACAATAATTATGTACTTTTACATGATAAATATGTATTGTTTTGCATAATAAATATGTATTGTTTTACATGAGAAATATGTATTGTTTTTACATGATAAATATGCATCATTTTTACATGATAAACATGTATTTTTTACATGGTAAATATGTATTGTGATTACATGATAAATATGTATTGCTTTTCATGGTAAATATGTATTTTTTACATAATGAATATGTATTGTTTTACATGATAAATAAATAGTACGGTATTGCTAGAAGTGTCTTTTTAATTATTAAATCATTTCTCACTGATATGTTCCTTAGTGTAGCTTTGAATACGTAAAAATCAACCGATCACTGTATTAATGCTGGAGTCCATCAGGAATCTATCCTGGGTCCGACTCTTTTCCTGATTTACATCAATGATTTCTCAAATCAAATCCAAAGAGCAAGTTTGTATTTTTACATCATCAACGCTCAGAACCCCGTCTAGAATCAATTGAAATGAATAGCTGTCGTCTTGGGGAGACTACATGTTTTGACAAGCTTTTAACTCTGATGTTTACTTCTTATTTGAAATACGTACATCAAATCCGTTGCCAAAGTCGCTCGAAAAATGGTAGGATCCTTTTATCACTCTTATAGATATCGATGCAGTTTTCTCTCTGTATAAGATTCAAGTAGGTCTAAAGATATAGTACAGTGGTCACATCTGAAAAGATTAAGCTACTGGAAGCAAGCTTATCTTGCCTTGACAAAATTCAATATAGACTTCGTAGGCTAGTGAAGAGTGCTCTTTTCTCATCTCTGTAACCTCTTTCCCACAGAAGAGATGTTGCGAGCCTATCTCTACTTTACCGTTATTTTCATGGCAAGTGCTCGTCTGAGATACAGTCTATTAATCTATAGTCGCTCCGGCCTGACTTTCATGAACAAACACTCGTGTATGTAGAACTACTATCAATATTTCCCCCCACTCTTTATCTGTACCTAAACCTAAACGTAGATGCCATGAACAGTGTTTCTTTCTTAGAACTGCACGCATGCGGAACTCTCTTCCGTGTGCCTGCCTTCCAGCTTACTGCAATACGATCGATTTCAAGTCCAACGTAAACAAATTCTTGATGAGTCATTTGTTTAAGTAATCCAATTTACCACATTTCCACTACTAACGATTACTACGATGTTGTCCCATTGACTACTATAGACTCAGTTAAACTTATTCTCGAGTGGCCTGCAGGCTTTCATAAGAGTAGGCAATTTTACGATTTATATGTGCATAAAAATATCCTATCCCCACCAACTTCTTCAGATGTTTATCCATTAGATTTTTACAACAAAAATTGCAGGTAACAAAATTTTGTGTGATCATAATGAATTAAAAAAATTAAAATGAGAAGGCCAGCTGGCCCGTTTCGTTCTTCGCTCAAGAGCTAAATACGATTAAAAATATCTATAAAATGGAAATATGGCGGGGGACACAAGACGAGGTGGAAATAAGTAGTATAAGAATCAAAGCGAACCACATTAAGTCCTGCAAGATTACTTATTCTTACAAAAACAAATCTAAAGGATTTAATTGATAATTAAAAATGGTTAATTTATGACAACCGGTGACGCTGAACAAGTTACAGCCCGGTCGAGAAACGGGCCATTATTGTGCGTAAATAAAAACAAATATGGCACTTCATAACAGCGGTTTTTTTTTGGGGGGGGCGTCATTTAATTCCTGAGGCAGCCATTTATCACGTTTATTTTTTTTTTACACTCTTTCCCAAGCGGAAGTCGTCGAATACGTTATGATAATTCAGAAAGAAAGCTCTCGAATAGCTGTGCGTGGGTTAATTCAAACTAAGGTTCTTACTCGATCGTTATCAACATCAGTAGCCACAACAAGGCTCATCATCTTCAAGACTCTCGGTGCCGCCACAAATTTCTTAAAACACCATTCTGCTGTGAGTTCAGTAATTATTCCGTAGTTAAAAGCTTCAGTGATACAGCAAACTGTTTCACAGCCTCCCGGCCTTGCTTGAATTGAAATAAGAAAATTGTTCGAATTTCCTTTATTTCTATCTTGTATTTAACGTTCTGAAAAGAAGACATAATTGTTTTAACACTAATGTAATTTAAACGATTAGATAGAACGGAAAAAAACGCTTTTAAAATGATAGATAAAATATATGAAACTTTTTTGAAAATACATCACTTAAAATCCAAATAAAAAAATTCGCAAGAACTTTATTGCCAACGAAATAATTTAGATTCAACTGTTATTTGCATTTTCTACAATGTACTCACCACTTATACTCGAGTATTTGTGTTTATGGTGATATTTTAATAGTCTTTAATAGTGTAGATTGCGTAGATTTTGGATTATTTATGGAGACGGTTTAACAGAAACTTGTTTGTATCAAACGCTACTATATTGTAATCAGCCGGGAAGCAGGACAGTGGCACAGTGTTACACATGCGGCCAGTTCTAGGAAAAGAAACTTTGTTCATGGAATCTGCGTTTGCATTTAGGCATAGATTAAGATTGAGGAAAATTTCTGATAGTGATTGTTGCTAGTCGAGTGTTTTTCTGTGAAATGTTGCAAGAAAAAAAAAACATTGATTGGAGCTTAGCCATGAAAATAACAAAAGCGTAGACCCAGGCTCCCAACGTCTTTTCCGTTGGAAAGAGGTGTCAGGAAAAAGAAAAGGACATCACTTACTAAGTATTGAAGCCGGTTTCCAACTCGATCAAGATAAGCTAAGGTGCATAAAGTAGCGCCTACGCAGATGCAGGAACAGGTCCATTTTTTTTCGTATTATCATGTTTAATTGATAGTAAGCACATAACAGTCTAGTCTTCTTGGAAGTAATCTCCTTCGGCTGCAATTCATTTGTACCGTTGCAACAACTTCTGGAAGCCCTCTTGTGTGAGCGTGTCAATGATCTTCGTCACAGCCTATTTCATCTCCTCAATAGTCTCAAAAAGTAAGCCTCTAAGATTGCTTTTTACAAGTTAGTCACCACTTATCAAGGCCCGGAAGCCATTCGAGGAGAAGGATTTTCCTTGAGTTTAGGTAATGTCCAAAAGTAAGAAGGAGCAAAGTCTGAACTATAGTCAGAATAACGAACTGTGCTGATACACCTCTTAGTCGAATAAGGATGGAGTTGTGGACTGGTCTTCTTTGAGCACCTTTGCAACAAATTCTGTGAACATCTTTCCTCTCTTCAGTTCCTCGTAAATAAAGATCAGTACAGTTCCTATACTGACATCAAACTCTGTACATATTGTCCCTATAAACATAAGACGGCGTCCTTACGTCCAGATTCCATTTTTAAAATTCAGCAGCTGTGACAATCAGATTTTAGTAGAGGAAATTCTAATTATTGCTATCGTTGTTCATTTGAACCCGATTGCATAGCAATAATATACTGAACTTTCAAATGTCCAGGAAAAATTTAAATGTATGTACAAAGAGTCTGGAAACTTATTGAAAGCACCTGGTACTTGATTTTTACACAGAAAGAGAATTTATAATTTTGCCATCTACAGTGTTTTTTTTAAGCTAGTCGTGTTTCTCAATCCTTTCAACACCATAATTGTTTCGTGGAAAAACCGTTCTTACATAAACATGTGATTATACAACAATGGCACTTGGTATGTATATTACTAAATAGAATGTAGTTTGTAATTAATCTTAGACCGAAAAAGAAATGTTCTTAAATTTCTATTTTTTCATGCAACGAAAATTGTCGCCATTTTGTCGAATGCTATTTTATCCTCATCGACACAAACAAATAATCTAAGGAATAAAAAGGAAAAGACAAATCTGGTAAGCATATTTAAACTGATGTACCGCCGTCGTCGCCGCCGACTACGACGACGACTCGAGTAAATCTCGCGCGTGTACGAGATTTGAGTAATCTTGTGACAAGGTAAAACGTTGTTTGTTTCTTGTGATAATTTTTTGCTTGTGTAGTTTGTTTTTCTTTATATTCGGATTTGGTATATGCGTCTTTGTTTTACCGATTCAACCCAACGGAGATCAAAAACTAAAAACCACGTAGTGTTTTTGTTTTTTTTAATTTCTTCTCTCTCTTATTTTGGATTTAGACTTCGGTGCATCTCGTTAAAAGGCTTTGTCTGTCAATCCGCCGTTTCAATATTTTTAACTGTCTGATATGGGATGTATGTGTGAGTAGTCTTGCCTACGGTATTCGAGTAGGTCGTATTATATGTGTTTGTGATCGCAGCTAGTGTACTTAAGCCTGACTTTCGACGTCTCTCCCAGTATATTTATAGTTTAACCCACTAAAAGTGTTACTGTAAGGAGTAACCCGGATGTATGTATGTTCATTACATAATGTTTATATAATAACAGCGTCTTTTTAGAAGATTCACAAAAATCTAATTTGAAAAACAAAAATTATATGTAAAATAAAGATTAGGTTTGGGATTAGGAAAGTTTTTGTATTACATTACAGTTGGGATTTAGGTATGTTCAAGGGTAAACGAGTATTAAATGCAGGATACATCCCACTGTGAAACGCACCGCAGGAAACAATTACTGCGCAATTCATATAGATGCAGAAATATACATATAAAGATATTTTAGGTAATACATGATCTTAATCACAAAGTATATAATATACTAATGGGGAAGCGCTCGGCTTTGCATGTCGTAAAAATACGCTTAAACATGATATTTCAATTTGTCCAGATAAATATATATATATATATATATATATATATATATATATACACATATAACTACTTAATTTACTCACATAAAATTAATATACGAAAGTATAGATTTATTCGTAAACTTTACGTATTTACTTCAAAGTGCTCAATACGTAGGTAGAGCTAGTTAGTAATTTATAAAATATATATGGCGATTAAGCTACACTGAATATTCCGCGTTTCATCCACTCTAGGACTCCTCAGGCTTATGCGCGAATTCTGTGGTTGTTTATCGTTTTATATGCTCCTCTTCTATTGAGATTTTAGTTAGCCGATCAGCTTTCTAGTATCCACCGCGCCCTTCCTATCAGCGCATATATGTATGTACACATATATTTATATTTATATATAAACTAACAATAAAAAAAACACTAACCTAGTTTTAAAACAGATCCTTTGTCCGATAAAATGCATGCCCATTGGCTGATAGGAAGGGCGCGGTGAATACTAGAAAGCTGATTGGCTAACTAAAATCTCAATAGAAGATGAGCATATAAAAACGATGAACAACCACAGAATTCGCACATAAGCCTGAGGAGTCATAGACTGGATGAAACGCGGAATATTCAGTGTAGCTTAATCACCATATATATTTTATACATTATATATATATATATATATATATATAAATATAGATATAGTGATATATATATATATATATATATATATATATATAGTGAGAGAGAGAAAGATAGACAGACAGACAAACACAGAGAAAGGAAAGATTGACAATAAATGAATACACTAGATGTAAAAAAGCAAAAAAAAAAAAAATACAAATGGTTGAAAAATATGCTGTTCATCTTGAATCCTTAATAAATTGAGATTATAAAAATAATTGAAAATTAAAATCCTTCAGAATATCATATTTGCGTATTTAAAGACTATTTTTTCGGAATAATTTTGTCATTTTATTTTGTTTCCTGTTGTGTGGTTGGCTGGCGGTTAGTTCTTACAATTTTACGTTGTATACGTCAATAATTATGCTTAAAATAATATAAAAATAAACACAAATATCACGTTGTATAGACAGGAATTTGAATTTTTTTAATATTTCAAACTGAGAACTTTAGTTTGTTTAAACAGTTACATTAGATTTAGCTTAAATTTGCAGTTTAAAAAAAAATCCAGTGCGGACTTTCTTTTTGTCTCTTGTATATATATATATATATATATATATAGTAATTTATAAAATATATATGGCGATTAAGCTACACTGAATATTCTGCGTTTCATCCACTATAGGATTCATAGCCTGACGAATCCTATAGCGGATGAAACGCAGAATATTCAGTGTAGCTTGATCGCCATATATATTTTATAAATTACTAACTAGCTCTACCTACGTATTGAGCACTTTTGAAGTAAATACTTGAAGTTTACTCATAAATCTATACTTTCGTATATTAAATTTATGTGAGTAAATGAAGTAGTTATATATATATATATATATATATATATATATATATATATATATATTTATATATATATATTTATATATGGGTACTTTTTTTATATCCATTAGAAGCGTTCAGTGAAATTTGAAAATAAAATAAGATACATATTGAACGCGTTTGAAGCCAAATAACCGCAACGCGAATTTTTTTTATAAAATAAACGAGTGTTTGTTTTTTAAGAAATATATTTCGGAGATATACTCTTTTGTCAATCCGTATATTTTTCTATTTTTCTTCACCATGATGTCGAGTGGAAGAATGTTCAATAAATTAAGTCCACGTGATATTAGCTGCGGAGTTTTTATGTAGTCGGATAGAACGCGTGGTCGCGACGTTTGAAAATCTGAGTAAATTTTGTTCATATCTATTAGAAGCGTTGAGTGAAATTTGAAAATAAGATACGTATTGAACACGTTTGAAGCCAAATAACTGCAACGCGAAATTTGTGTGAAATAAACGAGTGTTTTAAACCGCGGGACCACGCTTCTATCCGACCACATAAAAACTCCGCAGCTAACACTACGTGGGCTTAATTCATCATTCATTAGACAATCTTCCACTCGATTATGGCTGAGAAAAAGAGAAAAAATATAGCGATTGAGAAAGGAGGATATCCCCGAAATATATTTCTTAAAAAATATACACTCGTTTATTTTATAAAAAATTTCGCGTTGCAGTTATTTGGCTGCAAACCTGTTCAATACGTATCTTATTTTTTATCTTTTATATATATATATATATATATATATATATATATATATATATATATATATATATGCATTAGTAAGTTTGGGCAGCACTTATATATATATATATATATATATGTGTGTGTGTGTGTGTGTGTGTGTGTGTGTGTGTGTGTGTGTGTGTGTGTATTTATAATAGGGTTCTGCCTATTCAGTAAGTCTTGGTAGTGTTCAGCCCACCGATTGAGTATGGCAGTCATCTCAGTATAGAGTATGGAGCCATCAGCACTACGGACTATGCAGAGGCTATTGTTCTTTGGCCCATAGGCTGTCTTAAGGGCATTATAAAATTGATGTTGGTCCTCCATATCAGCTAAACCTTGGATCTCAGTTGCAAGATTGGTCCACCATTCATTTTGCATTCTTCGGGTTTCCTGTTGGACTTTTGACCGAAGCGCGGCTAGCTTGGCACGTTATGCTGGAGTTGGATTTGCAGTCACTGCTTGCTGTTGCCGATTTTTTTCTTCAATTAGTTGATGAATTCCATCAGACTGCTCGTCAAACCAGTCTCTATGTTTTCTTCTTGAGAATCCCAAAATGTGCTTGGCAGTATTGAGGAGGACTTCACAGATGCTTTCCCATTTTTCAGTTAAGAAAGCTGTTGTTATGGGATCTGCTGCAGGAGTTGGTAAGGTAAGACATTCAGCCAGTTCGTTTTGTAGAGCAGCTCGTGTTGTAATGTTGTTGAGAGCTTTGAGGTCAAGATTTCCTACTTTTCTTGACCATCTTCCTGACCTTCCTGTAATTCAAGAACTGGATGTAATACCAACTATCCATGAAGTTAGCCGTGCAGTTAACAACCTCAAGAATAATAAAGCCACTGGCCCTGATGGCATACCAGCTGAGCTTCTTAAGCATGGCGGAGATGCCATTACCACTTGTCTCCATAACATCATCCAAGATGTCTGGGAGTCAGGCTGCTGCCCGCAACAATGGGAGGATGCAGATATCATCAGCATATATAAAAAGAAAGGTGACAGAAATATTTGTGGCAATAGTCGAGACATTTCCCTCCTGTCAACCTCAGGGAAAGTTGTCACTAGAATTTTACTGTCTCGTATCATCCAACACATTGTCAGTCAAGTCTTACCTGAATCGCAGTGTGGCTTCAGACAGGAGCGCAGCACGATTGACATGGTTTTTGTTGCAAGACAGCTCCAGGAGAAAAGCGTCGAGCAACACCAAAATCTATATATGGTTTTTGTAGATCTCGCCAAGGCCTTTGACACTGTGAACCGTCCTTTGCTCTGGGAGGTACTCGTCAAATTTGGCTGCCCACCAATATTCCTGGGTGTCCTGAAGGCTTTCCATAATGGATCTATGGCTCGCGTCTCCAGTTCAGGACTAAAATCTAAGCCCTTCCTGGTAGAATCGGGTGTGAAGCAGGGATGCGTCATTGCGCCCATCTTGTTTAATCTTTTTCTTGCTGCGGTTTCCAATGTTGCCAAACAGCAAATCCATCCTGCTGATTGGATCCGCCTCTCATACCGGCTGGATGGCGACCTCTTCAACCTGCGTCGCTTCCATGCCAGATCACGTGTGACAGAAGAAGCAATCCATGAATTGCAATACACTGACGACACAGCTCTGGTGAGCTCATCTGAAGAGGGTCTTCCGCGCACCATCAACACTATCTCCAACATTTACTCCCGAGCTGGTCTAGCCATCAACATCAACAAAACAGAGGCACTTAACATATGTGAACATCGTCAGGAACCACCAATGTTCACAATCAACCAACAGCCACTGAAAAACACTCAAGAGTTTACTTATCTTGGCTCAGTACTCACTGACTCCTGTGACCTAACAAGTGAGGTCCAACGGCGCATTGGTCTGGCTGCTGCAGCCTTTGGTAGACTCTCGCACAGAGTTTTTATGAACCGTAACCTCACCACCACCACCACCACCACCACCAAGGTTTCTGTCTATAGAGCAATCTGTCTCTCCATCCTCTTGTATGGCAGCGAGTCATAGGTGCCTTATAGACGCCACCTGAAAAGGCTAGAAGCATTTCATACCAACTGCTTACAGCGTATACTAGGTTTTAAATGGTGGCACAGGGTGCCACACAATGAGATACGCAGGCGCACTCAAATGGACCCACTTGAAATAATTCAAACTCATAGACAACTTAGGTGGCTTGGTCACACCATCCGGATGCCAGCAGAAAGGCTCCCACGCAAGGTCCTCTACGGGGAACTTGCAGAGGGCAGACGCAACCCTGGGGGTCAACGTAAACGTTTCAAGGACCAACTAAAAACATCATTGAAAAAGTGTGGCATAGAATCCAACGCCATCGAACATGCTGCTGCTGATCGGAGAAATTTGGCGAAACATCTGCCAAGAGGGCTTGGAAACTTTCATCTCCACCTATAACAACCGAGCTGAGCGAAGAAGACACCAAAGGCACGCGGCGCAGCGGGCAGACGGCATCTTCCCTTGTGCTGCCTACGGCCGTGTATGCAATTCACGAATTGGACTCCACAGTCACCAGCGAGTCCATCAGGCGTAATCTATCTGGGACTGTTAGGCATGGTGCAACGTCATCGTCATCAGCGACGGACTACTGAGGAGGAGGTATTTATAATATAGAGTTATTTTTATAGCATTAATATATATATATATATATATATATATATATATATATATATATATACATGTATAGAAATATATATATGCATATCTATTGGTATGTTTGGGCAGCATTTGTATTTATTATAGAACGTTTTTAAATAGCAGTTATATATATATATATATATATATATATATATATATATATATATATATATATATATATATATATATATATATATATATATATATATATATATTGTTACGACGTATCCCAGCCGTGCTGGAGACGGTAGACATGGGTGACGTAACGAAATATAAAAAAAATAAAGTTTCGCAGGTTCCTTGATAATACGTTGTTATTGGAATGGGACAACCGTCCCGAAGACAACAATAAAATGCAATATACTGGGCAACGAAATCACATAAGAAATAACGAGGACAAGTATCGTCGAAAGATTAACAAACTTTTATTTATATAAAAATAAAATAAAATTCAATTCAAGGAAAGGAAATTAAATATGCCTAACTAAATGAAATGATTTAATGATTCAAATTCTACCGAGAGAAAAATATATCAACAGTCAATGTTCACATAAAACAAAAAAATCGTCTGCTCAATTAGATACAGGTTCTAAGATAAGTAAGAGATGTTGGAGAAATGAAAGTTTTGATTGAAAAACTCACTTAATATCCTTTGAAATGTGAGCTTTGTTCTGTCTCTTTTTTTATATATATTTCTTTCCTGTAAATTGTTTATATTTGATTACGCGCACGCAGGTTAATTTTCATATTTTGTCATTCGGATTATTTATGTTTCATTACGCGCGTGCGTGTTAATTGCTCCAAGTATTTGTTTCCGAAGCTCATCGAAGCCCTTGATTTATAGTAAAAGTTTCACTGCTCTATGGATCCTTCCTTCGCTGGGTTCATTCTTTTGTTCAGTCAATATTCCAACTTTCACCGCTGACCATCGGCTGGTGTCGTTGATATTCAGCTCCGCGACGCCGCTACCACGCCGTCGTCACCTTTCGCCGGTTTCGCCACCTCGATCTTTCCTGACTTACGTCTTGTCGCTTTGAAGCGCGAAGCTCCACTGACTGTTGACAACTTTTTTCAGTCCTCTCTCTCTCCTCTCTCTCTCTTTCTCTCTCTCTCTCTATATATATCTATCTACCTCTACACAGTTTCTCTCTATATATACGGTTTATTTCTCTCTATCTTTCTTTTCTCTTTCCTTTTCCACTCTTCGTTCACAATATCTCTGTCTCTCCCTTCTCCCCCTGCTCACAGGCCTCGTTCTCCCCTTTTTCTGTTTTGGTTACAAAACATGACCAAGCAGACGTGAATTGGATCCTTTTGGCGCAAAAAAATGATACAGTGAATAAAATATACTGAAAATATATCTTCTCCCGGCTAACAATCAATAAAATAATTTATTATACATTTTAATAAATGTGTGTATATATATATATATATATATATATACATATATATATATATATATTCAGGTTTGAGGTGTTCAAAAGTCGGGACTAATGAAGACAACAAGGTTGGAAAATAGTGCTCAATAAAAGAGCAAAATATTTTTTTATTATTTGAGGATAAACATTTACATATGGTCGCTACAAATAGTCATCTGTTTCAGTCAAAGAGACTTCCTCAGGCGGTCTAGAACCTCTCGGCGTCGAGAGATTTTCGATCGCCTGATGAAGTCTCTTTGGCTGAAACGGATGGTTATTTGTAGCGACCATATGTAACTGTTTACCCTCAAATAATAATAATAATAATAATAATAATAATAATAATAATAATAATATATAAATGCTATATAAACATTACATAGATATATTCATATATATATAAATGCTATATAAATAATATATATATAAATGCTATATAAATAATATATATAAAGCTATATAAATAAATATATATATAGTTTGTTTACTATACAAACATTATTTGTTACTTATATGCATTGAGCACTCTTTTATAATCACGCGGGTTTCATTGCACTTACATCCAAGAAACCAATTCATATTTTTTTCGTTTTCTTAAATTGAGGTCAATAAATGTGATGCACGTTAAAAGATACACGGGTGGTAAACTATTACACAAGAATAAATTTTTGCAAGCGAGGTTTTTTGTTTATTTTACAAGAAAAAAAAGGTCCACGAGGAGACGATGTCCAATTAAGACAAGCGTCTTTATATTTTTGCTGTTCTCTCTGTAACTGCACCAAAACGTTAATCCATGTTCCAGTCGATTTTGATTCTCATAATTAATTAAGTTGACATCCGTATAAAGAAGAAAAACGCAGGATTCATCTATAATTAGCTGACGTCATTAAAACGAGCGAAATCGATGTTTACTCTGGATACGTTGCCGCCAGCTAACTAACACAGCAGAAAGCAAATGAAAAATCATAAAATGTATTTAAAAAAAAAAAAGAATTTTATCCATACTTCATAAAATTTATGTTTTCAAAACATCCATCTTTACATATACATATTTAGATTCATACATTTTGTATACATTGATAGTTTATCTCTCTCTCTCTCTCTCTCTATATATATATATATATATATATATATACATGCATTTAAACATTTTCTATAGATTATATGTGTTCATATCCATTTAATATCTATATACACACATTTATACATTAATGTATTTGTATACGTTTATATATATATATATTTACAGACATACACACACACACACACACACACACACACACACATATATATATATATTTACATGTATAATAACAACAGAGTTGTAAAGTAGAATTTTACAAAAGGTTTTTATTATTCGGCAGAATACTCCAAAGCTAGGTGCTCCTTAATCCGCGGAGTTTCAAAGAATGCTATTTCTTCTCATAAGAAGAAAAAAAAACAGTTGGCGAAATAGTCAGAAAGTCACTTTAAAAGCTTTAACATTTCTATGTATTTGTTGGTTCATATATATATATATATATATATATATATATATATATATATATATATATATTGTATTAACAAAACCAAGACTTCAAAAAAGGAATTGATAGCAACAGAAAGTGTATTTCATTGTAAGTTACAATTGTTTCAATACCAGTTCGACAATTTCAAGCATTATGGCGCTTGAAAATTTTCACATAACCAGCATTTGTTCAGACTTCCTGAATAAAAAACACTTTGACAATAGAACATTGTTTCAAGAAACTTACCTTAACGGAAATTAAGCATGCGAAAACATTTACCCTGGAGGCATCCTCCGTCAAAAGCCCATTCCTGTGTGTATTACGAAGTTTACGTCGTTGGAAATTAAGTTAGTATGAATTTTGAAAACGGTCAAATTGATGGATGACGTAAAGTTAAGGCATGGATCAACAGATCAAACACCATGGACAAAACAGGGAGACTTACGATGTTGAATGACGGATTAATTCACGTTTTTCGAGCGAGAGGAAATAAGAATTTGCAAATCAGTTTCTCCAGGAAGCTATGGGAACGAGACAGACCAATAGTGTAAAAAACTTGTAATCTAAAGCGACACCCTTACTCCTGTAAGTCAGAAATAAAGTTTAGAATTTAAATAAAAATAACTAAGATAATATTAGTATTCTACCCCCTCCTTCCTTCTCTGCTAATAATTCTTTCTAAAAATTTTTTTTTAAGAAAACACAGCGAGCGTCTCCTTGTACCTTTCCTGTGTGAAACGAGACTATTTGCGGCCACTAATGAAACGTGACAGAGAAGGTGATAAAAGACCGACGCATAAAATCCCCGCTTTTTTATTTATTGAAAATGTTATATATTTAGTTATATTGTGGAAAAAGGCACTTGATATAGAGTATCGGCTTTAACTATCGCCAAAAACAGACAGAAAAAATGTAGATCCGAATTTACGTGCTTTCGTAATTGCCGTTCTGGGCTCACCTCTCACCGTTAAGGTGTAACTGTAAGAGTTTCATCTTTTTTCTACAATGTATCCAATACCAAATAAGACCAATAGATCTCGTAGGTCGCGCTTTCAACTGCTATTTATTAATAAAATATTTGCTTGTGACGCTGTTATTAATTATATAATATATACAGACTTTATATGTAGAGACTCGCAAAGAATAAAAGATCGACACGAATTTATTTAGGAGAAAGCAAAACGTTTTTTATTTCACCCGGTTTTACACGCAAGTCGCCGACACGTATTTACAACAGGATTTTTACATTCTGGAGCGTTTTAAATGTTCAGATCTTCAGGTTATTTAGCTAACATCCGCTCTTGTGTTGCAGTAATTCTTCTCTAGTAACCACGGTCATCCAACTTGCTTTAGAAATAGCGGTAAGAAAAGACTCACTTTTTTTAATGGGGTATCTTCACGTTTTCCCTGTCTTTTTCCTCTCTATTTTTTCTTTCGATATTGATGCCTATATATATATATATATATATATATATATATATATATATATATATATATATATATATATATATATATAGTTTCTTATGTGGCGTCACGCTTACGGTGTAAGTGCAAGTTGACATTAACTCGGCACGTGAGTCGTAAATATGGGTACTTATTAAAATGATAGTGCCTGTGACTACGTTACATACCATGGTTTACATCATTGTTATGCATAATATAGAAGTATAAAGTGCTATAATTAAAGTATTTAATTTACACAAGCGTTTATGTAAGGAAGATCGATAGAGCATCAATGCTTCCTTAAATGATCACGGAGACATTATCAGACTATGGTTGGACCTATGAGGTTGTGAGAGTTAAAGGCATACAAAATACATTGGTAAATAGATTATATGCGTACTTTATTATAATGAACGACTAATTAGAACAGTTTAAATGTTTTTTAATATAAAACATTTGGAAAAACTATTTCAATATGTATTTTTGTCGTTAAAATGTGACATATATAAGCAAATGTTAATTCAACTTTTCTATGTTAAAAAAGTGTATACATTCTTGGCCATTGTGTAACAAACTTGGCACATACTGTTATTCATAATCATGTGTATTCAGCTTTCGAGCCGAGTGTAGTATTCGGAACAACTAAATATTATTACGTCCTTAACAAAAAGAAAAGTCTCCTTAAGTTTTATGCATGTGCTTATTGTATTTATGTACTTGAGTTCAGTCATGCTAGTTCAAAATTAGACTAAATTCTGAAGCTACACGTGGCCTCTGGGTTTTGTTCATTTCCAAGAAAACAAAAAGAAAGGAAAAACTCTGATTTTTTTTCTGAGGTTGGCTCGGGTAGTTTTGTAATGGTCATTCGCCTTTCTTATGCTGGCGTTATCTATAGCAGAATGATTTGGTTTAATTGAGATCATCCCTCGGGTAATTTGGATGGTCAGGAAAGGAAATGCATGGCATTTCTAGTTTAGTGAATCAAGTTTGATAAAATGAATCAAAGGTACAAATATATCTTAATTGTTCAGAAATGAACCGTTTGTAACCGCTAAGATAATTACAAGTAGGATTTGTTTTATGGCTTTTATTCACTGGAAGGAAGACGTTATATTCCAGGTGTGTTTCTATTAGAACAGATCAGTAATTCTTACGTTATTTAGTATAATATACTAAGATATAATATCTACCGAAACCAATTCATTGTATACAAAAGATTGAATACAAATTGCTTTGGACTCAAATCTGACACTAAACTGGTGCACGATGTACTAGTTTCTCCATTTCTAACAACGCTCAAAAAGCATTTCCTGACAATTAAGTCTATATTGTTCCAACTTCAGTCAAATCGTAACAATCTTCATTTATGTGCTTGTTCGCCAAAGATCTACAGTGTATTTTATTCCATGGTTTTACTGCATATTAAACATTAACAGGATGTTAACAGATTAAACACTAAAGCGAAGAAAATGTTGACATCCTATAAAGAAACAAGCAAAAACAAGTATATGTATTGGATGTATTCACCCAACGGACGAGGTGTATGGGTTTTTCAGGAATTGGCCATTAACATTGTGCCAATACTGCGAGAATAGGGCAACACCTGATAAGCTCTTTAAATTCATAATTTATAACGATATACCATGAAAAAAAAATCCAGCAGAACAATTCAATCACGAAACACAAAACATTTTGTGCAAGACAGAAACACAAAACAACCTGCGTAAAAGAGCTTTAAGATATACAATGACCTTCCACTTTAAAATAAAAACTGCTAACCAACAGCGTGACAAGTATTCCCGAATAAATATATCCAGAAACATAGATAAACAAACAGGCTGCCCGGCATTGCTCAGTCATAAAACACTATTTAATATTATGTTTTAATTCAGACAGAATCTGAGACATGTGCATGCGGGTATTTATTCTTGTAATTGAAAAAAAAACGCGAGCTGAGATCGAAACCAAAACCTAAAGAGAGTGAGTCAAATACGATAACAGTTAGACCGGCTGTAATTTCAAGAAGTGCAGATTCGTCCACACAGACGTTAATAGTGTAGGCAATCTTACATACTGCTGAAAGATTCTGCTGAAAAACGGCTATCGTGCAATGCAATAATAAGTATCTCATATGGAATATCTGTAAATCGTTGAATATCGAATGTAACATCACGTCCTGGGAATAAATTCCAGAAAAAAATCAGTTGTAAATAAGTCATCCAGAATCCAGTATAATTATGTAATTCCTACACCTATGTCTAGAGCAAGATGGTGCTATTAAATCTAACATAATGATGTATGCTAGGAAAAAGAACGAAGCAACCTTAAAAGAAGTTAGTGCCTCCAACGATGCTAGTTTTAAAAGAAAAAAAAACGCTGCGAAGGAAAAATAACAAAATACAAGGTCGTGTGTATCAGATAAAAATATACTGGCACCTTATAGAATATATCTATCATTTAATTAATTTTACGAACAACCAAATAATTTTCAAAGAATCGCTGGCAAACATACCCGGTGAACCAAGTACAAAAGAAATACAAACAATTTTAGTTAAAAGGGTCAGTTAGAATATTATAACCATCTCTCAGTTGGAATGTCTGAGATAGCGGATGAAAGCCAAGAATCGGATAGGACTCCCAACCCCACCTAAAACAAAATTATAAGGACATTGAAAAATTAAGCAGAGTTTCAGTGTCTACTAGGAGGCGTTTTAAAACTTATAACACGTTATCTTCGCCATTGGTCTTTCTGTCAAGGTTTTCGTTTTCAGAAAAACATCGACCAGAAGATCCTTTACTTGAGTAAACCATTACCAAATATATAAGCTAACATAGTATTTAACGCTTAACACACTGGATGATGCAAGGAATGTCATTCCTTCTCTAAGTGATATTATCTCTAGTACCAGCATTAAGCATGATACTCAATCAGACTAGATTAATTTTTTTTTCGAATTCCAGGAAGACGAAGCAAAGACCACAAGATAGCTATATAATCACATAGCTGTTGTCGGTTGGAAGTGAATGGATAATTATTTATATTTTTTCATGCTTGATAAACCCCTTCGTTTAAGAGGTAAAGCTCATTAAATAAACACGTGAGTATTAAATAAAATAGGATAAGCATTTTGCTTGGATATTTATTTACAGAATACGTGCTCTTGGAAGTAAACGCTAACTAAACAATCAAATTATAACAATGACTTCCCTTTCAACATAGCGGCACTGGGCCAAAGAATCTTATTCATCAATCAGTAGTCATCGTTTTTTATTGTAATTTATCAACACTTGATAATAGTATAAAGAATAACCGTTTCCATAATAAGACTGGACTCTAAATAATAGATATACGTGTTGGTATACATGGAAAGGGGACAGATCTCAGTAATAAGAGGAACGACGTAAATAAGTTTGAAAATAATATTTATTAAAGGAAAAGACTAGACTTGAACTCAGTATTCAAAACTTAAAAATGAATACTATTTTAGGAATGTAGTGCACTGTTTATTGTGTAAGAAATAACGATACAACTAGTAAGGCCAGATATCGGGAAATGTAAATATAGGAATGTTTTTGTTTAGTCAAAACCGTGTTTAATATATGTGTATGTAAATCTATGTGAGAAAACATTCACGTGGTTGGGGAAGTGTCTGACAAGATATATTCAATATATTAAGTTAAGACGGTTCATAATCAGAGTAAGTTCAGTCAGATTTTAGAGATATAGCTGCCAGTCATAGCTAGGAGACTCGGGAGAGAGGAGAGTCGAGTTAGCTGAAGCCGTTTTGGAAACGAACCAGAAAGAGACAAGACAATGTATAAATCTAAAGGCATCGAATACCCAGTCATCATCATCAGCAGCAGCATCATCATCAGCAGCAGCAGCTGGAAGAATACATATCATTATGTAATTTGTAAACCTTCGTTTGTCTTATTTCAATTGAAAAGGTCATGTGTTTTTGTGATTCGTCTTTGTAAATTGAGCACTGTGTAACACCTTTCCAAAATGTTAACTATCTGTATCCCGCCTCAATAATGTATCTCCCCTCCGTGTCCATTTCACATATCTCTATATCCCTTCTTCTATAAATAAGCTGAAGTCCCAAGTATTGTAATCACAGTCGTCGTCGTGTGCAGTTATATAAATGCCTCATCGTCTGTTATGTGTCTGTGATATTGCACATCCACTATACAACATGTTAAGCTAAATAGATATTCAACTCTATATTCACAGCGCAAATCCTTCGCCCGACGGCGCCCACATATTTAAACACTCCAGTTACTGTTAATCCAAACCGCGGCCTTACGAGCCACACCTTATACCAAGACACCTTTCGTTTCCGGAGTCTCAATGAGGTTGTTGTCGTTGTTGTTAGTGTGCTTCTATTTATTTATCCGTTTATATTCGCTTTTCATACAATTTTGTATGCATTTTTAGTGGTAATATGGATGTCTCCCCAAAGTGTTTGGAATTAATTAATAATCAGAAAAAAATATCAGAAAAATTGGTATTAGATAATTAACAGAAACAAAAGTATTAGAAGAAAAGTAGGGTTGGAACGAGTTTCATTTGACAACAGTTTTACAATTTGCAATATTTAACGAGAGCTGGTTGCTCATTGGACGAGTGGCCTCCACTGACAGTAAGACCGTTGCGTTTGGATGGTCAATTTTCACAATGGTATGATGCACACTCAGAGTAAACTAATACCTACAAAATGTGACGAAGTTTGTGATGTGTTATCTACTCTACGCGCCTGAACAATCGCCAATATGAGAGTAGACGACACGGCTAGAAGAGAAGACGGATAAGCAGACAACGACAACACACAGCGTTTGGGTAGCAGTTTCTTTACATTATTTTGTTATTTTTTTATGATAATAACGTTTCCCTCTTACGTTTTCCTTCATATAGATACCTATAACAAAAATAAAACAAGTTTGAATATTATAAAAACACAAGAAAAAACGCCTCTCAAAATCCAAAGAGAACTGAACTATAACATAATTAAGCGGTTTATTTGAGAGTAAAAATGAATTTTCATTAACTAAAAGTTTGCAAATGAAAAAAGATGTAAAATTTTAGTTATACAAAAAAATGACAACGTCAGTCATTAAACGGTTTCATGACATAAATTAAACGCATAAAATCCCAAGTATTATTTCCAAGAAAACCCAATAAGCAATTAAATCTCACCACTTCACTATTAAAGTCAATATATACCGAAAAACCTTCTACTGTAATAGTTTTTTTTTCACTGTCTGATAGATTTGTAATTTAACCCATATTTATCGCTTTTCAAACACGCAGGAATGACAACGTAACACGGAGGTATCTTGCTACCGAAGTCTCCACACAGTTCTTCTTTTAGATATGATCCCAAATATTAGTCCCTTACGTTCAAATGGTATGCGATTTGTTTAGGGGGAAAAGAAAAACTGGAATACATTTCACAATTAAAAATACAATCGCATTATTACGTATTTTTATAAAAGTCAATTCTTTGGAAATAGAGACAAAAATGTGAAAATATATTACATATATTAAATACCATGTCTAGACATATACAGCATTCAGTAGATTTAACAAAATCCCCTATTTTACTCACAATCATAGACATATTTTTATTAATTCGGAGGTGACGGACGTTCAGTCGTAAAGGACACAACCTGGCAACTTAGTTGCCCCAAGTTCGAATTCATTTCGTTCCATAAAAATCAACTGTTTAAGCGTTTTCTTAATGAGAAGTACTTCCCAACAGCCTGTAAAACCTCATCAGTATGCCCTGGATTTATGAATTCAGGTGATAAGTCGTCTCCCACTCAGTACAGACCAATAAGTCTCCTGTGTGTCATGAGTAAGTTGCTGGAATCTATATTAAATAAAGAAGTAGTCAACAACCTCAACAGAAATAACCTTCTTAGTGACATGCAAGATGGTTTCCGTTCTGCCAGATCTACAGCAGATGTGCTAACGGTTATATCGCATAAAATTAGTGAATCTCTCGACAAAGGCTTCCTTTCTAGGGCAATTGCTCTTGGCATAGCAAAGGCTTTTGATAAGGTATGGTATAGAGGCCTACTTCACAAGATTTCCAGCTACGGTATAAGTGATAATGGTTTCTCAATTATTAAATCATTTCTCTCTGATAGGCTCATAAGACTAGTGGTTTATGGGCAGCAATCAGAGGCCCAGAGTATTAATGCTGGAGTCCCTCAGGGGTCCATCCTAGGCCCAACTCTCTTCCTGATCTACATCAATGATCTCCCAAAACACATACTTAAATTATTCGTTGACACCTATGTTGATGACACGACCATCTATGGCAACACATCAAAGGCCATAAAGTTCTTTCTGGTTCTCCATCCTCTGATTTTGAGCGCGTGGTACAGTGGAGAAAGAGGTGGCTGGTTACTTTTAATGGATCTAAAACCAGGCTCCTATCTTTACATCATCAACGCTCTGGTTCTCATCTGGCATCAATTAAAATGGATGGCTTTCATCTTGGGGAGGCTCCATGTTTTGACAAGCCTCTGGGATTTAGCTTTTCTCCTGATCTGAAATAGAACAGATACATCAAGACTGTTGCCAAGGTCGCTGGGAAAATGGTAGGATCCTTCTACCGCTCCAATAGATATCTCACTGCTGATGCAATTCTCTATCTATATTAAAGCCAGGTACGTCCAAGGATGGAGTACTGCTGCCACATCTAGTCAGGAGCTGCTTAAAAAGCCTATCCTGCCTTGACAGAGTACAAAATAGACTTCGTGGCTTAGTGGGAGATGCCCTTTTCTCTACCCTGCAACCTCTCTCCCACTGGAGAGACGTTGCGAACCTATCTTTATTTTATCATTATTTCCATGGCAAGTGCTCGTCTGAGCTCCAATCTCTGTCCCCCTCGCCAACCTTTCATAAAAACCCCGTCTAGCTGCTGGCAAATATTTTCCCCACTATTTATCTGTGCGTAAATAAAAACGTAGATTCCATGAACAAAGCTTCTTTCTCAGAAGTGCTCGCTTGTGGAACTCTCTTCTGTTTGCTTGTTTCACACCTGACTACAACTTGGACGTCTTCAAGTCCAACGTAAACAAATTCCTGATAAAGCGCCCCCTTAAGTAAGACACTTACTCAAATATTCATTATTAGCGATTACTACGATATTATAGCATTGTATATTGTACACGCAATAACCCTTATCCCCGAGTGGCTTCCGGGCCTTGATAAGTGGTGACTACCATGTAAAAAAATTTTTTAAATGGTTCAAGGTGATCGCCAACACAAACAAAATGAATCTTTAATAAAATTTAGACTGCAATCAAACCAAAGTTAGTATGAATAAGTATAATTGATTACCTGCTTTTTCCAGTAATTTTTTGTCATAAATATTCAACCGTTCTTTCTTATCTCCGTTCAGCGACATACATAGATATGTTTGTGGTCGCCTTTTCAGTAGATGTAAGTTTAATGGACTTTAAATTCACTGGATTTTTTTTTATCTAAGGGGTTATATAAAATACAATATTGATCTAAACAATCCCTAACTGCCAAAATTAAAACCAAGCGATAAGTGTGTTAAAATTATTGACAACACCTCGTATTAAGCTGTGCTTATAACTGTTGAGCAACTAATCAAAGACAGTTGACCACACATGTATTAAAATTTCGTGAGCAAGTCAGGTATAAATAAAATTTTACATGTGAAAATGATTGCCACGTTGTTGACAGGATTGTGGATTTATTAACTATTTCATGTGTAATATATTCTGTGGGGTGAGGTTTGGGAATAGCGTTATATTACCAGATATATCAAGTAATAGTCGTGAGGTGGTAGGGTACTCGCTGGCTGTCGAATTGGTTTTACAAAAAAAGATAATCATCGGTAAGCTGTAAATATAGTAGCCACGCAGGCAAAGAAAGCGGATCGTTGCAAGAAAAATGAAGGCCGAAGTGGTTCATACAAGAACCACAACTGCTTATTACACACCGCTAAGCCTGTAGAAATGTCTTGAAAGAGCCAAGAAATTGTATAAACGAAACCGAACACCGATTCGAATGGGGTATTCTTTGGTTTCTCTGCACCATGCGCACAAGGCAAAGAAACACAATGTTACTTCATACTATATCTAACGCATGATAATACCAAATTCTTTCAAACATTCCAACTCAGATCTTCGAAAATTGACTCAGCACAGAGCCATCGTAAAGACAGCCTAATCACCTAAAAATGACGTCATGCACGAGGCAGAAGCAAGCATACTTGTTGAACAGTCGAATTGTCGATGATGAATATGAGATTTTTATAGACAAAGGCATTATAAAATTTTAAATGTGTGAACACGATTTATTCTGAAACTTGACTCGTTCAATATTATTTATAAAAGTAAAATTATTTGATTCGGGAGGAAAAGCTATGTTGTTTCTTGCGTTAGTTCTTAAAAGTTGCCTTAAAAGTAAAAAGTTGCCTTAAAAGTAAAATATATTTCATTTTGACAGATTGCACTACTTAATTTACAAATACATTTAACAAAGAAAAGCGTAGCTGCGGGAAGCTCAGGCATGTAGCAACAGGACATAGTGTGTTGCATATCTTATGATATTTATTAATGAGTTCCTGATAACTTCCACGATTCCCCTATTCCAAATATCTTCTATTCTCCAACTCACATGATACAAAAAAAAGGAAGGATTATTATATGTAGAAAGCAATTGTGAAAGACACATATGTTACTAATACTAGAACGATTGACAGAATCAAACATGTATTCAAGTGATTCTCGAAAGACAACAAAACCGGCGAGCTTAAAGTCCATGCCTTGTCTGGAAGTCATGGTATTTACTAAAGCAAAGAGTGTACAATTGAAATATATTACGAAAATATCCTCATACAAATTATTATAATACATTATTTTTTTTGCAAAAACATGACAGTTTACACACGTCTTTTGCAAATAGTATGAATATTCTCTCGAACACACTTTATAATAAATAAAAGTTCATAATTAAATGAAATGTGCGTTGTTTTATCTATCCCATTGCTTTATGTAATAGAAAAAAAACTTGGATTTTCATTAATTAAACTTAGAAAGTAATGAATTTCAGAGGTACGAGTTCGCCCTGAAATTGATGAATCGACGGTAAATCATTGCACAAAGATAGATAGATGTTTAAATTGATAAACAGATAGATAAGGAGATAGAGACATTAATGTAAAAAAGGCTTGAAAAAAAGGTGAAAAACAGTTTGAAAGGATTGTAAAAAGAGAAGAGTAATAGAAATACTCAGAGAAAAAGAGGGCCACGCAATGAACAAAAAAGAACGAATAAAAGACATATATATATATATATATATATATATATATATATATATAACTGTTCCGTCTGCTTGCTTCCCACCTGACTACAACTTGGATGTCTTCAAGTCCAACGTTAACAAATTCCTAATGAACCGCCCCTTAAGTAAACACTTCATCAAATCTCCACACTAACGTAATGTACTTGCAATAAACCTTATCCCTGAGTGGCTTCCGGGCCTTGATAAGTGGTGACCACTGTGTAAAAAAAAGATAGATATATAGGTATTCTAAAGGAATGGTTGTAATTAATATGTTTCCCTTTACATTATGGCGGGTTGCTATAAATTCCTTTACCCATTATTTTTCTCGTCTTCTGACTTCAGACCATTATATATATATATATATATATATATATATATATATATATATATATATATATATATATATATATATATATATATATATATATATATATATTGTTACACCCTCCGTTTGGGTCCGATTTGTATATATCTCAGGAAATCAGAAATAACCAATAATAATAATCTTATTATTCGCGAGGTTTTTCAAGGCATCCAGGTATCTTTTCAGTGGACAGTATCATAAGGCTGAGTCGTTGCGACTGAATTAACACCCTGTAAGAAACCTTTTTTTCAACATGTCTTCGTGTTTGTAGTTATTCAAATTTGTGTCAGTAATATTCGAATGCATGCCAGTTGTGAAATTTTAGTCCAAAACTGACGGCTTCAATTTCAATGTTTGAGAGTTCTTTAGACGTAAGATTTTATATTAAATCCGGGCGTCCTTAAATTCTTCATTTTCTGTTTGAGATTATTTTTTTAAGTATATTTTCCCGTTTTAATATATGGTGGGTGTTGAAACTTTGAACTGATGATAATTGTGAAAGATTAGTGTCTCGTGGTATGATTCTGTTCTAGGTCGATAGGTAATGTTCAGGCTTCATGGAATAAATAGCTATTTTAAAAGATCCACTGAAGACGATAAATATTTTCTAATATAGTCCAGACAAATATCGCGTGAATATTACAAATATTTAAATGTATTTGGGGGTGTGATTTTTTCTTGTATACATTTAAGCGGAAAGGTGCTCCTTTTGTTGTGGAAGTTGGCAGCGACTAATATATTTTTGATATTTTCGCATCTTGCTTAAATTAAGAATAATGAAAATAATATAATAGAGAGATGAAAAAGCAACAAACCAAGGTATGTGTTCATGAACGTTTTGTCTTTATTGTGAGACTTCATCTGAATGAATGAAATTAAGAAAACAAAACACCAGTACAACTGTTTAAAAATATATTTTTGATATAATGAAATGTATAATCTTGTCCAATTTCAGAAATGAAAAAATTCGTCGGAAATTCAAAAATTGCGGGGTGGATGCCTTGTGGAAGCGAGTAAAATGATTATTTTTAAAACGTCATATAGTCGGTAATACAAACCAGTTTTCCTTGCCAAACTTCCAATGATACATACGTTTGTGAATTCCAACGTAAATTAGAGATAATGCTCAATAAACATAAAAGAGATATAAGAAAAAGCAATTCTCTGAATTTATTATTTTCTCATTCATTGACACATAATCATAGAATTAACTTCAGGCAAGCAAATATCGTTACATTCATTTCGAATAAAACGAGGCGAAGACCTTTTGAATTAGCGCTTATCGCAAATTCAAACAAAATTAAACAACGTGGCGGTTTCTATAAGGTATCGCTATTAATAAGTAAACTCTTATTAAAAGAACTTAATTTAATTTTAGACACACGTTAACTCTCCCAGACCATAGAAAATGATTCATAGATATCATTTGTCAATAACAAAATACACTCATTTCATTTCAGTCACGCGTCTGTATTTGAATTTGTAAGGATATATTTGTTGGAAAAGAATATGAATTGCATCATATACTTTTAAATATATTAGAGGCTATAAGACGTTATAAAAATAAAATAAAAATAAATAAAAATTAATAGTGTTACTCTATTATCCAACGATATTCCCGCTTGTTTTGAATTTCAAACAACTTATTTAGTTTCTTGAAATGAAACATTCGTACATTTCATTACATAACAATTTTATTTTCAAATATTTTTACTGGTGTTTTGTTTTGTTAATTTCATAAACTCAGAGCAAGTCTCACAATAAAGATTAAATATAATATTGTTTGTTCCTCTATCTACTCTGAATAATATTTTCATTATTCTAATATATATATATATATATATATATATATATATATATATATATATATATATATATATATATATATAACACTAATCTACGAGGACTCGTGTTTGGAAAATGTACTACTCGACAACGTAGCTTAACTGTTTCTAGGATTCGAACCTCAGACTATATATATTATGGTCTAGTGCGTTAACCGTCACACCACAAGCGCTTTTCATGTTATTTTTATCGCTTTTAAACTTATGTCAATTTTTTGTTTATTTTTAAAACGAAAATACGGTTTTTAGCGTCTTCAAATTTATAGACCTATATATATATTTAGAGAGAGAGAGAGAAAGAGAGTAAGAGAGAGAGAGACAGAGAAAGAGAGGGACAGACAGATAGATAGATAGACAGCGAGGGAAGAGAGGAAGGGAGAGAGATTGAAAGATAGAGAGAATGAAATAGATATAGATAAATGCCTGTATTTACATTGTATTGCCGGAAACACAGAACCTATTACTGAAAGGAACATTTCTGCTTGTTTCCTAGTTCCCCGTCCTTTATCATAGATTTTGTCGTGATAGAATCACTAAACGGACCTTTTGAGGTATCCAGATGTATGAATAGGAAAACCCATAGTAGATGATGAAAAGATAGTTTAACAAAAACAAAAAGTTGTAGACAAAAATCCAGCTCCAAGATAACGCCCCAAACCAACCGTCTGATAAAAAAAACCGGAAGTAGGTAACACGGTTGTATACGGTTATATTTCAACTTTCGCCAATAATTGAATCAAGAAATTATATCATCTTCAGTTTTCAGTGTTTCTAGTAAAATAATACCATTTTTTTTCTTTTTATCGATCAACAAAGAAAGTCTTGCATTAACCGATAAAGAATTCACTTGTAAAGTTGATCGCTGCCTGAAAGTAAACATAAAAAAAATGTTATACAAAAAACAAAAAAAAACAAAAAAAAACAAGGTATGAAAGCGAAATTTTAAGTAATAATATATAGTAATGTTTCTTGGTTGGAGCAGACTCCTACCACTAAAGGTAATGTTCAATTCTCAAATGATAGAACACTATTTAGATATTCGACTAAGAATTACATGTTTACTATTTAAAATGTTTGTGAATAAGAGAGTACGGCTAAAAATGCTTTTGAAGGATTTTCATATTTCGCTCATATGCGATGTGTAATACTCTAGTAGGACATGGTATCCCGGAAGAACGCACATATACTTATTCGTATGTGGATTATCTTGGGAAAAACGTGAACCCATTTAATATAAGAAAATAACAAGTACGAAATATGCTAATCAGAAAGACGGGAAATGTCTATTGACTTTAGTCTTGAACACCATAAACAATGTTATGAATCTATTATTTGAAAACTGTAATGTGGCCGTTACACGTAACCTGATGAATTCATAAAAATATAAATCGAAATAAATAAGAAAATCCGGGTCTGCGTTTTTTTCTTTCTCATAAAAAGTTGTTCTTTTTTTTATTAGCGTCATAATTGTTTTAACAGGACTAAAAGTCTCTGGCAATTGTCCATCTCATCCAGTGTACAATTTTCCTCTCTGACTCTATGCCGGACGCAGCCAGATATTTTCGTCTTTGCATTTACACGCCCACATTCTTCGACGTCCACTTTGTTTTTTTTTCTGAGCACGTGCTGCATTTTTTCCTTTTTTTTTTTTCGAAATTCTCTGATAACATCCCCGCAAGCCATCCATCCTTCGTTCTGGCCGATATATGTCCACGCCCTCATATGCACTATAAGTGGAAACAAGCAACAGGAAAAGAGTTCCACAAGACTGCAAGTATTGAAAAGAAGCTTCTTGAGTACGAGGAAGTATTATAATAAGGTATGAAAAAAGTAAATTGAAGGTCACTCTACCAACGATTCAGACAAAATGTAACCTAAAAAAGCAGGGAGTGGGTCCGGCTATAACGAAGAACATACATGTTGCAGCCATATATTTATTTTTTTACATGGGGGTCACCACTTATCAAGGCCCGAAGGCAACTCAGGGATAAGGTGTATTGCGTGTACAGTAATCAATGAGATAGTATTGTAGTAAACATTACTTTGGGGGGTTGTAGAGTGTCTTACTTAAGGGGGCGGTTTGTCGGGAGTTTGTTTATGTTGGACTTGAAAACGCCCATGTTGTAGTCAGGTGGGAAACAGGCAAGCCATATATTTGTTTTACAAGTATTGTAATGTTTTCATGAACTCCTAACATTTGTGCCTCTTCGACGTATCTGCCCCCGACTAACCAGACAAACAAAATTCGCACCCATCACTATATGTGTCCTTAGATGCCCACATTCTAGTCTTATACTTTCTTTCCTTCGACTGCTACACTTAAAAAATATATTATACTCATCTGCGTTCCTGAGTTTATTTGCATACAAAAGTTTAAATGTAATGTGAACAGATACCTCGTTGATAAACTGTCTACATAGTTAGAATAATATGCAAAAAAAGCAGTAGTCTGAATCTTACGTTTTTGAATTTTTAAAATGATTTATTATTCTTATTATTTGGATTCTCCGGATTACTGTTCTCACATTGAGGGTTATTTTAACAACTTTTAGGTCTATATAACCCCCAACCTTATTCATGTGTATCTCTTCGCAATGGGAATCTTCCTGCTAAAGTCCGGAGTCTACATATAATTTCGAACGCAACCGTTTATTTAATTCACTGAGTTGAAGGCTCTCGTTCCGCCAGACATTACTAGGTTGAAGCCCTAAGAATTCTCCAATTGTAGGAGAATTTCGAATAATGCAACTATTAGAAACTACCGACCCTCAGAAGTGTCATAACCGACACTCTAAAAAGATCGGAAAGAATTCTATTTTTGGCGACACTATTTAATTAGATTTCTTTTTATAACAAGAAAAAAGTTAGTCATATTTTTTAAAATAGTTTAAAATCATAAATGTTCTTAAAAATTGCATAATAAACCGACGAAATAATAATAAAATAAAAAGACGAAAGTTTTTGTTGCATAAGTTTTTACGTACAAACGAGGATGATGTGATTATGTTAACGACTTCATCTCGGTAGTAAAAATGGCAGATGAACGAAAAACTAAAATGGCGTTCTCTTTGTAATTATTCCAGTAATTGTAGACGGAATGGATTCGTTAAGCAAATTAATGGCAATTAGATCAAGAGAAAGAGGAGAAGAAAATGAAATCAGTCAAAAGGTGAATTCGTTTTACTTCAAGAAGAAAAGAAAATATTTTTTATATTAAAACTTCTGCCAACGAGAACTTGATGATATTTTTTGGTTTTTAGTTTTTTAATTATCCTTTGGCGAACTCCTACACAGAATTTTCTGACTAGATTTAGAGGGGATGGAAGTAATACAAATATATTAAAGCACTTAAAATATTGAGAGTTGACAAATTTCATGAATTTATCTGTTAATACGTGTATCTTTTTAGTTCCGCTTTTTAAACTATTGTGGTAGTTTTTATCAAATTATTAGCATTTCCGCCCGGCGTTGCCCGGGTGTTTGGAGGTGTATATTGAGCAAAAAGAAAAAGTGGTAGTAGGAAAGCAGAATCCGTACCGAGGAGGAGGAAAAGAACGAAAAAAAACGTGACGTCTTTGCTGTTATGACCATTGCCAAACCGGAAGTGACAAAGATTTAAATAAAGGCAAGAAAGTCGAAAAAAAAGGATGACTTTCGAAAATATCGGTGAAAAAAGCGATACTCCGTGTAGAAAAGTGCCCAGTTGAAGGTGAAGAAATTACAGTTTTTAGCCAATTTTTCGGTATTTTACGTCTGAAGGGTCGAGCTTACAACGATACTGATCTTGTGAAAATCCGTCCCTCTGTTGAAAGTTTTAGGCAGACATGCAAACATACATACGTACATTTACATATTGGTAGCTCAAATTTTCGACCCAACACGATTAAAAAACTTGCCTTATTTCTGAATACCCTTTATGTAAAATTTCAAATGTTTGGACCAGAAATAGTCTGAGTAATTTGATAGAGACGGCAGAGGTCAATTTTTTAAAACTTTGTCCCCTATTATGACCCTTTAAGATTTATTGTCTTGGGCTCAAATCAAGTTATTAAGTTAGATCGATGTCCAAGGAGCATATATCTAAAATTTCAATTGTGTATACCGAAAATTGTCGGAGGAGTTTGGTAGAGTTCTCAAAGGTCAAATCGTTGAAGTTAGACCTCTTAACAGCGAAAGTTCTGACTGAAAACGAATTACAAAGATTTTCCCAAATCTCAGTACTCTTTATATCAAATATTGAGTCTGTAGACTGAAAATTGACAGAGTTATTGCGTAGTGAAATGTACACAGACACACAGACCGACACGTTCATTTTTATAGATTTATAGATAGAATATTATCTGTCTATATTATTGATTCATCACGTGATTAATTAGTATGGTATCAGTTATGAAATTATTAAATAAACACGATTATTTAAAGAGTGTAACTAATTTTGTCATATTTGTCATTGGGAACAAGCCGTGTGCACTCCACTAGACACATATGTGCATGCGTATATATATATATATATATATATATATATATATATATATATATATATATATATATATATATATATATATATATATACTAGCATGGATGCCCGGCATTGCCCGTGTGTTTGGAGGTGTACGCTAAGCAAAAAAATAAAAGGGTTATTTTTTTAAAACGTTGAACCCTATTATGACCCCTTAAAAATTATTGTTTTGGGCTCAACTCGAGTTCTTAAGTTAGATCCATGTCCAAGGAACCTATATCTAAAATTTCAGGTGTTTAGACCGAAGATTGTTTAAGGAGTTTGGTAGAGTTCGCGAAGGTAAAATCGTTGAACTTTGACCCCTTAATCGCAAAATTTCTGGCCGAAAACCGATCACATCAATTTTCCCAAATCTCAGTACTCTGTATATCAAATTTCGAGTCTGTAGACTAAAAATTGACAGAGTTATTGCGTAGGGAAATGTACAGACAGCCACACAGATAAGCAGACATACACATAGAGACACTTTCACTTTTCTAGATATACTAGCATGGGTTCCCGGCGTTGTCGGGTATTTGGAGATTATGTTGAGCAAAAAATAAAGTGGGCAATTTTTTTTACTTTGACCCCTATTATGATCCCTTAAAATTTATTGTTATGGCTTCAAATTCAGTTATTAAGTTAGATCCAATCCCAATGAACCTATATCTAAAATTTCAAGTGTTTAGATCGAACATTGTCGGAGGAGTTTGGTAGAGTTCTAAAAGGTCAAATCGTTGAACTTTGACCCATTAATCGCAAAATTTCTGGCCGAAAGCAGATCACATCGATTTTCCCAAATCTCAATACCATATATATCAAATTTCGAGTCTGTAGACTAAAAATTGAAAGAGTTATTGCGTAGGGAAATGTAAACACACAGACAAACAGACACACAGATACATAGAAAGACAGACACTTTCACTTTTATAGATATACTAATGAGGGTACCCGGCGTTGCCCGGCTGTTTGGAAATGTGTGTTGGTGGGGGGGAGGTAGATTAAAACAACCCTGTTAAAAAAATTTAAAAAAAAAACGTTAGCCGGGTGTTTGGAGGTGTAAAAGAAAAATAACGTTTTAGTAGAAGAGGAGACTTGAACCCCGAACCTTTGACGCGGAGGTGGAAAGGAAATGGAAAACAACCCTGCAAACCAAACCATCTCGACCACGGGAACAGATGAATTGATAAGTGTGTTTAGTTGACGTTTATAAACCGAAATTAGCAGGTGCGACAACGCCAGGTTGCGTGATGTTTAACCTAGTTTTGCGCAGGAAGCCAGTTTCTGTTTTCCCCGCTACGCGTCGATCAAAAAATATCTCGAAAATAGGTTGTAAAAGTCGGGTAAATTAAAGCGAAGTAAAAAACACACACAAAAAACTAACGTAAGGCAAACGAACGATGTTAAATGTAAACATCTGAAAAAAAACCCAGAAAAACCAACGTTAAAACTTCTATAAAAAAAAAAAAAGAATAAGCGAAGTAAAAAAAGAAAACAGAAAAACCGGGGGGGGGGGGTAATCAAAACATCGAAAAAAAAACAAAATAAACTAACGTAAGGCAAACGAACGATGTTAAATGTAAAAATCGAAAAAAACAAAAAAGAAACCAGAAAAACGAACTTTAAAACAAAAAAAACACGTGAAAAGTGTTTCGATATTAAAATTTAAATAATCGTTGGGTACCAGGGTGTTTTTGGGTGTGTGTGGTCGGTCGTGGGTGTTAATGAAAACCTAAGGATAAGCGAAGTAAAAAAAAAACAGAAAAACAAACGTTACGTGAAAAATGGCTTAAATAACCCTGCTTCAATATTTAAATTTAAAAAATCGAAAAAGAAAATCTCACACCACGATTCGAACCCAACACGTTTAGATAATGAACTAACGCGCTAACCAACTGAGCTAACACGACGTACATGAAACTTAGTCAGTTCTTCAACTATTTAAACTAAAGCAGGTCATGACGTTATCTGATGCACGCGTAGAACCGGTCGTCGTCATGAGAGGGCGGTTTTTGTTACCCCCCCCCCTGTAGAAAATTGTCGATTTCGGGGTAAAAAATTTACGTTTTTGGACAATTTTTCGATATTTTTCGGAAGAAGGATGGACCTTCAATATGATACCGAGTTTGTGAATTTTTGGTTTGTCTGTCGAAAGTTTTTAGCAGACACACAAACATACACACATACATACATTTTCGCTTTTATATATATATATATATATATGTGTGTGTGTGTTTGTGTGTGTGTGGGGGGGGAAAGTTAATCAGAATCCGAATCGGAAATCTTAAAAATAGAAACTTTTGTGGATATTGGAATCTGTATCAGAATCAGAAAAAATTGAGCCTTATTTCCGATTTCAAACCGATTTTAAAGTATCCTTTTCTTTGACAATAAATAAAATGGAACAAGCACAAGTTTATTTATTAGTTGTTCATTTATAATATAAGACAAACTGAATTTTAAATCACATTTACAGATTAAACATGCATTTACAGAATTTAATTTATTTTATTTATTGGTCATTTATCGAGAGGTTACTTGTTTATTGCCTTTGCAAACCTTTTCTTATCGACTTATTAAATGTCTATATGCCACCAATCCAGTTATTTTAAACTTTTAACAACTATGGACGGGGTTTTTCCATTTCGTTGGCGCTAGCTGTACATTAACGGTATTCTTCTGTGACTTTGTTAATGTAGGGGAATTCTGGCCAAAAAAAACTTTTTATACCAGAAATATAAATGTTAAATTGAAAATGTTTCATTCACTATTGCTGGCAATTTTTTTCTACTTTTGAGTCCCTAAAAATTTGTACTCTGGATTATAGAAATAATAATTATAATATTTTTGTTTCTATAACTGGATCCAAAATAAAAACATTCATTTCAAATTTAACAAATATTTTTTTCTCAAAATTGTTAATAAAATCTCGTATTTTTGTAAACAGAATTTTGGACACAATTGAAAAATATTGATGAAAATCTCGTGATAAGTGTGTCAGCGTCTTGGATAAAATATATAAAGAGAAAAGATTCTGAAGATTTTTTTTCTGAATTAAAATGGACACTTATACAAGAACCCAAAAAGGAAGAATGAAATTGAAGCATTTGAAACTGTAATTAACGGAGAAAGAAAATGCAGATCAAATACGCAACAATTACCAAAAGCAAGAACTTTCTTACTATTTGAGTAAAATTATTAGCGTTTAAATTTATTGAAATAAATTTTGTGTTTTAGTTCGAAACAAACGCATTGTCTCATCTTTCAAATAGAATTTTAAAAATAACTTCAATAAACACTGGATATAGATACTTGATAACCTGTCAAAACCAAAAATTAAACAAACGCTGGTAGAATACACGAGAAAACATCAACAATCGAGCGGAAATGGTCTGTTCTACAAGTATTTTGTTTAAAATTCGATGTTTGGTTGATTAGAAAAGATAAAAAATATAGAAAATAGCTGGAAGTGATTATCATTTTACAATAAATTTATGTGCGAAACTGCCTTCTTACTAGAAACCATTGTTGTATTTAATTTAACGCAACATTTTTACTTAAAGTAAATTTCATTCAGTTATTGTTTTTAGCATTGTGTCAAATGTTTCCATTTTGTTACAAAGACGTTTGTTTACTGCACATCTCTTTTCGTATGGTAAATTTCGTATGCTTAAAATATTTTATTTATCGTAAATTACCAATTTAACTTTATTATTCTTTCTTTTAAGCTAAGCTATGCACACTAGTGTAGGATTCCTACTTTCGTAAGAACCTTATATGCGACAGTACTAAGACAAGAGTTATACTATTGAACGTGCGACATTTTGTGTTCTAGAATTGATGTTTATATATAGTTGCCAGCATTCTTAATGCAAGCTTTTTTATATTTTGATTGGATCAGTACGGAGAGCGTTTTGTCAATCATATCGCTCTCAAAAGGCTGTAATCGTCTAATCCCGCTCCTAACCTTTGTGACAGCAACTGCATCGGCTTCGTAAACGTTAATAAGGCGCCGTTGAATGTTGATATGTTCAATTATTTCTGCATAGAGGAAATCAATGACAAATTTATGCTTCGAACACACATCCACGGCAGGATTTGCTTGCTTAGAGTGTTATACTGTCAATATCTGCAACAGAGATGAAAAAACGTTCAAATCGTGAATACGTATGTTCAGTCATAATAACAATGCTTTTAGGAATGTTCTCTCATCTATTAGGGCTGAATAAAAAATATTAAGCATTACTTTGAAACATGAATTACTTTTATGATTTTGAATAGATGTTAATCAGAAATAGAGTTATGCAACACGTCTTTACACGTGTTATACGCAATGGTAAATATTAAGAATGTCGTAATGGGGTTCGCGTACGCGTGAATTAATAGGCTTTTCGCCTCGCCATTAAATTAGCTAAATATATGACTTTTTCACGAAAAATTAAGTTAATATATTCGAATTAAGTGCCGTTACATTATGATTAACCCCGTAACAATTATTACAAACATTGTTGTGTTGTGATGTGTCATAACGGGAACAGGAATAGAACGAAGAATGGTGCGTTGTTTTTATAACGGTGGATGGGACGTTGAAACCATTATAATGTGAGTTACACAGTTAATAATAGGAGATATATGAATGTGAAGAGATGACGTAATGGACAGATTTTTTTTTTAAGACAGAGAAAAGAATTCATAATTGATGATAGGGACAGACAGTTAACACTACAAAAACGATAGACAAAATGAATTACCTGGATGACAAACGATAAAAAAGGCTTACTTATAATATGAAGAGATTTATTTCAGCTGGATGAGGTGAGGATCAGGTATTCGATGCTTTACAGAAATACATTGTCTTGTCTCCCTTTCTGGTTCGCTTCCGAAAGGGGCTTCGGCTAACTCCCCCTGTTCTCTGTCAACTCAGAACCCTTCTGTTTCTCCTCTGATCTCCTGACTGACTTTAACTTAATTGGATATATTGTAAACCAGCTTTCTTTGTGACGTCAGAAAATGCTCAGACATGTGAAATCCCTCACGTGGATTCTACGTATTACATATGTCTCCAACACGTTTTTGGCAACACAGAAAAAATTCCTTGATTTACATTGTCCGATTCTACAAGCGCTGACCCAATTAGTTGTACAATTATTTCTGATACAATTGGCAATGCTCCGCATTCCTATCATCGTATCTAAATTGCAATTCGTCTTAATTTTTAACTGTTGATTACTAGGTTGATGCTAGCCTTTTCTTTTAATATTATTTTCAATCCTATTTTCTTTAATTACCGGGATATGTCCCTTTCAATATACAACACCATGACTTACAACAACAAAAACAAAAAAAGAGAAATGTTAAAAGACCAAACCTAATACAGTTACCAAAAAATGTGAGATGGATGAAAGAACATGTGAGAATCTGGCTTTGGATCGTGGAGAGTGGAGAAGGGCTTTGCGGGGAGGTGTGGGCAAGTTTTAGGCTAATCAGACCCAGTATGAGCGACTTAAAAAGGATATCCGGAAAGGTAGGGTGAAAGGAGTAGTGGATGGGCTGGGGCGCCAAATTGGTCTGGAGTATGAGGTGTGCGGAAGATTATGTCTGAGCAGAGCTGGGCTGATGAGCCACCAGAATACTCATAAGCGTAGTCGGCCACAAAGCAGTCTTTTGTTGCCAGATCTAACTTGTGTCAACTGGGGGCGGACGTGCAAAACAGCAGGCGGTTTGAAGCGGCATTTGATTATACAAAGAAGTGACCATCAAGTACGTGCTTCTAGTGGCGCACATGTCTGCACAGTGTGTGCGAAAGAATGCCAAAGTTTAGCAGGGCTTATAATCCGGCTTTTTGCTAGTTCACTGATTTGTTTTCGTGTTTCTGTATATCGATTCTTTTTTTATATATGTGCTATATCAAGTAATGGCAATGTTCGAAAACGAATTTGCTGCCATTATATATATATATATATATATATATATATATATATATATGTGTGTGTGTGTGTGTGTGTGTGTGTGTGTGTGTGTGTGTGTGTATACATGTATGTATGTATGCATGTATGTAATTTTTTATTTTACAACTACCGAAATTCTCAGAAATCACAGGAGGCCCACTACCTTGGGCTAACACTTGAGCTTTATATAAGATACATAGATATTCGAATGTTCTATTAAAGTTCATTATCTCTCAAACACTGTGTTAGTAAAGAAATTGAGAACATAATTTTCCTCTCCCTAATTAACCATTTTCATATGTTGTAGTATAGCTTTCGTTTTGGTCTTTTGGTCTTACTGGATTCCAAGACAAGAATTTATCTAGTCTGGTGGAATGTACAGCTTCGTGTTATTACTTGAGATAACGTAAGATGAAGAAGGTGCACCATTCCTGCAAAAGCTAATATGCGTTAGCTATAGAAAGGAGATCATATCTGGGCTGCAAAAACTATGTGCTTCAGAATATTTGGTCACGGTTTACTTCTATGGGAAATGTCCTCATGCCAGGTTGTTCTGACAAACTGGTGTAAATAAAGAGAGAGAGAGAGGGGGGGAGAGCTTAGACTCTCAAGGATACTGTCTAGTACGCATTCAAGTTCTCTCTAGTAGGCATTCAAGTCTTCTTCAGTAGGCATTCGAATTAGTTTCATCTGTACATTCAAGTTCTCTCTCTTTATATTTGAGTATGCGTGTGTCTGTTAATAATTATTCTCTCCTGCATTCCAAAACGATCATTACAATATTATATATATGAACTACAATGTGATCGAATAAAAATCGAACTTTAATTAAAAGCGAAAACATAAAACAGTTTTTTCTCATTATTGTTTACTGACTCTATTGACCTGCTGCGTTCATTTTCATTGATTTGGTGGAAACATACAGCCTCGTCTCGTGTTCTGGTGTACCGTCATATATTCATTAAACTTATCAATAATAGGCAAGTTAATCGATCAAATACTATCGATAATTTTTAAGTAAAGTGATTTTCTTTAACAAAGCTTACTTTTAAATAAAGTGACGTTATTAAATGCTGGCTTTAAATTTATACATTTCCGAGAATTGTTTGAATGACTAGGTTTTCGTCGACGATAAAAGTTTATAGACCTGTAGCATAATCAATGCCGGACGATAACAGACAACTTGCTAGCCTAGGATAAATTCGTCGTTTGAAATTAAATTCTAGTTAGAACAAGTTACCCATGCATGGTCCATCGTGAGTGTACATTGAACGAGGTATAATAAAATTACTAAATTCAGCATTTGCCCCCCCCTCATTTCGCTCCAAATAATCACCAGGGGACGTCAAATCCTGATGAAAATAAACAAATGGTGCATTTTTAGGCCTTAACATATGTAAATTTGAGTTCTGCACCATGGAAAACTGCTAAATAGATATACACAGAAAATTTTGGACAAATTTAGTAAAAAAGTCCCAAAAATGGAGTGTTTTTATTAGCCCTAAAAGAGCCCCTGGGCAGACCCAAAAGTTATCGAGAAGTATAGACAAACAAAATATATAAAAATCAGTTACAACTTTTCAGAAAGTTTTATAAAAATCCAAGGAATAATAATAAATAAGTACAAAAGTGTCAATTTTAGTCACTTAAGCCCGAAAGGCTTCCCTATGGTGTGTGTGTGGGGGGCGGAGTTTTCCTAGAAAACCCGTTCTGTTGCCTTTTTACTCATATCATGTTTAATGTTTGTGCAAAATTAAAAAAAAATTCTAAGGCGTAATTAATGGGAAAAGTGCGGACAGACGAACGGATAGACGGACGAGGGTGAATTTACATTTCCACGCTCCTTTTGTCGTGGGTCTAATAAATGTCTATATAAACTAGAAAAATAACGTTCAAACATATGATATAAACAAAATGATTTTTGAACGATTAGATTAATAACAATAACTTCAAAACAGGTCTGACCTCTAGCAGTCTGTTGTTTGAGGTAGAGGTCACTTAAGATGACGTGCATCTTAGCATGAGACGTGGAGATTGAGTTGGGTTTTTGAAGCTAAGCCAGAGACGTTTGTTTCGCCGAACGACCATGATGCAGGTCGACTCCAATAAACTGGTAATATGTATACGAAATTTCAGAAGAAGGCGACTTCCGGGTATAAAGAAATGTATATATTATTTTTTCAGTAATTTCTGTAATCAGAGTTTTTTTTCTGTCTGTTTCGATTTACTCAAAACCGCACACACCTCGTCTTCTCATGTATCGTTCTCTTCTTCCTCTTCTACTTCTTGCTCTTTTTCTTCTTTTTTCTTCTCAGTCGTCAGAAGCGTCGTCTTTGTCTTGACTACGTTTTTCCTTCTCCCTTCTTGCTCACAGTGACCCGTTTGAACTCTCGTGTGTGCGAGAGAACACGAGATTTTGCGTGATTACTTGGCAATATTAACCGGCCGCCGCCATCTTGCCATTTTTCTTTGGACGTGCCCGCTTTGCAGAGTGCACACCTCGAGCGTTTGTCAGGTAAGCCCGTTTGTTCGCAATTTATTACACACTCCCCCCGATCTCATTATCACAGAAAGAGCAGGGAGGCGGTGGCCTTTTTCTTCGAGTGCTTCTTCGGAGAGGGGGATTCGGGGCTTCATCATCGTCTGCGCTGTCTTCCGTGACACGAAGGTCGGCGAACCTAAAGCTGAGCATCGCAGTATCACTGTCCGGGTCTTCATCATCAGCAGGAGGGTCAGTACTTTGAAGGCTACCACTCTCAGTGTCGCTGTGCGTTGAAGCCGTCATGAACCAGAATGATGGGTCGCTGGTCACGGATTCAATTTCACTATCTTCGTCAAGCGGCAGCTGCGTTTGGAATACTGATCTTAAGTCTTTAATATGACGAGGTACTCCATCAACTCGCACCGCCTGCGGGCTGATCACTTTAGTGACATGACCGGTTCCGTAGCGAGTCGTGCACTGGCCTCGGGGTTTTTTAACCCAGACGACATCTCCCTCTTTTATGTTCTTTTGTGGTGGCTCCGGTTCGGGTAGTGAGCTGCACTCCAAACCTCTCACCCTGACACGGTATGTATGTAGCGCGTTGGCTGGCGCGGTGGTGGGTGAAACATCGTCCTTAGGGGTGACGTTGTACCAATAGACTGCTTCAGGTACCGTACACCCCTTCCGCGCTGCGATTGTCTTAACAGTTCTGTAATTGCGCTCAATAATCCCGTTTCCACTGGGAACATGGGCACACCGAAAACGCAGATGGACACCCCAGCCATCTGCAAACTGTTTAAACGGCTCACTAACAAAAGCGGGGCCATTGTCGGTGAGTATCTCAGAAGGAGGGCCACGCTCGAGGAACACACCTTCCAACTCATGGATAATGGCAGCCGCGTCCTGCCGGCGAAGGGGCCGCCACAATGAAAACCTAGATGGTCCACAGTCGATAAGCGTCAAAAAATGCCTCCCGTTGTAGTGCGTTATGTCCATCGCAATCCTATCCCAATTACGCTTCACACTGAGTATTCCCTTCTTCCACCGGACAGGTGCTGGGTCGATCGATAGGCAGGTGTTGCAGCTTCCCACAACAGATTTCACAGCCCTCCGAAACACAGAGGGGTCAACCAATCTGGCGAAGTAAAGCGTTCGGTTTACACCGGGTTGACCGCCTTGGCAATGGACATCATTAATATGCTCCGGGCTGAGTCTATGTCCCACTGCAGCGCAATTTACAGGTGCTGACTCGTTCACTTCTTTTGGCAGGTCTAGCCAACGGCGTGGCAATCTGGTCAGACGATCCGCCTGATTCAAACAGGACTGCACCAGTGTTACATCTATGACCAAGTCGTATTCCTTAGTGGTTTCGGTTAGGGTAGCAAGCCGCCTCCGGATCAGCATTTCGGCCGACGCCTTCGTTGTCAGACGTGCTTTTCCGTTCAAGGCATTGGTCATTCACCGATGCACACACGTGGAATCCGTGATGATGTGAAGGATTCTAGCCTGCCACTGAAGCGCTAGATTGACTCCTTTCAGTGTAGCATCGAGTTCAGCTAGGTTTATATGCTTGGCGTCATTCTCCGGCCGAAGCCAGCAGGCATCTTCTATTATCCTTCCGTCGACCGCCAGGGCAACGCCAAGGGCAAGTGAGCTGGCGTCTACCCAAACTGTAAATTCACTCCCATCGACGCACCAGCTCCCCCGTACAGGGTCATCATTGGTCACTCTGGCCACAACTTCCACCAGCATGCTTCGCAGGGCAGGATCATGAACCTCATCGTCCCATCCAGTTGACATAGAAGTTGCCCGTCGCTTTATGGCCGCTACAGCCACTCGGAGCCACCCACACACAGGGAAGTGACTCACCAATTTTCCGCAAATGGCAAACGTGCTCCGACGTGTGATGGTAGATGGGATTTCCGGGATTTCACCACTCCTTCCCCATTGAAGGCCATCTGCACTTCCGCTCACCTTCAGTCCGAGCACTTTCGCCCCGTCCTGTAGCCGCTCCGGCTCCTTGCACGACAATCCGAAGTGCTCGAAGTGTTCTTTGACCGCCTGGGCAGACAGGAGGCTCTCATTGACAAAAATGTCGTCTATATACGACGATGTCGCATGTTGCACCGCTTCATCTTGACGCCGGATCGCCTGCATGATTGCTGTCATGATGTTAGGGGCTACATTCAGGCCGAATCCTAGCCTGGTCAAGCAATAGCGAGTTCCTTTGATCACCACCGTCTGGAACGGCCACAGCGATTTCTCAACACGTATTTGCAAGTACGCTCTTCGCAAGTCCAGTATGGCTGCTTCCGCACCCTGCTGCCGCCACTCCCGTAGTTTATGAGCACAGACATCAGCCCCCGCAGTGTGTGGGTCAACGTATTCATTAAGTTCCCGGTAATCAAGAACAGGTCGAACTTTCTGCTTTTTCTCTTGTCTGACAGCCATCAGGGGAATTAGCCCCCGCGGGGGCCCGAGCTCATCCTCTGGGTATGGAACTAACCAGCCATTATCCAGCCACACTTGAAGTTCTGCCTCGTACTGCCCCCTAAGCCACGCAGGAGGGGGATACTCTGTAAGTCGATTCCGTAATGACACTGGTGGCTGGTCGCCTGCCCATTTCCAGGACGCTGTCCAAGTGTTTGTGCCCTTATCGTATTCTGCATGGAAGTCGGGCTCATCGAGAGTGATTGCTGCACACATTTGTTTGTTTGGTCGAGAGAAGCTCACATCACCGGCGCCGTTCACAGTAATTCCGCCTAGCTGTGTGATAGCGTCTATTCCAAGGAGAAGGTCATATCCGAGCAGCTCTCCATTGACCACTAACACCGTCACAGCAACCGGAGAGCCATTGCCAATGCTGATATGAACAACGCTGACCCCACAACACACCAATGAGCCTTAACCGACAGTAAGTACAGGGATCCTTCGTTTCTTCCATGTGGCGCAATATTCCTTTCGAAGAAGGGTTTGGGTACAGCCGGTGTCAACCAGCGCTGAACGTTCACATCCATCAACTTGGACTGTTACTGCAGGCAGCGCTTTGTTCAATGTCGCGTTGGGGAGGGTGCTAGCGCTGCGGCGTCCTCCCCTTGCCCGTTTCCCGGACAATTCCGCGCTATGTGGCCTGGCTTATTGCATTGGTGACACCGTATTACTTGTCGTGCTCCATAATTAGGGGTGCGCCTTGTACCGCCTTTGCAGTCTCTGGAAAAGTGGTTGGGGCCACCACAGGTATAGCATCGTAGACCCTTCGTTGGCGAGTCCAGAGTGTCAACAGCTGCGGAGACTAGTTCTCGATCGTCTTTCAAGATGTTTCGTGCTCTCGCCAATAACTCCTCCAATCCAATCTCAGTGAGTCTTGCTCGCAGCAGTCGACTTGCCTCATCCGGAAGTCCCGACAAAAAGGCGCATGCCAATATGCGATCACTTGCACCGCCGAAGGGAGTGGCAAGCTTTTTCAAGTCGGCCATGTAGACATCCACTGTCTCCCCCGGCCCAAGTCGGCGTTCGGAAAACTGCCTCCAGGCGACAAAAGGGTCTGTACCAAATGCCCCGTATAGCGCTTGTGTAATCTTCTCCATGGTCGGATCCTCCTCTAGATGCTGGTACACGGCATAAGCCCCTTTAGTGAGTCTCAATGGGATAACCATAGCTGGGTCTTTAATCTTGCACAACCGGCAAACGCGCTCAGCCTTTTCCAGCCATTCGACCACCGAGGGACCAGTGGGGGAGCCATCAAATTCCGGAATTAATCTGATGTCAAATTTCTCCATACCAAAGCCGAAATAGCTTGTAATCAGAGTTTTTTTCTGTCTGTTTCGATTTACTCAAAACCGCACACACCTCGTCTTCTCATGTATCGTTCTCTTCTTCCTCTTCTACTTCTTGCTCTTTTTCTTCTTTTTTCTTCTCAGTCGTCAAAAGCGTTGTCTTTGTCTTGACTACGTTTTTCCTTCTCCCTTCTTGCTCACAGTGACCCGTTTTTATGCTAAGCTGAACTCTCGTGTGTGCGAGAGAACACGAGATTTTGAGTGATTATTTGGCAATATTAACCGGCCGCCGCCATCTTGCCATTTTTCTTTGGACGTGCCCGCTTTGCAGAGTGCACACCTCGAGCGTTTGTCAGGTAAGCCCGTCTGTTCGCAATTTATTACACAATTTCTGAATTGGTCCTTTTCCTCAGAGACGTTGAGGATCTTTTTTTTTTCAGGTCTGATGGTCCAAACAGGTAAACCAGGAACCAGGTGAATGGAACATATTGATCGAGAAGGTATTGTCTCCATTAATGTTTAGTAATCTGTATATGTCTTGTAAACAGTCCTGACATGATCACTAGACGATCAATATATATATATATATATATATATATATATATATATATATATATATATATATATATATATATATAGTTATGTGTACACCCACCAATCTAAATTTATCTACCCATGTTTAAACCCAGAGTATATAACAGACTCATCGACCAGTGAAAATATAAAATTGTGCTAGCCGGATTTTTATGATCCTTTTTCGATGTTTAAGATATGTTCCTTAAATGGTTTTGGAAGAGATCAATCAAATCCTATTGAATGAAACTTCTTTTCCTTTATTTGGTTTGTGGTTCTCATAAAGTTAAGCGTAATCTTTAAAACAGACCCTATTAAACATCTGTTGTCACCGGAAGCACCCCGGTTGAAACACCACTTCGGATTTGGAATCGATGATTGTTGGTGATAAAAATGGAAAAATTGCGAATTCGAAGTAGATCTTACGCGAAGGAATAGAGGCAATTTAATGGCGGACTAGCAATGTGACTTGAAAATAGGAATGATAAAGAACAAAGTAGAAAAATAAAAAGGAATACAGCATAAGAGATAGATGAAGATTATTTAAAATTTACTTATTTTTTTCCTAGAAAGGCTTAAATTAATCCTATCATTTAAGAGCAATGTAAAAAGAAGAAAGAATTAGCATTCTGACATATCTAAATAGCGGGCGAATACAAGACAACATATACATATACAAACAAGCACACACACACATGTATATATATACATATATATATATATATATATATAATATACCGAGTTCGTGTAATCCAGTAAATTTTCATATACCAATTGGTTTTAAGCCAAAAATGGTTGACGTAAGGATTAAGCTACACAATTATCACATTTCATAATTGAGCATTAATATACTGTGTATGCAAAATCAAAACTTCAAGACAAGGTGTTGATGGCAACAAAAAGTGTATTTCATTTTTTGTTACAATTGTTTCAATGTCCAGTTCGACAATTTCAAGCATCATATCGTTTGAAAATTTTCAAAAAACAGCATTTCTTCAGACTTTATGAATAGACACACTTTTGGAATGTAGCATTTTTTGAATAGACAGAAAAAAGGGGGGATCCCTAACGGGAAAAGCATGCGAGAAACATTTGCCTTGGTTGTGGTTACGGAAAAGCCCATTTAAATATTAATGTATCGCCTAATTTTCGTATCCTTATTTAAGAACAGAGTTATGGGAAGTTTTTTTTTATATATCCCATTTGTTGGGTTCCTAAATTCCTTTATTTCCCAATGATTGATTTCTTGTAAAAAGAATTTTTTTTAATTTTGTTACTATATTTATATCATGGCTGTAACATTACTTGCCACTAATACAAAACTAAAACTATTCGTAACGTCTTTACAAGGTACATATATTTTATTTATGTATTTATTTATTTTTTAGTTTATAACTTGTTGCTTTTGCGTAAGCTTTTTTTTAATTTTGTATATTCTATGTCTATTTTGTTGTCTTTAGTATTTTTTTCTGCTCCTATGTATTATTCATTTATTTGTTTAATTTATTAACATCCTTGCATATTCGGTGGGATGACTTTGTGTATCTAGGTCACATAATTCGCTAGTAGGCTGGTACTGGTTAGCTTTTGGAGGAGAGAAGTGGAAGAGGAGTGCGAGAGAGGAAGGGAAGGGGTGCGGGATAGGGTGCTCTCATTCGGCTGTTGCGGTGTTTAGGTTGGGGTGCGGTTGTCAGGACTAGGAAGATAGCTGGGAAGGGGGGCGCTGGATGACATTCCTTGGGAATTGTTAATTTATTCATTTTAGTAAAACTATAAGTCGTTATAGATGGAATATTTTTTTCTATTTAATTCTTATTATTTGTTTATTAATTTATTGTTGTTAGGGTTTATTTGGGTTTGAATAGGTGGGTTAGCTTAAATGAAACGGCCTTCTTAAATCAAATAGCCTTCTAATATATATATATATATATATATATATATATATATATATATATATATATATATATATATATATATATATATATACACGTGTATTTAAGATGTAACGGCTGAAATGGCCAAACAAGTACAAACTTGACTTTAATAAACATACCTATATATTATAATTAAATTAGAATTTTTTTTCAAATTTTCAAACAATAAAATATTTTTCGTCGGGAAATAGAGACAGTTTTGTTTGATCGTGTAATGATGGAAATTAAAACTGAAATGTCCGATAATAGTGTGGAGGGCTGTACGTAAGTATGCATCAAAGTAATTTTTTTTATTATTACATTTTCACCCCAAACAAGGCACATTGCCACTTCGTTGTAGGGGGCTACTATCGGGGACATAAGCATCAGGGGTACTGTGTAGGAAGTTGGGCAGCAAGATGTCGGTTAACGTTGCACTTGAACTTCTGCATGTCAATGCAGTTGGGGAAGCAGGGACCCGGAAGGGAATTCAAAAGTCTAGTTTTTCTGGGGAAGAAACTACTGAATTAAAAGGCTCTCCTGCATCTAGGGATTTCTACTGTGAAGGGGTTGGATTATGCTGCTTGTCGGGTGTGTCGGGGGTATTTACGTCGAGGGGGCACAAGTGCTTGCAGTTTGTCAGAGCATTCTCCGTTAAAGTACCTGTAGAACAGGCAGAGGGATGCAACATTTCGTCGATGGGACAGAGGCTGAAGTTTAGTTGACAGTTAAGGACCTATAAAGTAATAATATAATAATAAATCATAATAGGAAATAATAATAATAATAATTATTATTATTATTATTATTATTATTATTATTATTATTATTATTATTATTATTATACATAGGAAATACACTGTTTGAGAAGCACTCGGTACTAAGAATTTTATTTTAACGTTTGAAAAGACCAGACAAGTGAAAAATTTAATTTAATAAACATACCTATTTATTAAATTATATTATATTTTTTACAAATTAAAAAATAGTAGAAATATAATTTGTTTTGTATTCAATAAAAACATATTTAACTATTCGAAACATTCGCTTTGTTTATTAAAATCATCTGCACTTTTCTGGCTTTTCAAGGGTTAAATGTGAAATTCTCAACATCCAATGCTTTGCAAACAGTAGAATTCGTATATATATATATATATATATATATATATATATATATATATATATATATATATATATATATATATATTAAATTGTGATTCAATGAATTTCCAAAAAAAAAAAAATAATGAAATGAAGTGTTTGAGTTCATTTCAATAAGGGTTTTTTGGAAATTCATTGAATCACAATTTAATTTATTTGCTCTATCTTGCATATCCAACCGTTCTTATTAAGATGGGATAACTTATAGAATATTACTGTCAGTAATATTTTGTAAACCTTATAATCACAGGTTTTCATACCAACTGAGTGTTAAAAAAAGCTATTCTGAAGTATATATACAATATATATAGATAGATATATATTATAAAATTTTGTTTAAATTCAAAGACTTACATTTCTTCTTTTATATAACTCTTATTTATTTAATCTTAGATCTCTTCATTACCACCGTTTTGTTAATGGGGTGACAATTCTATGATTTTATATTTTTATAGAAATTTGCTTTCTCATCAACTCGTCAGATGTGATTTCCACCCGGTGCTACTAAAAACAGTTTATTGTGTACATGATAAACCTTGTGCATTCGTTTGAGGAAAAGAAATTCCATCTCCACCTTGTTACAGGCCGGCACACGTTGGTACCCTGCAAACTAAAATTCTTGTTTTAATCCTTATGTTCGTATTTTCTTGTTTTAGTCTTAATTTCCAATTTTTATCCCCCTATTTATTCTTTCTCGTGTTTTGTAATTTTAATTACTACATTTATGCGTCTTTAGTCTAATTTTCATTTTTTTAGGTTTCGAATTAAGCTTCTTGTTTCAAGTGGAGGTCACTCTCATGGAATACATTTTATTACTAGAGTTACTTCCATTACATCTTTTTCGTTACCTATATTATACATTTTGGTTTTTGTACATGTTTATCATTTAATTGTTTTTTTTATTTTTCAGTTAATTTATTTTTAATAATATTTGTCCAGTTTTGTAGTTTTTCCTTATTAATTTATTATGTTGTTTTATTTATGTGAACGTTATTCTCACATGGTCGATTGGCCAATGATTTTCATTCTTTTAGGTGACTTGCTCTACATTTCCGTTTATGTTGTTTTTGGTCTGCGTGAAATTAAGTAGCGATTTCTGTGCATACATTCATGAATTACATATTGTCGTCTGTTTAATAATTTTTCTCATCATTAGTAGTATGCTTGGTTCATATTGTTTTTCGCTCTTCCTAATATCTTAATTTATATTCAATTTTATTTTTCTTTAATTTCTTAACCAGTACTGCCATTGTGGTTTAGTTTTTCTTAGTTTTTTTTCTGGTTATTTTCGTTATGGTTCTGTTGCTATATTTATTATTGTAATCATCTCTTCTAGTTGTTTTCGTTACTTGTATTATTTTATTTCTCAATTTCTTTTTTAAACGATGTTAGATGATTACAAAATCTGTCTTAAGAATGTCCGGTACTCCCGAGATATACTTTAGTTTACTTATTTCTTATGACTTCACATATTATGCTTCAGGTTAAAACAGTTCCCCCCGAAGTAAACATTCAGTAAGGTTCAGGCAGTTACATTCTAGTTCGTTGTTAGATTCATTTTCTCTATTTTTCATAAATTTGTTTAATTTCGTGTTATTGGAACCAATTATGGTATTTATTAAGTTAGCAGATGTTGAAAAGGATAGCTTGGCAGTATTTTTATTGATAATCTTGCTTAGTTTACTACCTGGCGGTATATTGTTGTCTATAATCTGATAAAATTCCCTCGGAATGTTATTTTTATGTAATCACTGAACGGTGGATTAAACCAGGTTTGGCTTTCCCTTCTATTTTTCAATATGTCTTTCAGTTTATTATGATTTGGCTTTTCATATTTTTAGTGTTTACTGTATATGTTATTTTTTATTGGTTTTTGCTCTCTTGTTTTGCTTTTTTCTATTCCTTCATAGACATGTTGTAAGGTATTACATTTGCGCTGTTTGTTTTTCTTTCTATACTTGTATTATTATTTTGAATTTACTTAACATATAATAAACTTAATATATATATATATATATATAGAGAGAGAGAGAGAGAGAGAGATAGAGAGAGAGAATAAATGGAAAAAAGTTATATTCCAAAATTCATTATGTTGACCATCTTATAATTTATTCCTTTAATTCAGTTGACATACAATTCTTGGCACTATAAGTTAACTGAATTAAAGGAATAAATTATAAGAAGGTTTAAATCATAAATTTTGGAATATAACTTGTTGTCATTTATTCTCTATATTGCTCTGTAATTACACTGAGCTTCTTAAATAAGGATTGATATATAATAAGAATATATATATATATATATATATATATATATATATATATATATATATATATATATATATATACAGGGTGTCTCAAAAAATGTACCCACACTTCGAATGAGGAGAAATCCTTTATTTATGTACATACAGTGAAATGGAATAGCTTCGAGTACGGAAGATAAATGTAATTAAAGAATCATGTTTGAAATTTGTGGGCCAACAAAGTCCTGAAGCAATTTAAGGTATCTCTCACCAGTGACAGTTCCGTTAATAAAAAATGACCCCATGATTTCCAGTGCAGATACCTCACCCAACACTGTTACTCCTGGCAAGTTTACATGGTGTTCAAGTATTACATGAGGATTTATAGGACCCCAGTACGTGCAATTATGGCGATTAATGGTGCCATTTAATTTAAAGGTTGCCTCATCGCTCCACACAATTTTGTGGGGAAACCCTGCATCTTCTGCGCATTTTGCCAGGTACCATTCACAGAATTCGACTCTCCGGCCAGGATCGTCTTCGTTGAGAGCATGAATTAGTGTTGAAATGTAGCATTTCCAGTGCAGACGCCTCATGATGCGATGGACGCTATCTTTTGAGATGTGGGTTTCCCGAGCAGTTTGTCGAAGTGATTTCTGTGGTGATCGAAAGAGTGTTTCCTGCACCTGCTCTTCTTTTCCAGAGCTCGTGGATGTCCGAGGCCGTCCGAGGTCGTCCAGAACGTTTCTTGTTGACGTTCTGCACGGTTCCATCTGCTTCAAATTTCTCTTTGATGCGAGCATGGTCCGGTGCGTTGGTGGCAGTCTTGCGAATTCCCTTCTGAATCGTCTTTGCGCTTCAATGGCGTTTTCTGTCTTCCAATAACATTTCAGGACAAACTTCCTCTCTTCCAATCTAAGTTGATCTCCTGCCATGATGTAGTTTTCACCTCACACCTGCAACACAAAACAGACAGCATGTTAGTAAGGGTTAAAGTGTGAGTACATTTTTTGAGACACCCTATATATATATATATATATATATATATATATATATATATATATATATATATATATATGGTGTGGGGTAAAACAGCTTCCATTTTTATTTTAATAACAAAAAAGTAAGTTGCTCTGCCCTGTATACACAGTGATGATCATATTTATTGGCACGGTAAAATAAAAGTTAAATTTTGTCTAATAAATTCTAAAAAAGGGATTAAATTCTCAAATCACACAGACGTAGCTGGTAGCGCCACATATAGCTTCTCTATATCTCATTCCCTATCTCAGATGGTTACATTTCCGACACGTTTCCCAGACCAGCACGATCAACATGCCTCACTTCTAGATCTCTTTCTGACAACAGTTCCCAATGACTGTACAACAAATGCCCATAGCCCACTCGGGAATGCTGATCACGCTGTGATAATGGTAGAAATCAGCCTAAATTCTCGCCCTAAAACTGAAGACCCACTACTCAAAACAACGAGGTATTACAAAAAGGCTGATTGGGAAGCCATCAGGGAGCTCATCAGAGATGCCCCATGGCAAAATATCTTTACTCTTCCAGCGGAACAGTGTGCAAATGAGACAACTGAATGGTTCAAAACTGCTATTGAAGCACATGTTCCCGCACGGAAATACTATAGCAAGCCCCACTCCCCCCAATGGTTTACTTCTGCTTGTGCAGCTGCCATTTGTCAAAGGCAGCATGCGTTCCGCAGATTCAACCGACATAAGTCCAGCTCAAATAAACAGAAGTTTATAGAAGCTAGAAATAATTGTAAGAGAGTGATAGACACAGCTAAGTCAGATTACTCTGAAACCACCAGAAAGCGCATCGAAGCACAGAAATTAGGAACCCGGGATTTTAGGAAAATATACAACAGCGTAGTTAATAATGGACAGTCAATTATTCCCCCCACTAACAAACAATCATGAGGTTGCTTGCACGGCAACTGACAAGGCTAATCTGCTTGCCAGTCGGTTTGCCTCAAACTCCACACTGAACTCGGTACACCACTCACTCCCTGATTTTCCTCTGCGAACAGACGCCACACTTGACGACTTGAAAATCACCCCTTCTCAGGTACATGCTATTATAAAAAACCTAGACACCTCTAAAGCATGTGGACCAGATCTCATCCCGGCTGTGCTATTAAAAAATGCTCTGCCGAGGTTGCTCCAGTTCTGTCCAAACTTTACAATAAATGCCTTAACGAATCTTGTTTTCCCGACTGCTGGAAAACCGCCTCTGTGGTACCAGTCTTCAAGAATTCTGGTGAAAGAACTGACCCACTAAATTATCGCCCCATTAGCCTCCTCCCGCTTTTCGCCAAAATATTTGAGTCTTTAGTTAATAAAGCCCTAGTCCAGCACCTAACAGCTGCTAAACTCTTGACTGACAAACAATATGGATTCAGGCAAGCCCGTTCAACAGCAGATATCTTAACTGTAGTTTCTGAACGTATATACCGTTCATTGGATAAAACAGGGGAGGGTAGAGCGGTGGCCCTTGATATATCTAAGGCTTTAGACAGGGTATGGCACGATGGTCTTCTAAGGAAAATTAGATCATATGGAATCACTGGAAGAATTCATAACGTAATTAAATCCTTCTTAAGTAATAGAAAAATCAAAGTTGTCCTCGACGGACGTACATCTAAACAATATGACATAAATGCGGGAGTGCCTCAGGGGTCTATCCTTGGACCTCTATTGTTCCTGATATTCATAAACGACCTCCCTGATAATATTGTTTCGGAGATGGGTATATTTGCCGATGACACCACTCTCTATAACAGATATGAGGGGAAAACAAATGAACACATATCCAAGAAAATGGCAGAAACACTAGAGGATGACCTCCAATCCGTAGTGGAATGGGGACAAAAATGGTTGGTCTGATTCAATGCTGCTAAGACTAAGCTTGTTTCCTTCAATAACTACAAGAAACCTTCTCTACCACCAATAGCAATGGCCAAGAACACATTGCCTGAAAGTACTTCTTTTAAACTCCTCGGCCTAACGTTTACAGGGAATATGAACTGGAATAGATACATTGAGAGCATTGCCAAGGCTGCTGCAAGGAAGGTTGGCTCCCTCTAACGTGCTAGAAAACTACTTACGCCTGCCTATATCCTATACCTCTATAAGGCAACCATTCGCCCATGTATGGAGTACTGTTGTCACATCTGGGCTGGTGCATCTGCTACTTGTCTCTCGCTCCTGGACAGGGTTCAAAAAAGAGTCGCAAACCTGATAGGTCCTGAACTGTCATCTGGGCTTCAACCTCTGTCCCATCGACGAGATGTTGCATCCCTCTGCCTGTTCTACAAATACTTTAATGGTGAATGCTCTGACGAACTGCAAACACTTGTACCTCCCCGACGTAACTACCCCCGACAAACCCGACAAGCTACTAAGTCTCATCCCTTTACAGTGGAGATCCCTAGGTGCAAGAAAGCCTTTTACTCCAATAGTTTCTTCCCCAGAACTGCGGGTCTTTGGAACTCCCTTCCGGGATTCTGCTTTCCCAACTGCAATGATATGCAGAAGTTCAAGTGTAATGTAAACAAACATCTTTCTACTCTTCTCCCTTCATAATGACCCCGCTAATTAATTCCCTAATAGTAGCCCCCTGCTTCAAAGTGGCACTGTGCCTTGTTTGGGGTGAAAATTGAATAAAAAAAAAATAAATAAAAAAAGTATATTATGTATTTTTAACTGGCCTTTCCGGTGCAGCAATCGGATTTTAGAAAAAAGTAAATAACAAAGGAACAACAAACATAATTGCAAAAAACCCTTGTTCAAAATTATTGGCACGGCTTTGTTTTTCTTTTAGTATCAGTATAATATCAATCAATTTCCGGTTTACGTGCTTTCTGAACATTTTATAGCCATATTATGCTTGTTTAACGCCAATTCAGTGAATAATTTTTTTCAGATAATTTTTAGATAGCGATTTATTTAAACTATTATAAGTGACTAAATTATAATTTTCAATCGCCATGGTTAAAACTAAGGAACACAGAGAAGACGTCAGGAAGCTTGTTGTAGCATGCCATACCAATGGGGAGGGCTATGATAAGATTTCAAAGAAGCTAAACCTTCCCAAATCCACTGTTAGAGCCATAATAAACAAGTTCAAATCGCAAGGCCACGTTATGAGTTTAGAGGGTAGAGGGAGAAAAAGGATTCTTTCCCCAAGAGATGAACGGAAAATTGTTCGACAAGTAAAACAAAACCCAAGGATCTCTGTTGGGGAGATTGTTGATGAACAGAGCACCTCTGGAGTGAATGTATCTCGACATACAGTTGGTAGAGTTTTGAAGAGAGCTGGTTTAAAAGCATGTCGTCCGAGAAAGACTCCCTTATTGAAGCCTATGCACCTGAAAGCAAGGCTAGCCTTTGCAAAACGTCATATTGATAAAGATGTTGCATTCTGGAAACGTATTCTATGGACTGACGAAACGAAAATAGAGTTATTTGGCCATAATAAAGTGTCTTATATTTACAGAAAATCTGGCGAAGCTTTCCTGCCTAAGAACACCATACCCACAGTGAAGCACGGTGGAGGCAGTTTGATGTTTTGGGGATCCTTTGCTGCCTCTGGACCAGGGCGACTTGTTAAGGTCACAGGTAGCATAAAAAAGGAAGATTATGTTAAAATATTGGATGAAAACCTGAAAGACACTGCTAAAGAGCTCTCACTTGGTCGTCGTTGGTGGTTCATGCAAGATAATGACCCAAAGCATTCGGCTAAACTGACTAAGAAATGGCTTGAGGACAATCATATTACTGTTTTGGAGTGGCCATCACAAAGCCCAGACCTTAATCCAATTGAAAATTTATGGAGAACATTAAAATTGAGGGTAATGCAAAAGAAACCTAAGAATCTTATTCAATTGGAGGATTATTGTCAGGAAGAGTGGGCTGATAGGTTATGAAAAGGAAGGGTTGTAAGGGTTGTAAAGAGATAGTTTCGAGTTTGGGGGTATCAAAACCAAAGGAAAATATGATGAAATAAAAATAAGATAGATAAACCACGTAATTTATAATACCATATCTGGTCACACTGAAACACTTATCACAATATTCTGTGGATCTATATTAAAACACCTTGTTAAACTTTGTGATATATATCCATTCTATGAAGGTCACGCGCGAACGAACACCCCATAATCTTATTATACCATATTTCTTCTAACTGAAACATAATTATCAAAGTATACTTACACAGATAGATATGAAAAGTCTTTATTAAAGCTTTTTCCTATTTCCATTTCCTGGAGGCCAGACGCGAATGCAGACCCCACAATTTTATTATACCATCGCTATTTAAGGTAAAACATACTTATCAAAGTAATCTGATGTACATCTATATCTAAAACACGTGTAAACGTTTTTTTTTTAATTTTTTATTTTTTATTTACATACTTTATGGACCAGACGCAAACGCAGACCCCACAATTTTTATGAACCACCGTTCTGCCAGATGAAGCATACCCATTCTTGTGTCTCGATACATCTTCTATCATTATAGGTTATCATTTTTTTAAATAGTCAACCATATAGGAGCCTATTCGTGACGAGACACCCCCACCCACACACACAAACATTCAGCTTTATATTATACTAGCAAAAGTACCCGTCGTTGACGGGGTTCAAAAACAGCTAACAGAAAATAGACTCTGATTTATTAAAGTATGATAGGTTATGAAAAGGAAGGGTTGTAAAGAGATAGCTTCGAATTTGGGGCTATCAAAACTGAAGTAATATATGATGAAAGTAAAAATAAAATAGATAAACCACATCATTTATTATAGCATAGCTGTTCACACTGTAACACATATCACAATAAACTTTGTGACATATTTCCATTCTATGGAGGTCAGGTGCGAACGAACACCCCATAATGTTATTATACCATATTTCTTCAAACTGAAACATAATTATCAAAGTATACTTACGCAGATAGATATGAAAAGTCTTTATAAAAGTGTGTGCCTATTTCCATTTCATGGAGGCCAGGCGCGAACTCAGACCCCACAATTTTTATATACCATCCCTACTTAAGTTAAAACATACTTATCAAAGTATTCTTATGTACATCTATATCAAAAACACTTGTAAACGCTTTTTTTTTAATTTTTATTTCCATACTTTGTGGGCCAGGTGCGTACACAGACCCCACAATTTTAATGAACCACCGTTCGGCCAGATCAAACATACCCATATCTGTGTCTCGATACATCTTCTATCATTACATGTAATCAGTTTTTAAAATAGTCAACCATAAAGGAGCCTATTCGTGACCAGACACACACACACACACATACACACATACATTCAGCTTTATATTATATTATATTATATATATACATATATATATATATATATATATATATACATTCCAAAACCAACGCAGACTTCATAATAAAAAATATATAAATTGCACCTTTAGAAATTTAGTGTATGCACAAAAATGCACAGCATGCGACAAATCTAATATGGGCGCCACCAAAAACATCAGCAATTAAGTGGCCTTACATGACACCAACATTAAAATTGCAGAAACAGACACTTCTATGTTTCAAAATACGTACAAACATCCAGTGGAAATAGCTTCAAAATAATGCCAATCCTCCAAAAAGACAATTACTTTTGTTTACTTACACAGGAACAAAAAGTCATAAAAAGATTCACTCCCGAATTGAACAGAGCTTAATATCAACACACAAATAAATGAAATGCAAAACACACTGACACGCGCGTAGGTATACATGTACACCCCCACAGATAAATCAGAACCGACACATAAAAACACACACATTAATTCAGCCACACACAGACACAACCAACTACCTCTATTACAAGACATTGAACAATACCAACCGTAATTTATTACGAAAAAACAATATTAAGAAATACCTAGAACCACAGTGTAGTATCTGTTCCGACACTGCACCCACCCCTTCTAACCTCAGTCAATGGAGGAGAAATTCTTCATGACTGAGAAAATTCTCATTTTTATTCTTGTACCTTTCCAGAGGGTCCCTCTTCTGGGGAACGAGATCTTCCCCCACTAAAACCCGACCCTGATTATTGCCCTACCCACATGGGAGGACAAATAAATAAGAACGCTAAAAGATCCCCTATGTCTATCTATAAACACGCCTATTTATATTAACACACTAAAACGAAAATCACAATAGAAGGAAAGTAAAATCTAAAAATCAAAAAATAAAAATAAAAATTGAATGAAAACATACCTACTAATTACCCTTCTTTCAGGGAAGCTGAGTCCCCCCCCCCCACATTAAAAACAACCTTGCATCAGATTTGCTTTCATAGGGAAGCAAATAAATGTATAAAGTTATAAACTATAAAACATAACATACATTCTACAAAACAATACAAGGAAACATATACACACATTCACACGCACTTGCCACGTACTCATTTGACCAAGAACCAACGTGCACGACACTTCCACTCAAGTAAGAAAAATTAAAGAAAGAAAAGGAGGAAAGGGAGAAACCTAAGAAAAGATAGGGAAAAGCAAAAGACAGCAATGACCATGGTCTGACCCCCAATAAACAAGGGTAGGGGTGGTACTCACACATGAAGACCTTTAGAATCCTTTACAGATATTTCCCCACGCTTGGAAACATGTCACCAAAAATGGAGTGCGAAAATAATCTTATACATTTTAAGCACATAAATGTTATGAGAATAAAAATGCATAATAACTAAAGTATCTTTTGTAAATAGAGGAACGGGGATCTTCAGCTGCCTACCTTAAATAAAAATTAGTAACGATTACCTCAACCCCTTTAAGAACTCAGTTCCTATTGTTAAGCACTCGAAGTTGAAATTGGAGTCGACCACTTAAGCTCACATGCGGAGATCATGATGTCATCATTATAACAACTCTATGCCTACTTTGACATTTATGCTTTAATATAAATGTCTATTTCAATTGTATTTCTTGCGGTTAAATTTGGCTGCGTGGTTTTTTCCTTGTTAATAAAGTCAGAGATGGCTTCATGACTGAATTCGAATCTCCAAATCTTCTGTGATTGTAACCTTGGCACTGATGCTTCTCACAAGTATTAAACACTAGTCTGTAGGTGTCAAAATAATTATAGTAATACTTAAGCATTACTATATATATATATATATATATATATATGTTATATTATATATTTCTGTTGTATCATAAAGAGAATCGTGTGTGAGTGACATGTATTTTCAGAACCAACCTTTGCTTCTTCGATGTTGGACCATCTGGAATTTCTCGTCTGGGATGGAGACTTACTTCCTGTGTTTGGGGACAAAGAATTATTTCACTCCAAGACAAGAAATTGGTTCTATGGTTTTTTATTCACCTTCCAAATGTTTTGCAGAAAGGAATGGAAAGTGAATTTAGCCTGTGGTTTCTTCTTCTAGGTCTTTGTTCGTCCCCCCCTGAAGGGGAGGAGGAAACGGCAAAGCCGTCCACTTTCGTAAAAGTCCTAACCAAATCTCAACGATTCAACTAACCTGATCACATGACTCACACGCAATCAAATCAGTTGATCTTGACTTCTGGTCAACGTGTCTACACTATAATTCCACTCTCCCCGCTCTCTCTCTCCCCCTTAACTAATATAGCATTATATATTGCCTAATTATATTGCAATATATGTATGCATATATTGCATACTTATATTGTAATATAGAGAAAATAAAAAAGGAACAAACCGTATTTTTTATTTTCTCTATTTTGTCGGAATACTATTTCAATTATTTTCATCATATTGTAATATGTATATATATATATATATATATATATATATATATTCCATAATTATATTGCAATAATATGTATATATATATATATATATATATATATATATATATCGCATAATCGTGTTGACACACCGGTTCTCGTTAGATCATCGAAGTGGAGGCTGACTAGCACTAGATCGCTGATGATTTATAAATATTGTGCGCCGTGTGTTTTCTGATCATGATCGAGATATATATACGCAGTTTTAAAATTTGATGTTCCTCGCTCAGAACGTATACCACTCCATTAAAAATCAATTTGTCTTCTAAAACATATATAGTTGGTTTTGTTTGTAATGTGTATAAAAGGAAGTATTAGTAGTCTATTAGATTGCAATAGATAGAACGTTGTAGAAGTGAAGACAATATTTACAATCGTAAATCTAAACTGAAAAGTTAAAACTTCTACACAGATAATGTCTGTGTTTGTATTATGTATTTCGAGAAAAAAAACATATTTTAAAAAAGTTTTGTAATTCAAGTTGAAAATCGCGTGGATTCGTAATGTTGTTTTGAAGTTATACCACAGTGATTATCTCCGCAGGAAATGGAATAAAATTATTTTATTTATCTATTTTATTCATATTTATATTTTATGTGTATCTTATGACTATATTTATTTACGAAGTGCGTTGTCTAATGTTTTTAAATCTATTTATCATTATATGTTTTACCAATTTGGATTTTACTCCAAATCCATTACATGTTATTGATTTTAGAAATTAGTTTATTTCTCACCATTTTTTCTTCATATATATATATATATATATATATATATATATATATATATATATATATATAATTTCTTTATAATAATATTTTGTATTTCTTCACGTCACCAATAGAAAGCGAATAAAGAAATGTAATAAACTTTTATACTTTTCGTATTCTTTTTTATACAATATATATATATATATATATATATATATATATATATATATATATATATATATATGTAAGTCCAGTAAGAATCATCATTAGGCCAGATCAAACATACCCACTCTTGTGTCTCGATACATCTTCTGTCATTTTATGTGATTAGTTTTCTATAATAGTCGACCATATAAAAGCCTATTCGCGATCAGACACACACAGAAACGGTCAGCTTTATATTATATATATTTATATTATATATATATATATGTATATATATATATATATATATAAGTATTAGTAGTCTATTAGAATGCAATAGATAGTAAGTTGCGCACACATATGTTTGTCCTTCCTGACATGGGTAGGATTCAAGAACTGTCTTTTTCGCACGATCTATGACTTTTTCTTTTCTTAAATTTTTATTTTTTATTTCAATTATCCTGAAGATGTCCTCTGAAATAAGGACGAAACGTTGATATTTTTTAAAATAATTTCATTCGTTTTTTTTCTATTTTTCTCATAACATATGTATATATATATATATATATATATATATATATATATATATATATATGTACATATTATACATTATATTATATATATATATATATATACATATATATATATATAAAATGTAAGTCCAGTAAGAATTCAACGCCGATTTTTTTTTTAAATAATCAAACATTTATTTGTTTATAAATCGATGTAATCCCGCCTTCATCTTTTTTTATCCCTCGTGACATGAAGCTACTAATAGAAACAAGACAATTTGGTGTTATCAAGGATGATTTTTGTTAAATGTGCAAGCTGGCATTTAGGAAATGTCGCGCTTGGAAAGTAATATGAAGATAAAGTGTATAAATAATTCACCGAACAGGTCTTGGCGTTTCTTAGTTGCATCACGAGGTATGCAAAGGATTAAACAAAAGCGGAATTTATTCTGGAGAAGGTGTAATTACTAGAGCTATGACAAGAGAATATTGTTTTTATTGTTTTGACACTCTAGTATAAATCAGTTAATATCTTATATGTTTGTAGATGGAATGATGTGGTTCTCGATGTAAAACTGCATCTAACTGTGTCGGATTCGAGAGTCAAAACAATGATAAGAATATTGTCTTGTCATAGTAAGTTACGTTAAAAAGTTCGATTTATAAACAAATAAATATTAATTTTTTTAAACCTCCTTTGAATTGAACTTACATTTTGAACGTGTAGCTAAACAACGCTTTTATCGCGAAGAACACACACACACACATATATACATACATATATATATATATATATATATATATATATATATATATATATATATATATATATATATATATATATATGACGAGGCTGCTGGATCATACATATGGTCCGACAACCGAAACATATGTAACTGAACAGATAAAACGGTAATAAAAAATGAAACGCATATTTGCTCTGCAATAGTATTGAGCACTCTCTTAAGGGTTCTACTACTTACCATTTTTGCTATATATGTATATATATATATATATATATATATATATATATATATTTATTTATTTTGGTGTCTTAACCTCCTTCTTTTGTGCTGATGAGGAGATTAAATATTTGTCATTTGTTGTCAATGCTTATTGTCAATTTTAATAAAATGATTATCGTTTCTGAAACGATCGTACACTCAAGTTTATTCTGTCTGATTTTCCTTTTGAAACATATTAGTAATTTACAATTATCAAAAAAATCAAGCTACGCTGAAGAGGGGGTAGGACCCCGAAAAATGCATGTACGTAGATTACTGTTTAAAAATAAATGAAAGAATAAATAAAAATATTATTTGTTTACGTCCAAAATAAAAAATGGCAATTTCTAAAAAAAAAAATTTAAAAAACACCCGATCTACAAGGTGAAAACGCTAACCTCAATATCGTTTACAAAAATCAACAACAAAAAAAAAAATAAACAGTAAATCGTCTATGGCATCATAGATAAGACGCTGGACTGTAATACATAAGGTTCAGGGTTCGAGTCCTAATAACAGTCAAGCTATGCTGAAGAGGGGTAGGGACCCGAAACATGCATGTACGTAGATTACTGTTTTAAAAATAAATAAAAAATAGTATATATATATATATATATATATATATATATATATATATATATATAGAGAGAGAGAGAGAGAGAGAGAGAGAGAGAGAGTATGGATTAGGTTAAGAAAGATATATCTCTTCCTTATATATATATATATATATATATATATATATATATATATATATATATAAGAAAGATATATCTCTTCCTTATATATATATATATATATATACATATATATATATATATATATATATATATATATATATTGAGTGTGGATTACGTTAAGAAAGATACATCTATATATATATTAGGAAGAGATGTATCTTTCTTAACCTAATCCATTGCTGACATTGTTACTTAATGCAATCTACTTGACTTCTTTTCATCGACGATTGGAAAAGGCCGGAACACGTATCGATAAGTTATTACCGTTTTCTTTTCCTTCTAGCCGATATTTTCCTGAAGTAAAACAGATTCCTCGCAAGTGTACGTGATTGGATGACTCATCATATCAATAACACCTGTTACCCATTAGCGCTAGTCGATTCTACATAATAGTTGATGGTTTGGGGGAGAATCTTTTCACGTGATTGTAATCTTCGAAGCAACTCAACGATACAATCCATAAAACTTTTCTAGCATACACTCAAGAACACATTCATAAAAAAGATATTTTATAATTAATAAACGTATTAATCATTTACTCCATAATAAATACCAATGTGCATTTATTAGTGTGTCAATGAACAATTTATCTTAGTCTCTATATTTGTCTAAAACTAAACGCAATTTTCATAAACAAGCTTTTTTCATGCAACTACCCTCCTGTGGAATGCTTTACCGCGGGGCTGCGTCTCAGCTGATTGACACATGATCGCATTTAACTTAAACTTTAATCCTTTCTTTGCAATCATCAAATTTTACTCAAATATCTCCACTACCGACCATGGTAATGTCGTCGAACCTGAGAACGTTTATATGAGATGAGGCAGAAAGAATGCTGTCACTGGAATCTTGTACATTTGCTGTTCTCAGCCCGAAACATCTTTTATTGCTGCACGCAGAATAAACGATTTATCTCACTCCAACAGTGATTAATGTGGCACAATGATCGGAATGTGAGATTAAAGATTCAGTGTCTGTGAGGAGAAACACTCTGACTGGCAAAAAAATAAAAATCGTAGACAGCTTCGTCAGTATTCCCTACGGGGGCGAATCAGGCGATTAGCAAAAAACCCAACTCCATTATTCTCAGCCATCTTTGTTATCCGGATAATTGCTATGGACACCTGTCACCATTACAACGGTGTGGAAGAGTTGACCTTAGAGTTGTTATGTCGTAAGAGGGGGTCGAATTAAACACTCTTCCTGGTGCCTACGTGTGTGAAAGTTTTCTGGCTTGCTATTGTTGTTTCGACTTATTATAAGCGTGTTATCGGCCCGCATATATTATGGTGAGAAAAATATATTAAAATATTAAATGTGTCAGAAAATTAGTGAGATTTTTCTTACCTTCCCTTATTATACTCTCTTCAACAAATATTGATTCTGTCGCAGAAGTGTAATAGATTGAAGACACAACACTCATGTTTACTTAAACGTAATTGTTTAGGTGTTTTATTGCCGACTGTGTCTCTTGGCCGGATTTCATAAATGGCCACTGATCGTCTCGTTTTTATTTTAACTAAAATGAATGAAACTTTTTCATCAGAAAATATATAAGAATACTTTCGCTGAGATAATTTGTTGAAGGTTTTATTTTGGAGAGAGTTAACACAAAGGAAGAGCGAGAAGCTGACGTTATTTTAGTTAATTATTAAGTTATTTAGTTATTTTATACCGTAATTGAATTAGATAGCGAACGGACATAGACATCGAAGTAATATTTTGCATTTATTCTCAATGTCTCTTTAGCATGGTGTATACGTAAATTTAGATGTGACGATCTTTTTTTCTATCCGATCGAATAACTAGAGCTCATTCGGTAACGTGGTGTTAAAGTTGAACGGATTTTTCACCAGTCAGACTCACACGCAAAAGAACAAATGAAAAAAGAAAGGAAATAAAAACCCTTTATACACTTTTTCAATGAAAATAAAATGCATATATTCGTGGTTTTTCACCAATAACGCATTTTATTATCTTTCAAAATGTTTTCGCGCACCCAGGTGTTTTAAAACCTCTGCCACAATTCATGTGCGTGTTAAAAGGTTATCTCCCCACTACCTGACACAGGCCATAGTCTATCTTGCCAGGACCACTTTTCTTTTGATCACGAGGTGTATGCTTTATTTTCCATTTTCTATCCTCTTCTTCTTCCGGTAGCGACAGCGCGGGCACAATTGCTCAATTTGCATACGCAGCTATCATACGGCTGCTGCTGATTTTCTAACATTTTCTCACTACTCTCATTTCCGCTATCCTCTAAGCTAATTTTTCCATAACTTGATCAATCGAATGCCCGGCCACTAACTTCTAGTGGCTAGGTTTCGTTCTCTACCCATGAAATTTGATTAGTTGGTCGAATCCTGTTGACAACTTTCCAACTGTCTACAGAAAAAAAAAGATTCCCTATATACATTCTTTACCGCTATAACCGAGAACTGTGAGCACGTCAAATGTTTAGTGGCCACTAATTATTCTACCACGCAAACTGCTGCAACTTATCGGCATAAAGCGTTTCAATTTGAAAGAATAATTACCTTCAAGTTTATAGTTTACCGCCACGCAGTTTTACTTTCCAATTTATTTCAAAATTAAAAAAAAAGATTAAAATTTTAATACTTCCGTGTTCGGTATTTGACCGTTTGACGGTATTTGACAGAATCCAAATAACAAAATATCGATAAACAAAATCCCAAACACGGATTAAATATTCGGCAATATAAGAAATTTATTTACACGTCTCTCAGCAAGTAGTTAATTATAAACGATTCATACGTTTTGAACAAAATTGCTACACTTTTTTAGAAATGAAGTCAGATATCATTTTTATTTTTGTACTTTCTACACACATTAAATACATTTACTTTTTACGCATTATAATTGTTTAAGCAGTTTCCAGTCTTAACCCCCAGCAAAGAGTTTTCCAAATTAAAAAACTTTAGTAATCCGTAAAATTAAAAAAAAAAACTGTAGATATTTTACATTTGTGCCAAGTGAGGGCATTGCAGTGGCTGCTAAGAGGAAGGTGGGCCCATCTACCGTTATAGAAAGTTTCTTACGCTTGAAAGTATCGTGTACCTTTTAAAGACCACTTTTCGAGCATGTATTGAGGATTGCTGTCACATTTGAGCTGGTGGATCTGCTACTAGTCTTTCACTCCTGGATAGGATTCAAAAGAGTATCGCTAACCTAATAGGTCCTGAACTGTCAGCTAGACTTCAGCCTTCTACCAATCGACGAAATGTTGAATCCATCCACCTGTTTTATGTATAATAATGGTATATGCTCCGTCGAACAACAAGCCCTTGTACCCCCTTGACGTAAATACCCTAAACCCGACAAGCATTAACATCCCACGTCTACACACTAGAGATCCCCTGATGACAGAAAGCCTACCACTCTAATAGTTCTTCCTCATAACTGTTATCCTTTGGAATTCCCTTCAAAGATTCCTGCTTCCCCGACTGTACTGACATGCAGAAGTTCAATTAAACAGACATCTTGCTGCGTAACTCTCTACGTAGTTTCCATGCAATTATGTCTTAGATAGTAAGCCCCTACTTCATAGTGACATCTTGGCTTGTTTGGGATGGAAATGCAAATAAAAAAGGTCGAAATCACTCAAAGACGCCAAATAAAAATTTGCAAAAATATGTCATTGTTAAATTCCTATCTTCAACAGAACAAGCTATTTGCTACATTAATATGAGTATGACACAATATTCCTCATAATAATGCATAACCGATCCGTAAGATTAAGATATTTGCACGTAGCACTAAAAGTTACGTTGCCGATAAATTACGATCCCAACAGCAACATGATTATGACTGACACGACGGGAGAAAAATTGAAAAATGAGCAGACAATAAGAAAAAAAAACATTGATTTTCTTTTTATTAAGATCTCCTAATCTACCTGGTTTGTTTCGCTCCCTTCTGTGGCAACATGTTTTAATCATCCCTTTTACTTCATTTTGACCCCTTTTGTTAAAACCCCAGGCCATTGGCAAAAAATTAATATAAAGGTAACGTGACCGCTGAACAATAACCGTGCTATTTCAACCACTCCAATCCGCACGTTTCCTAGACATGCAAAAGAAATAACAAACAAAAAAGAATAAAAATCCGACTATGCCTTCTAAGTGCAAATGTTAAGCATTTATCAGTGGTTCTTTCACTAATAACGTATTTCATAATCTTTCAGGAGAGTTTTCGCACGCCCATGTATTCTGCCATTTTACGTGTGCTTTTTAAAAGTTTCTCTCCTCCCCACCTGACACCGACTATAGCCAGCGCTTTTTCGCCCTCGACCACACACGCCCATCTTGCCCTGCACACACTTAATTTTTCCACCTTGAACACAAGTATTATTCTACCCCTTGCAACCCTTCTTCATCCCATGACGTAAGCGGATGCACACTTGCTTAATTTACATATATGCTAAGAAGATTTCTGCTGCTGCTAATATTTTCACTAGTCATCTATCCTACCTGCTGCTTATTTTCCAACACGTGTTCCATACGCCCTCATTCTGTACTGTCTACCTCGGTTAGTATTGACATTACATATCAGCCATCAACTTTTCGAATTATTTCATTTGCATATTTGTATTATTGTCACGCATATCATGTGATCCTTGTCAAAATTCACACTAATTTACTTTATCTTCTTTGACGTATATAAAAATGAACTCGTATGTATACTGCTACTTTAGCAGGCGTGCTACACACAAGAAGGTTCATTAGCTTACACAGATCAAGCAAACCGCTGCGAAATTCAACTGTTGCATATACCTAGTTCGTCTCAGATAAAGGATGGAGCCATAAATCACTGACAGTCGGTGTCTCACACGTATGATTTTTCATTTGCTAGGTCGATGTCATCCAACAAACTTGAAACAACCATATTGTAGTCAGCACGAATAGAGTTTTATAGACAGACAGTTCTAAGAAATAAATCTTTATTTATGGAATCTTCGTTTACATGCAAGCACAGAAAGTGTGTGCCCGAATTTGTTGATAGTGGTTGTAGATAGTCGAGTTTTTTGTGAAAGTTTGGCTAAAAAAAGAGTGAGCCGAGTACTTCCTATAAAAAATAATACAGTATAGACATGTCGGTTTGAAGTCTGTAATAGCAGGAAAGAGGGTGTCAAATAGCTCCTACCTAGATGTGACAACGGTAGTCAATTTAAAGACGTACTTGGCTTTTGTACAGATAGAGGATTTCAGCGGCAGTGAGATACGTATTGGAGAGGTAGAATGATCAAGCCTTTTTTTCGACTATCTTAGCAACAGATTAGATGTATGTTTTTTTTTTTCAGATCCAGGGTGAAGGTTTGTCGCAGAAGCTTATCAAGACATTGTGCTTCCTGAAACCGAGGACCATTCATTTCAATTTGGGCCAGATCGGCGTCAGATTGTTGATGATGGAAAGAGAGAAGCTTAGTTTTAGATGCATAAAAATGAATATTTTTCTCATTACATCACTTAAGATCAGAATAGAGAGAATCAGAACGATCTTAGTCATTGCTTACTTTTAAAGTCTTATGATAGATAATAGTGTCGTTAGCATAAAGTCTCCGAATGATCTAATTGTGTGATATGGAGTATCAGTGTTGAAATTCATAAAAAGAGTTTGGCCCAGCATAGAATATTGAGAGACGCCATAATTGATACTATGAGATTCGGATTTCTGCTCATCTACGACGACGCTTGTACACTTATCAGTGAGAAAGAATTTAATAACGGAAAGGACATTTCGCAGAGGGCTATCTTTTGAAGTTGACCTCCATGCCATACCTTATCAAAAGACTTTGATATGTAAAAGGTGAATGTTCTTGAAACGAATTCCTCGTCTAGATGCTCACTAATTTTGTGTGATATTACAGTTAGCACATCAGCCGTAGATCTAGCAGAATAGAAACTATATTACATATTACTGAGTATGGTACTTTTGCTAAATTAGTTGAAAACTTATCTATTTATCACAGATTCCAGCAAGTTACTCACGGCATATATGAGACTAATTGGTCTTTACCGAGAGGAAGATTACTGATCTCAAGTATTTTTAAATATAAGATAGACTGATGAACTTTTCCTGGGTGTTGGAAAACATTTCTTATCAACGTAGCGTTTAAACAGCTTTCTAAACAATTATTGGAGCCAGCTTCGGCTGATGTTTTTATCAGCTTCGGCTGATGCTTTGTTATTACTGGAATGCCATCCGGTTCAGTTGATTTTATAGAATCAAGATTTTTGGTAAGCTGGCAACGTTACAAACATATATTTGTATTTAGTATAGTGTGTTTTCAGCCATCAGAGTAAACACGTGGGGTTCGCGGCCCTAGTCGCTGACAGTAGAATTTGCTGTAAAGTTCTTGGTGAGGAGTTTAGCTTTGTCATATCTCAAAGACATAATCTCAGGTCAATTGATGATGGTCGGGATAAAGGACACGGCTCTATTCAGGACCCGGCTTGTTATTGGCCAAAACTCGAGAAAACGCTGCTTTAGACTTGACGGATTGAACATACGAACATTTGGATTCTTTATTAATCATTTACAGTGGGTTTAGGTAGTCAAAAAAGGCGCTTTAGTTTATTAACATTTGTTTTGTTGAAAGCAATGACAGTACATGTTTCTGCGCGTAATGGCATCGGCACATTCTAGAGTGGACCTTGGCTGGTTGTTAGTTAGAATTTCTTGGATTGTATGAACCGGTCTATACCGACAGTTACTTATTCAGTCAGGTCTAAGACAACAGAGGAAACGTTCTTTCTATATAACTGTTTTAAATGTTCGGAAGCTTTCTTACTCAGCTACAGTATCGATATACAGTACGATGAATAAGTACATTTAAGGACGTATTACATTTTTTTTTTTACTTTTACCGTGACAACTTAATTATTGAAAGATCTTAATTAGGCATTGAATGGAAGATGAGCAAACGTCTGGGCAGGATGTAATAAAAGGGAAACTTGCATACTGTGTCAGAATCGTGTATACTGGCGGGTTTGAAAATAACTTGTGTTAGGTTATGAGCAATGGAGAATTCATGAGAGAATCCCCTCTTATCATCTCTCCTATTTAAGTGGGCTAGCTATTCAACATTATAAACGTTGTAGTCTCCCTAGACGTTAATTTAATCGTGAGATGTACAGACTGGATGTGGTAAAATTTTCACAGAGCTACTTCAAATACAAGTTACCCCAGAGTTTTAGGGGCGATAGAGGATAATCATGAAGGCGGTGATGTAGAAAAAGCGCTACTAGGAAGCACATCTATGGCAATTTTGAATCTTCTCTGGAGATGTCCTTAAAGCATAGCCATCACTTATGTAGGCACATATTTCATTCCCATGACGACTTTGAAGGTCAGATTTTTATGCCAAGTTTAAATATATTTTAATCGCGATATCATTTGGGGAAAATTTGTTCCAACGCCAGATTCGCACAAAAACAATAGATAAAATTTGGTTTTCTGTAATTAGATTTCAACCTTGCGAAAGTTTGAAAGTAAACCTCAGTTGTTGAAGGAGAAAACCTAGTGGAAATTTACGTTGGCAGTTGGAGTTGGTGATTTAATTATAGATTGTTTCTTGAGATTTTTCATGTTGGAATATTGAGATATGTAGAAGATGTCGGAAGAATTGTCAGAACGAGGCTGAGAAGAAGTAAGATAGAGAAAAGAAACGGGAAATGATTTTTGCAGACCATAAAGAGGAATAGTCGAAACATTAGCCATTAGTGGCACCAACTAGAAGGCACGGTCCTGAATCCATTCACCAAATAGCAATACAGAAGCCCCAGTACTTTTCATCTGTGGATAGGACGGTCTGCTTAGGTGTTTATTAAAGGTTCGTGTCCCTGACTATCAGGCGGATAACACCAACCTAGGGAAAACACCTTTATTAACGACATAGCAACAAGTATAGATCCAGAAGATGAAAAGAAGGACATTTCAAACAACTTCACAGGAAAAAGACTGCCAACTTTGTATACAGCGTTTTCTCCTTTGCCAGATACACCACTAATGAGGAGTGTAAGACAAAATTGAAGAAGCAAGGCTTATAAGGCTGCAGAAAACGCGTTCACGCATTGAACACATGCGTAATAACAATATACGGCACTCGTCTGGTTTCAATAAAATACCCCCAATTATCTTCCTTTTAAGCCTTCATTCTCTGTTTCACTTTTTACTTCTATGAATGAACTTTCGACCTTTTCAACGTAAATATTCCCGACAAACCTAAATAGACGTAAATGTCTCTAGACGCCGGTAAATTTTTTGTAATAGCTTTTCCTCCTGAAACTGCTTCGTTGCACCTTGTTTTCCGATTGTACCTACATGTAGAAATGGATATAATATATTAACATACATAGTGTTGCACAACTCCTTATTTTGTACATCTCTCTCTCTCTCTCTATATATATATATATATATGTATGTATGTATATATATATATATTAGCCTTTCTTAGCCTTTCTTATATATATATATATATATATATATATATATATATATATATATATATATATATATATAAGGCAAAAATGACACTCGCGTTTTTGTATGTCCAAGAAAGGCTATTTTCGCCGGGGTTCACGAGAGGTTTACTATTTGGCAAATTGTTATATACTCCCCAGATCATAATATCTACGATTTTCGAACGGATGTCATCTCTACATTTATTTGATCGACTTTTCTAAAATTCACTCTATTTCCCTCCTTTCGCGTGTTTGCTCATTTTATGAAAGCAAAACTAATCGGAGCGAAGTACGTGGCTTTGGCTTTCTTGTCAGGAACATCTTGAAAGCAATTAGCTTTAATCAATGTGGGTAAAAACCGTTCATATCAAACAATCGCTATTCATTCATTTGAGAGTTCTCCCTTTGCCAGGAAGCTTGGTTCCCCCAACAATGTAGGGAAACAATTAAATAGAAATTGCAGAAAGCTGAAATGGCCTTCAGCCAACGTTCATTTCTGCGCCTGCGTGAACTCATTCACTTAGCAAGTCAACGTTTTGATTAAAATTGATAAATTTGAACATTTTTCACTTTCTCTTGTAGCATAGCGGTAAAATATCAGCTTTTCTTTCGCTTTCTTCTTCTCCGCCTTCGCGTCACAGGTTCGAGCCTGCCTGCCTTTTAACACTTTTTCTTTTACACTTCCAAACACCCAGGAAACGCCGAGCACCCCTGCTAGTCCACTATAAATGTGACTGCTATCACATCAGCCACATGCCATATTTATTGTAAAGAAAGTCTGGGGGGATCAAATTAAGGACTGGATTTTTACTCCTTTTAAGGGGGTAAAAATGACCAGATAGCTTCTGATATCCGAGATCAGAAATTGATTTCAACCTCCTTTATTGTGAGAGCGCTGCATTATTTCATGCAGGGTATCTTGGGCAAGAACAGCCAGACAGTGCCGACTCTTCTCCAGCCTTCAATGCACATAGAACACCTGATCTTACAAAATGGTCACCCATTTTAACACGTACCAGGCTCAACGTGACTTGGGCGACATAACGGAAACAGGTGTGTTAACGTAATTATGGCGTACCGGTCTATAGCAGATATCATATAGAGCCAACCATGCGTTTCCTCTCGAGCTAAACATCTCATCAAGCAGAAAAAGGAAAAGGATGCAACGATTGGCTGATGCAATTCGAATTAATACGAAATTACAAAAACCGAATATTGCGAAAAACATGGCAAATGAAGTTATGCACTGGAAAACAATACCTGTCGTTTCGATCATATTCTTTTAAAGGAAAAGCGAAAAATTAGAATGGAATTGAACAAGAAATAAATAAGGTTTAAACAAGGAAATCGTGGAATGCCAATCATTAAAAGTAATCAGATTAAATTGAAAATGCATTTTGAAAAAGCGATCAAGTATTTGGAACTGTCGTTCCTCTTCGAATCGTTCGTTGGGTGATCCGATGTGAAAGTAATCGCATTTCTTTCAGCATTCGCGCTCGAATTATTTCTTCATATGATACGGATTACTTCGTAGATTTCTTCTCTTTGACATTCCATAGAATTACCGAACGCACATTGGAATATAATATGCTTGTCACAACAATTGATGCATTTAGCAAACGTGTCTTTAGGCAAAAGACCTTGTTGTAACCTTCCTAGGTTGAACTCGGTGCTGGAGTCGAAGAAAATAAATGTAAAATAATTTATTTTATTTAACAAATTAGCATTTCTTATATAACAGAAAATTGAAAAATGTTCTGAGGAAATATAGTATGACCACTACTAATTCTTCAGTAGCTGGTGATGATGCGATTATTATTATTATTGGCTCACATTGAGCTTTCACACAAGTCATCAGAGATCTGATAAGAAACCTGTGGTCTTCTATGGAAGCTGAGTGACAACAAATTTCCCCAAACGTCCAACTCTCTCCACCTCCTTCGATAGCATTTGCAAATAAATTTGCGTCACTGCAACAGCCTCTTACTATTGATTTCTCGTTGGCAGTGCCCATTGGTCTATACTGGGATTTGAGTGGCACTAAGCCTCCCAAGGTCCCAGTTCCTTTCGCGCCTGTCCAGCGGAGGTCTGGTCAGTGCTCTCTCCTTGGTCTTTTAATACTCCTTGACCTTTCTCGGCTCTTTGGTATCACGTTTTTAGGGGGAAGGTGAGGGGATGCGTGATGGGGGTGTAGAACTTGTAGATATGCAGCTTCAGTGTTCTTCATTCCCTGTAACGCTTCTTCATTATATTGTATACTTGTATTATTCTCCGCATTCAAGAGTTTCCCTTAATAGTTCAGCCGTTTTTATTATCAATATTCGTTGGTTATTATTATTATTATTATTATTTTTATTATTATTATTATTATTATTATTATTCTTATTATTATTATTATTATTATTATTATTATTATTATTATCATTATTGTTATTATTATTATTATTAATATTTTTATTATTATTATTATTATTATTATTATTATTAATATTATTATTATTATTATTATTATTATTATTAGTATTATTATTCTTCTTATTATTATTCTTCTTCTTATTATTATTATTATTATTATTATTATTATTATTATTGTTATTATTATTATTATTATTGTTATTATTATTATTATTATAATTATTATTATTATAATTATTATTATTATTGTTATTATTATTTTTATTATTATAATTATTATTATTATTATTATTATTATAATTATTATTATTATTATTATTATTATTAATGTTATTATTATTATTATTATTATAATTATTATTATTATTATTATTGTTATTATTATTATTATTATTATTATTAATGTTATTATTATTATTATTATTGTTATTATTATTATTATTATAATTATTATTATTATTATTATTGTTATTATTATTATTATTATTGATGTTATTATTATTATTATTATTATTATTATTATTATTCTTCTTCTTCTTCTTCTTCTTCTTCTTCTTATTATTATTATTATTATTATTATTATTATTATTATTATTATTATTAACGCTTACTGCTAACAAGGCATAACGCCTCTGAGACATTTTAGATATTTCATTGCTGGAAATCTTGGGATGTAGACGTTTATGCCAAATCCTATCAAATTCCTATCATATGTTAAGAGCTATTTCTATGTTGAAATTTTCGATTGTCCTTATGTGAGATTAGAGTCATTTCATCAGCCGTAGTTCTCGCAGAGTGAAGACTTTATTGGGAATAAGTTATTTCTTATTGGGTGTTTGACGATTTCTCTATTTAACATTGATTCAAGCAGTTTATTCATGAAACACAGAATATTAATTGGTCTCTCCAGTATTTTTAATCTCTGCTGCTCCTATTAGTTAACTATATATATATATATAGTTAGTTTATTATAAAAACATTATTGGTTATATATGCGCACACATGTTTCAGTGAAATACCAATTCAATGATACGTCTACATCAGATCAAAAATGAGCAATATCGCTCCTTTTTTTTTGTCTGATAAAATGGTCTATTTAGATTGGGATTAAATTCAAATATGTACGCACATATATAAACAATAAGGTTGTATAATGAAAATACTATATACCAGCTCTGTAATGTATTGAGCACTCTTTGAGAATCACGCGGGTGTCATTGGGTTTACATCTAGGAAATCAATTCATACAACCATTAATAATAATAATAATAATAATAATAATAATATATATAATTATTTACTATAATAAATATTTAATACCTACACACAGTAGTGTTTCATCTTTTCGGGAGTCATCAGTGCAGGGTGTCACGATCAACACCAGTCGATAGATTCGAACCCGGCAAATGAAGCCATATTTGACTTCATTAGCAAGCCCCATATCCATTCGACCAACCCTTAACGGCGAGAAATACTGTTGAAATTTAAACATTTATTTTTTAAATGCTTTTTTACGTCTGTCAGATTTATCTAATTCTTATATGATGATCTGCGCATAAGAGCTAAATTGACCGACTTTTTCTTTCAACTGAAAATTCTCAACGATAAAAAACGATTTTTTTTTAAAGAGGCTAACATAATTATTTAATATAATAATTATTAAATACTTACAGACAACAGAATCCATCGCTGTCTTGATTAGCAAGGACCAATCGAAATATTGTTTAAATTTTAACATTTATTTTTTAAATGCTTTTTAAATGCTTATATATATATATATATATATATATATATATATATATATATATATATATATATATATATATATATACATGTGTTGTGTGTGTGTGTGCGTAAAATCACCATTTAAAACTCTTTAAATTTACTAGGAAAGTCGGGTTCATATCACATTAGTGTATAAATAATTAGACTTCAATATATAACTATTATCATTTGGTAATTATTTCCAATTAATACAACATTATTTCCATTAAACGATCGCCTCTGCCTATTCGCAAGACACATATTACATTTTTCTGATGAAGTCGATATGTATCAAACATGTTTTATCCGTTAATAGTTCTAATGCGTAGATTCAATGCTGGGCGACGCCACATAAACTTGGTAGCCTAGGATAAATTTGTTGTTTGAAATTAAAGTTTAGTTAAAATAAATTATTATATCAATATAACCTAAAAAGATAATGTTTAGAGAAATATTATAAACACAAATACAGAATCTGCTGAGTTATAAAATAATCAATATGTTCTTTGATCATAAAGAATTGCGTTCAAATGAATGTTTCTGTTTAACACTTAATTAAACTTAACTTCAGCGTTTTTAATTCAAGTTATGATCCAAAAATGATTTATTATATTAACAGCAGGTTCTTTACAGTGGACTAAGTCACTACAAATTAAGATTTATTCCAATGTACCATTGTTAAACCTCGAGTATGGCAAGCAATCAATCGATTTGATTGAAAATAAGCAATTTCACCAGACTCTATGAAATAAACGTATTTGAAGCGTGAGACATTGGCTGAACACTATTATATCACGAGCAAACTCGGAGCGCCCTGTTGGGATAAAATGCGTAATATGTAATAGGTTGCTGCAAGAATAATGTTTTTATCAGATAAATATACGTCAAAAAATGACTTTATTTTTGCACCAACCTAGTACAATACATCTTATAGTATATTTTTCATATAGTTTTGTATTTTGTATATCAATCTACTTTGACTAAGTCAACATATTAAAATAAAAAGTATGGCATGAATCATATTTATTTACTTGCATCTCGTTATGATGGACATTTTGCTTTGTCATTCGTATTTAAAGTAACGCTAGCTATTTCTAAAACTTCTGATATAACTTTCATGGAATATATAATATAATATATAATATAATATAATATAATATAATATATATATACATATATATATATATATATATAGAGAGAGAGAGAGAGAGAGAAAGAGAGAGAGGGGGAATCTAAACTGAAATGAGATGACCAGGCTTTCATGTGCTTTAAATTAACTATACAATATAGCTATGTTTTATTTATCGCTCTCTCTCTCTATCTCTCTCTCTATCTCTCTCTCTCTCTCTCTCTCTCTCGACCCATGACTGGAATCTAATCAATCACCTCTGTGACAACACAGATGCAACACTCTCCCTTGACAGTGCCGCCCAAATACATGTATTTCGTGACTTCAACGTCCACCACAATAATTAGCTTGACTTCTCTTACTACACATATACAGCTGATGGCATCATCAGCAATTTTATTTATCAAACAAACACAAAGATAGTAACACTCCACGTTAAAAAACGACCCTGGTGTCTAACTCTGTCCCGTGGGGAGGCATAGTAAATAGGTACAACAGTTTCTGAGGATTGTGTAACAAATGTCCATTGGCCACTCGGGAATATTGATCATGTTGTAATAATGATAGACATCACTCTAAACTCTCAACCCCAACTTGAGGAGCCATTACTCCAAACGACAAGCTTCTACAATAATGGTGACGAGAATGTCATTAGAGATCACACCAGAGATGCCCCATGGGGAAATATTTTTTCTCTGATTGCAGGACAGTGCGAAAATGAGACCACTCAATGGTTTGCAGCAGCAGTTTAAGCACATGTTCCGACACGGAAGTTCTATACAAAACCACACTCTCCCTAATTGTTTACTTCTACTTAAGCAGCTACATTGCTCAGATGTAACATGTATACACAGATTTATCCGTCATAAGTCCACTACAAACAGAAAAATATTTATCGAAGCTAAATATAAGAATGAAGTAGCGACAGTTAATAGAGAATACACTGAAACCACCAGAAAACGCATTGAAGCGCAGGAATTTGGAACTCGTGATTTCTGAACCATCTACAATAGTGTACTAAATCAATAATTCCACCACTATCCATCATGATGTTGTTTGGCAACTGAGAAAAGTTAACATGCTTTCCCGTCAGTTTTCCTCAAACTCTACTTTGGACCTAGCAAACCGCTCTCTCCCTGATTTTCCTTTGCGGACAGAAACCATACATTATATAAAAATAACCCCCTGCTCAAGTACACGATATCATAAAAAACTAGACCCCTGAAAAGTATGTGGACCTGATTTCATCCCGGCTGTACTATTAAAAATGCTCAGCTGACGTTGCTCCAGTTCTCGCCAAACTCTTTAGCAAATACTTTAATGAATATTCCTTTCCTGACTGCTGGAATATTGCTTCTATTGTGCCATTTTACAAGAATTATGGCGAAATAACTGAATACTGCTTCTATTGTGCCATTTTACAAGAATTATGGCGAAATAACTGAATACTGCTTCTATGGTACCATGTTACAAGAATTATGGCGAAATATCTGACCCATTAAATGATCGCTCAATTAGTTTCATCCCTCCTTTCGCAAACATATTTGAGTCTATAATTAATCAAGCTCTACGCCACCAGCTTACAGTTGCTAAACTCTGTCAGAGCACTAATATGAATTTAGGCAAGCCCATTCTACTGCAGATATTCTAACTGTAATCTCTTAAGGCATATATCATACGCTGATTAAGGCAAGGGAGGGGATGGAAGTAGTAGATTTTTGCAGAGTTTGCCACAATGGTTTTATTATGTAAATCAGATCCTATATTATTACTCGACGAATACTTGACATAATTAAATCCTTCTTACATAACAGAACAATCCAGGCTGTTCTTGATGATCGTATGTCTAAACAATATGATATAAATGCGGTTGTAGTTAAACATGTATTATTTCTGGTATTCAGAAATGACTTCCTGATAAAATTTTCTTTGAAATGGGATATTTACTGACGACACCACGCTCTGTAAAAGGCGCGAGGGGGGAAAATAATGAATACATATCCAAGGATTGGCGTCAACCTTAGAGGAAAACCTCCAGCTTGTACTGGAGTTGGGTCAAAATAGATGGTAACGTTCAATGCTGCCAAGATTAAACACGTTTTCTTTCATAATTACAATAATCTTCTGAACCATCAATAGCTATGCCAAATTTTTTTTTAATTACATTTTCACCCCAAACAAGGCAAATTGCCACTTTGGTGTAGGGGGCTACTATCAAGGGCAACAACTACTGGGGTACTATGTAGGGATTTGGGCAGAAAGATGTCGGTTCACGTTACACTTGAACTTATGCACGTCACAACTGTTGGGGAAGCAGGGACATGGAATGGAATTCCAAAGTCTAGCGGTTCTGGGGAAAAAAACATTGCAGTAGAAAGATCTTTTACATCTAGGGATCTCTAGAGTGTGGGGTAGGATTTAGCAGCCTGTCGGGTTTGTCGAGAGTGCTCACGTCGTGGGGACAGAAGTGATTGCAGTTCTTAAGAGCATTAACCACTAAAATATTTGTAGAACAGGCAGAGGGATGCAACATTTCGTCGATGGGACAGAGGCTGAAGTTTATATGCCAGTTCAGGGCCTACCAGGTTTGCGACTCTCTTTTGAACCTTGTCAAGGAGCGGGAGACTAGTAGCAGATGCACCACCCCAAATGTGACAGCAATACTCCATACATGGGCGAATGGTGGCCTTATAGAGGTACAGGATACTTTCGGGTGTTAGTAGTTGTCTAGCACGGTAGAGAGAGCCCAACCTTCTTGCAGCAGCCCTGGCAATGCCTTCAATGTAATTGTTCCACCTCATGTTTCCTGTGAACGTTAGGCCAAGGGGTTTGAAAGATGTACTCTCAGATAAAGAGTCGTTGGCCATTGCTATAGGTGGTAGAGAGGGTTTCTTGTAATTATTGAATGAAACTAGTTTAGTCTGGGCGGCATTGAACGTGACCAACCATTTTTGTCCACATTCAACTACAGATTGGAGGTCATCCTCTAGTGTTTCTGTCATTTCTTTAGAAATGTGTTCATTCGTCTTCGTGTCGTGCCTGTTATAGAGTGTAGTGTCATCAGCATATATACCCATCTCAGAGGCAATTTTGTCGGGGAGGTCATTTATGAATATCAGAAACAATAGAGGTCCAAGGATAGACCCCTGGGGTACTCCCGCATTTATATCATATTGTTTAGATGTACGACCGTCGAGGACAACCTGGATTTTTCTCTTATCTAAGAAGGATTTAATTATGTTAAGTATTTTACCAGTGATACCGTATGATCTAATTTTCCTGAGGAGACCCTCATGCCATACCCTTTCAAAAGCCTTAGATATATCTAGAGCTACCGCTCTGCCCTCCCCCGCTTTGTCCAATGAATGTTATATACGTTCAGAGATTACAGTTAGGATGTCTGCTGTGGAACGGGCTTGTCTAAATCCATATTGTTGGTCAGTCAGAAATTTAGCATCTGTAAGGTGATGGACTAGAGCATGGTTAATTATGGTCTTAGATATTTTGGCAAAAAGTGGGAGGAGGCTAATGGAGCGATAATTTAATGGGTCAGTCCTTTCGCCAGAATTCTTGAATACTGGTACTACAGAAGCAGTTTTCCAACAACCTAGAAAGCAAGCTTCATTAAAGCATTTGTTGTAGAGTTTGGAGAGAACTGGAGCTACTTCGACTGAGCATTTTTTAATCGCACAGCTGGGATGAGATCAGGTCTAATGCTTTTGAAGTGTCAAGGTTTTTAATGATAGCATGCACCTGAGCAGGCGTGATTTTCAGATCGTCTAGCGTGGCGTCTGTCCGCATAGGAAATTCAGGCAGGAAGTGGTTGAAAGTGTCCAGTGTGGAGTTTGAGGCAAACCGACTGGCAAGCATGTTAGCCTTGTCGGTTGCTGAGGAGACAACCTCGTGATTGTTGGTTAGTGGGGGAATTGTTGATTGCCCATTATTTACTATACTGTTGTAGATTTGCCAGAAGTCTCGAGTTCCTAGTTTTTGGTGCCTCGATTCGTTTTTTAGCTATTTCCGTAAATAATAATACATTAACTGAAAATACATCGTTCAAACTCCTCGGCTTAACGTTCGCAGATAACATGAGTTGGAACATATATATCGAGAGCATGCCCATGGCTGCTGCGAAAAAGGTGGCCTCTCTCTATTTCTACTGTGCTAAAAAGTTATTTACGCCTAAATGTATTCTGTACCTCAAAATGGAACCTCTTTGCCAATGTATGGAGTATTGTTGTCACACTTGGGCAGTCTACAATGCAATGTTGAATACAATATATTGTTGACTAAGTGACAACGGGGAGCATGTTAAACTTACTCCTGGTACGCAAATGGGTTCCTAATTAGAGCAGGCAATTAATTTATTTTATTACAACATAGCGGTTTTCACCGATTTCGATAACCTTCAAATTATAGGAGTGTGAAACATTCCTTATCATTTAACCCTGGGCAACGTCAGATATTTCTGCTAGTTTCTCATATGAAACATATATATATATATATATATATATATATATATATATATATATAATCAAGAATATGATTATGTGAACTGAAACTGAGTTAGCTAAAGTGGATATAAATAAGAACTGAATCGAGATTGTAGACAATTTCTTCAACTCTATGTCCTTATCCACACATGAAAAGTAGAATTGATTGCAGTGAATTCGTTTTCACACATCCAGCTGAAAAGGTCATAGGCTATTGCTTTCTTGAAAATAATTTGGCACAGAATCCAATCCTTTTTCGGTACTGTGTCGTAAACAATTTTCTGTATTACTGATGCCTCGATAGGAAGAGTCTAAGAATGGCACAAACAGAAAAGGCATTGGCGCATTTCAATCAATGATTTGAATCTTCTCACATCTTTGAATAAGTAATTCTTTAGGAATTAGATATTATTAACAGGACTCGACGTTAATCAAAAAATACATATTTAACTCACCCAAGCAAATACATGTCGATGAGCGCATAAATAGTCGTCTTGCCTATCCTGAAATAAAACCATATTGAATATAAAGCACACAATAGTCAATCATAAAACTCTCTTTGCATTAACTACCACAACGGTGCCTTAGAAAGTGTCTCATTTCAATAAAGAGATTCAACTAAACACTGAGTCGACTTTCTATAACATGCTAATAATACTATAGCAATTTTACTCAGCGACAACACTTGATCTGGTGGGTATATCTATGATATCAACCAAACGGTGGGGTCGGCTTTTTCGATATAAAATCAAAATTTAATATACAGTGATGAATTAAGAACAAAATTTAATATACAGTGATGAATTAATAACTATTGCCATTAAGGAAATGAACATCAAATAAAACTCTTAAAATATGTTATCTGTATTTCATCTAAGATATGATTGAAAGATGAGTTGAATGCAAGGTACTTAAAAAGAAAGCCGTCAACCGTAGTTAAAGGCGATTGAAGGTTTCCACATCCACCGATCGTTGCCCAAATCTTATCGCGAGGATGTGGTGCAATAAATTTTGTTTTAATATTTTGCTTGACCATCGCTAATTTTTAGTGGGACAAGGCGTCGAGTAACTCAGTTGGCCAGCTTCAGTGATGAGGCCTATATCATTCCTCGGGAGCACATTTATCGATCTTTAGCTAACTCTTACGACAAGGTGGTGATACAACAAGTGAGAATGTAGGAGAAGGCGACACTCCTTTCCTAGGATTAATTCATATACTTTGATTAAAACATTATTATGCCGAGTGTTTAAAAGTATTTGATATGACAAACACTATTTGTAGAAATAATCTGATGAAATGTAATATGAAACTGAATACCAATAACTTGAGAGAGATAGAAATACTTGGTACTACTAAAATTCTCTTGAATTTTATAAAATCTTATCGTTTTCTGAAACGTTTATTTATTTTATGAGGGTATTTCCTTGATTGAATTTGGGCCACTAAATTTTTATCCTTGTAAATAAATAGGATATTTTAATCGACATATTTTGGTGATGAAAATAAATGATGAAACTTCTTTGTGAATTTGAATCAGATCACCATCCTCCACCACACTCCTTCAACCAATTAAGCATGAAACCATTGTGATTCTTTGTAATTGTTTTAATTTGTATGTGTAACAATATACTGTCAATTTGATACAATTTATTTGCTTTAAAGTTCATTGTTGGATTTCAGATTGCTCTAACAACATATATATATATATATATATATATACACACACACAGTCGGTTGTCAATGACTTACAGTTGGCAATGACTATTGTTCTATGCTGGGATTTGGGTGGCAATAAGCCTGCTCAAGCTTCAGCATACTATTACCACGATAAATTATTCAGCAGATGTTGCTACTATTACTGCTGCTGCTAATAACAAGTAAAGTCTCTCTTGAGTAAACTTTTCACGAAATTTCTCCTTTTATCATTCATGAATTAATTGTTTGTTTTCGTCTTAGTTTAAAAGGACAAGGCAAACCTTGGCGATTAAAGTAACTCATATTGTCGATGAGAGAAGCGACGGTGAATAAAATACCAGGACGTAAAAAACCCGCGCACGTATGCATAGAGATATTGCATTTGGTTTTGTTCGTGATTAAGAACATGATACCTATGATTTCTCTTTTGAATATAACGTGTGATTAAACATAACAATACGAGCTCGATAGTATACATACTATCAAGCAGACTAGAAAAGAAAATATAATCGATAAATTTTCAGAAAGGTAGACAGAACGTGAAATACAGTATCGTGCGAATAGAAATCTATAATACAGGAAAGGCGATGTGACGTGAAAGAATGAAACTTCTTGGAATTAATCAACTAAGAAGAAACATGTTTACATTAGTTAATATGTATGAACTATATAATCTAACGTATTTTTTGTGTCCCTATGATGTGATAATTATAATTAAACAATCTCAGTTTGTTATAATTTAGCAATGATGTTATTGATTGAGAAGTAATTCGTGACGCCCAACTGAATCGTTATCCTGTCTTGAAATTCATCGACTTATTAAGAACTAGTTATACAAGTAAAGTAAAGCAAAGTAAAGATGGTGTGTTGACACTTCGTTCTCTAACGAACCGATTTAACAACACATGGGATGATACATACAGCAACATTAGCTTCAGTCATGGAAAATAGTAATATAAGATGTTGTTTTAAGTATTACATCTCGGGGAAGCTGGTCGCGTGTAAACATATTAAAGACAACATTATTAGATGGCATTACAGATAAATACATAAATGAAAAGTCATTATTTTTATTCAATAAGAAATCAAAGGAAATTAATTAACTAATTAATGACGTAACGGCAAAACCTCACGTTTTTTTTCTCTTTCGCAGTATGAGTTCGAGCCTGCCTGCCTATACAATTTTTTTTCTCAAGACACACCTCCACACACCCGGGCAACGCCGAGCACCCAGGCTGGTATATAGATAAACGTCAGACTACTTGATATAAGGAGCTAACAAAAAACGAGTGGTGAATATTGTAAAGATGCCTACTAAACTTACTCTGGACAATATCAAGGCTTGAGGTCCTGGATATGACCTTAAACTATATCCAGTGGTGAGGCCCCAGCTTGTGGGCTTTGGGGAGTGTGGATCCACCCTTTAATTACCATTGCTCCCAGGTCCACTCTGACCCGGAGTGGTAGTACCTGTTAGGGTCCCAACTATGGGTAAAATAGAAACTGACGTGAAAACAACAAATATATTCTATTAAAAAAAGTTTCTTCAAAATCTTTAGATTCGGCATTAAATAACCCGAAAAGGGTTGATATGCCGTAAAACAAAAACAACCAAAACAACCAATATCAAGGCTTGAGGTAAGTAAAAGGCGGTAAACAGAAAATTCCACAAACCTGCAATTCTTGGAAAGAAGCTACTGGAATAGAAAGTTTTATTAGTATAGAACCTCGAAACAGCAAATTAATGGATACCACTATACAGACAAGTCAAAGAATCGGAAACGAAATAATCAGAGAATGGATGAGACGATTCTGTAAATCACATGCCATACTATTAGTTATAGTAAAACCATTATCCCTGAGTGGCTTCCGGGCCTTGATAAGTGGTGATCACTGTGTAAAAAAAAAATTTAAAAAAAAACTTCGACTTGCAACTTCACGTATGTGAGATAGAGGTTGCAGATGAAATAAAAAAAAGTAATACCAATTAAATTGCACAAACATATCGGCATCTTATCAAGAAGTCTCAACTGGCAGGAATATTCGTAGATTTGTCGAGAATAGTGTAGTATCCGTGTGAGAAAGTGATTAAGACGATAGAGAGAACCGAGATTAGGAAAAGCAGAAATATAAATGGATCTAATATATGAACTCCAATAAAGATTCGATGGGAATGAAAGACGAAGAATTGCTACTTTGTTCTGCCTTTTTGTTACGCATTGTCTTTTTACGGATGTTATCTTATCCGGGTGCATTCTTCAGCTTTGATATATCTCCATACTAGTTATGTATGCTACTATCGCTCCCCGGGGAGAGTCACTTGGTTGAGGAATGTATTGGGAACGAAACCAGCTCCCCGGGGCGAAAACGATATCCCAACGATAAAGACGTCGTTAGAAGTCTTCAAAACGGTCCCCTGAAGATGTGAAGATGGGCTAGTCATTAGGGTCTGTATCCGGACGAAAAGAGGTCGATAGGCGAAAGGGAATCATGGGGTTGCACTTTTGTGTATCCTTCCGCCTACAACCAAATTACCACCTGGCTATGGAGGGGAGGAGGGTGCATAAGGAACTACCAACCATGGCACTACGATATAGTGCTACACAGTTACACACTTTGAAAAAAGTAAGCAGTTGCGAATTCCTTTAGAATCATTATGCTCTCAGCACATTTTGGTTTTCGTTTCATAATCTGGTAATATTTTTGCCATTTTTAAAGTGCAAACCGGAAGTATACTTTCCGGAGGCGGAAGCTGTTGCCATGATTCAGCACAACGGACAACAAGGGCAACGTAAACTATTTATGCAAATCGCTTTTTAAAAGGGTTATATTGATTTTATAGCAATTTGATAAAACAGAAATGCTTGCGTATTGCGTATAGTCTGGAACGGGTCTTTATATACAAGATGGAGCGATAACTTTGTTGCCCTAGAAAAAAGCAACATGATTCCATTTCCGTTTGATGAAAACCGGTTTCCCTTTTTTTCAGAGCATCTACTAGTTGGCCAATTGTGTACAAATATCAAGAGCGAAAGAAACTTTCTATCGTGTCTGAAAATGACACAATGTTCAACGAGCAATATCGGAGATGCGCCGCTATAAAACTCATGCTCGTCCGAGCCATATTATGAAAACAGAACCATTGCCAGCACCAGCAGAATGCAAATCCGGACGGTTTAACGCTTGATGACGTGCCTACGGTTATGAAAACAAAGTTTCCGGCCACGGTTATGGTCTTTGGTTTCGTTTTAAGTTAGGGGCACATCATGCTATCTCACATCTTCGAAATCGGCTTGAAATTCAACACTAAATGACGATTCCCTGGAGTACTCAGATGGTCACTGGCAGGTCAACAACTCGAAGGAGGTCCAAGTTTGGTTTCAGAAGGAGTGCTACGACTTTATACATTACCTCACTTGTCCTCTCGTCTCCCAATCTTAACTCACTGGCCTACCTCGTTTACTCAAACATCGAGAACATCACACACATGGCCTCCCACGACGCTGAAGCCAGCCTGATTGCCGTTACCCGCTGAGTATTAGGCGAGCTCTCGCTGGCGCTTGTGGAAAAAAGCAAGCTTTCAGTACTGGGCACGTATCGAGTCGGTAATTGGGGCTGAAAGCACATACATTGAATAGATGTCAGCTCTAGCACATAATCAAGTCATCTGAATTTATTTTTCCAATAAACGTTTTAAAATAAATCCGTTTTCGTTTTGTGCGACAACTTTATCGTTCCACCCTGTATATTTACCGGGTGTGTTCGTCATTCTTTATATTTAAATGTAAGTTCTGTCGTGGTTCAGTTTCTACATTCTAGATTTAAATTGTTATGATTTTGTCAAATATTAAGGAACGCTACAAAACGCTGTGGCGAAACGAATAAATGGTCTAAGCAAAAATTAGTTCTAAATTACATTTTTTCCAGAAATCGACGGTTCAATCCGCAGTAAAAATGAAATTACGGACATCTTAAGATTCATACTCGAGCATCGCTGATGCAATTAGAACCAGCTACCTCCATTATATAAATAAAATGTTCTGTTTGAAATTTTCTTTCAAGTTTTCGAATTCGACATAAAGATTCTTGAATTCGATTAGATACTCCTGAAAAAGGTCGGAGTTTTCATCGGTCGTAAGACTGTGAGTATAAAAGGTGTCCACACAATGCAAATGCATAAGCATATGAATCTTAAGCTAAAATGTCTAAAGCATTTAAATCAGAATTTACATAAACCGAACATTATTTTCGGGAGGCATTCCAAGGAAGAAACTATCGACGAAAAAGACATATTGCCTATAAAAAAATGGCACATAAGTTGGTAAGTGATATGGGGGTGTCTTTAATTTAACTTTAATTCCCTTCGAAGTAATCCCATCTGGCTTCAATTCACTTATTGTACTATTCCAACAACTTCTTGCAGACCCCTTAGATGTCCCCTTGTGTGAGCTTGTCTATGACCCTCGTCACAGTCTCTTTCATTTTCTCAATTGTCTCATAACGATATCCTTCAAGGTTTTTCTTGAGCTTAGTAAACGAAGAAAAGTCACAGAGACGAAATTCTTGAAAAAAAATAGGAGAGTGAGTTATTGTTTTGATGCCCATCTTGCTTAAATAATCTGTGACAAATATGGAGTTGTGAACTGGTGCATTCGCGAAAATATTCAGCATCTCTCGTTCCTCGGAAATAATTGTACATACAGCTCATACACTTACATAAAACATTATCTCTATAGACACACGATGGTCCTTAATCATGAAACTTTATTTTGCCAATAACTGTGAGGTTCTGACGTCCTTACTCATCTCACGCAATTATCATTCTTCTTAGACTCCCCGTCTTCCTTGAATCTCTTATGTACCTATTTACTATGCCTCCCCACGGGACAGAGTTAGACACCAGGGTCGCTTTTTAACGTGAAGAAAATGTACAAAAATAAAAATTGTCTCAGTCGTAAAGGATTTCTCCTCCATCGAAAGAGAACAAGAAATAGAAATGCAGCATCTGAAGAACAGATACTACACTTTGATCTTGTCCCGATGAGTCACAATTCATGCAAGATGATCCAAAAATAATCTGACGCATTCCATACGTTTCTCTAGCATTTGTTTCAGGTTTAAGTCAGAATTTTCTAAAATATCCTCACGTACAAATTGCATTTTTGAAATTCACTTGCTCTGACAAGTAGGCTTTAGTAGGGTGTATTCTAATATCTGTTGAACATGAAATCATAAAACGTAATCAGTCATCTCATAAGATGCATAGCCATAACATGTTGAACTTTTAAGACTCTACATTAAGTTTAAATGCCTGTACAAAATATCTGAAAACTTATAAAAGGCAGTTCGTAATACTTATGAAATTTCAAATTCAATCAATGCGGAATTAAGCAGCATATGTAAATTCAGTAATAATAATGATATAAGTACTTATATATCTCTCTTTCTATTTTACTTTTTGTCGGAAACTACTTGTGAGATTTGGATGAAATTCCGTATGGACTTTTTTATGATTGGTGCAGCGAACTAAGTAGTATGGTATTTTCCAATTCATAGTAAGACATACATATAAATTAACAATAATTAGTCAACACAATAGCACATTGACAGAAATAATTATATTTGATACTACTGGGATGACTGACTGAAATTTTATATAGACTATTGTGATGATAATATGCAACGAACACAGTATTATAAAACTCCTTCTATTAAAAGTTATGGATTAATAGGGATTGATAGGGATTTAAATTTAACCATCGAATTGGCATCAAACGTAAGAATATAAAATAACGTTTGACTGTATTAAACGGGCAAAAAGTCTAGTAAATAAGTGTTTTATCAGTAATATATAATGCATTTCGTCACATCTAACAAACATTAAAATATATAATGTATTTTGTCACATCTAACAAAAAAAACATAAAAATATGTAAAAGTAGAGTTCTCATCTTGGGTGTTATCCACACAATAATGTTCTCCTTCTATATAATATAAAACCAAGCAATTGCAAATCACTGTTGATTAGCCGGATCGCTAGTCGTGGCGTGTTTGAATCTTGTACTTTTAATAACAAGTAATTTGAATAATTAGAAGCAATGTTTATTTTCCAGTGACAACACTGACAGCGAAGAGAGGGTCACATGGTGACGATGGTGTGTATGTAAAATGGCAGATATAATATGCGCTTGCTTTCTTCCTGCGGTCGCTTCTTCTATGGTTATCTGGTTGTCTTTTCTATGAGGAAGTATGACGTCAGAACATTCATCCATGCTTTTTTGTTTGTTTATCGTCTTAAATATAGGCCAGTCCTGTTGATACCATATCCCGAGAATTCTGCACTTCCCCACATTTTGAACTTCTTTCATGTCATTGCCGGCGCACCTCGATTTAGGATCGTTACCATGATCAACTTTCCGGGTCCGGTTTCTATTGACGTTATCTCTGCAAATCCAGACAGCCGATTGTCTTCTATAGAATTTACATCTTTCATTTGTATGTCAACTCCCCCCTCTGTAACATAATTTCATACATTTATCTAGTTATGACTTACGAAACGAGATCATGCTATCCTTCTAGGGTCCCGTTCGAAATTTCATACAGACTCCTAAGTTCAACAGAAATATTCCCGCGTTCGACAGGAAACATTTTAGCAAGATCAGAGGTTACATCTACGGTTACATCCACTTAAACGTTGTGAAAGTAAAACTCAAGATTTAAACATCACTTCGAAGAAACCTAATAATACAAATACGGCGACTTTGCCTGAGGTTAAAAGTTGTAGTTATAAGATTTTCTCCTAAATCTAATTTTATTTCGATAAGAGAAATGGGAGGTGACGGCAGTGAAGTGGTCAACGACACGGACTGACCACCTAAGTGTTCCATGTTCGAATACAGTTAATTTCATAACAGTCATTTCATTTGGGATATTAGCAATTTTCACGTGATCTCTCCATAATTACCCGATGTTTTTTTAAGACATCTGAACTCCAATCTATGGTCCCCATTTTCCAAACTTTCACAAAAACACCTGACAAGCTACAACCACTATATACGGTTTTTCATCACTCTCTATCTGTGGCCAAATCTAAACGCAGATTTCATGAACAAAGCTTCTTTTTCAGAACTGCCCGCCTGTGGAACAGTGTTAGGCTGACCTCCTTCCCGGTTGAAGACAACACAGTAGTTTTCAAGTCTACTGTAAACAATTTCTTGTTAAGTCGTCCTCATAATAATCAAATTATACCGTCCCGCTAAATAATACAATTATACTGTCCCGCTAAATAATCAAATTATACCGTCCCGCTAAATAATCATATTATACCATCCCGCTTAATAATCAAATTATACTGCCCCGCTAAATAATAAAATTATACCGTCCCGCTAAATAATCAAATTCCACCCGTTAACGATTACTAAACTACTACCTTACATTTATTGACCTTATCTTCGAGTCGCTTTCGGCCCTTTATAAGTGTTGACTTCCAAGTAAAAAAAAAAAAAACACGAAAATCTGACTCTAAAAATATCGGGGAAACCAGTTCCATTAATCGAATCTTCTGATTCATATGATATGATGATGATGGCTAAGAGAAATGGTTAGACCAATCTACTGATCCAGAAATTACATGGATACTGATTTGTTCTTCTACTTGTATATTTAAATACGTCATAAGATTGAGTAGCGCTTCCACATTAGGAGAGATACTGCTCAGAACACATTTTATTGCTTAAACAGAATCCAATCAACAGATAGTTTACCTCGTTCTATCTAATTAGATTGTGTGCCTTTCGTTCTACTAGAATGGCACATTATATACGTCTTCTCTACTTTAAATCTCTCCAGTAAAGATTCATCCAGCAGTTACGTGGTTTCCTCGACTTTCGTTTTGGATCCTTCTGTAATTTAAACTTTCCCATTCAAATACTAGCCCTCGATATGTAGTACTGTAGTTAAAATCATTAGATGGACGAATAAACTTAATTCATCGTAGTTAAACGTTAATGGTGACTCTAGTTTTTATGTATTTTATGTTACGTCGATGAATCGTGACTGTACATATTAGTTTCAATTATTTGAATGAGGTAATAACATTCATTCTGATAATAAAAGCGATGAACTATTATGCACGTACATGTATACTTTAACCATTGACATTTGATTTCAAAAAGCCAACCTTTACTGAAACAATGAATTATTTCTAAAACAAAGGTTTAAAAAGATAGCATAGCTACCATTGTTTGAAAAAAATGTATATTAGTCGATTTGTTCAAGTATTTCAATTAAAAGTTCCGTCCGCGGATCAGTTTCTGGCTCATTAAGCTATTGTGGTATGTTGTCTTTAAAATATAGTAATTTCATCGACTTCCGTATAAATTAACAATGTATACATCGTGTGCGTGTGATTTTGAGGCAAGGTCTGCGATTTCCAACCACAATTCCCCTGATTCGGTACTGCTTTACTCCAGTCACAAGTTATCTTAGGCAGCTGGCAAAAGCGGAGAACATATGCAGCAACAACTATTGTTTAACTTATGTCATCTTACAGGAAGACAACTTTACTTTAGTAAAATCTCCTGGGAACATATACCCGAACGAACAGTTGGGAATGACAACTACACTATTCACTATGACTACATAATCCATACTGCTACATATCTTGAAAACGCAGCTGTTAAACCAGATATAGTGATTTGGGACAGAGAAAACAAAAAAGCGACCGTAATAGAGGTCAGTGTACCCAATGATACAGGGCCTAACAGAGTTGAGAGGGAAAAGATAACAAAGTATCAAGGACTTATGTATGATATGAAACGAAATTGGAAATTAAAAGACGTTTCAATTATACGAGTCATCATAGGAGCAACTGGGCTTATGAAAAAGAACTTTAAAAAGTACATAGCAAGCATACCCGGTGACCCAAGTGCAAGTGAAATACAAACGATTGCACTGAAAGGGACGGCTAGAATCCTGAAAAGATCTCTTGGTTGGACTCACTAAAATAGGGGTAAATGTCAGACATCTGGTTGGATGTCCCATCCCCTAGAAGAAAAAGTTTAAGAAAAATGAAAAAAAAAAAACAATTAATGTGTGTGTGTGCTATAAAAATTCTGTCAGTCGTATCCGACCTACGGATGCATAATATGGATAAAATGAAAAAAAATGGTCAATTATTCCGTATAGAGATAAGTTTTTTTTTAAATGAAGCGAGAGTCAGTTAAAAATCCCCTCTTTCTAAACGATTTCAACAAGTACGCAGGGGTCAAGCATTGTTGAAGAAGAATTTACAACGCGATTTCGCAATCATTGATGTGATTTAGTGGGTTAGAATGTAGTTTCATAAGTATTAGTTTTGAGGTTTCTCTTATTTTTGCATTTAAACAAGTGCGAGTCCTTTCTAGTCTCGCACAAAAACACGCGCTCACATCTCAAGCCATTTTTCTTGTCATACACATACGCGCACACAAACATACGCGCGCACGTACACACACGTAGATATATTAACGTTCGCATACATACACTCACATTCACGTGCATATACACACACGCTAACGTACACACATACGCGCACACGTATGTACACATGGGCAACGTCACTTCTCCTTTAAAGGAAATCCGCACATGCGCAAAAGACCACCGGAAACAACTATAAAAGCAAGAGACATAAGCTGGTTCGTTTTTTTCAATTCGGCTTCCGACCTGAGAGGTCGACGGACCAACCGGTCCCTTTCGGGGCGCGCGCGTATGCGCGCCTTACGCCACCAGCTACTATGTGTGGGGGTAAGATTCAACAGACAGTACGTACACCTTACATGCTTTCTATCTCCATGGCCTGGATTGATTTTCTTTTTCTCACTCTCTCTCTACAACAATAGACTTTCCTTCTCACCAGTTAACAGCGAGAGACGCACACCAAACTAAACACGTGCTGTACCCTTTTCTTTCATTTGTTTCTTCACGAAATAAATCCTAGTTCGTTTTTTTGCAATAAACGCGTTCGTTTCTTTCTCAATTCAATTCATTTTTCCTATTTTTTTACGACTGGCGGATACATATTATATATCCACTAGTCCACTACAAACAGGATTGTTTTCTTGTTTTTTAAATTTCGGCGGATAATTATATTAAAACAACAAAACAATTTCCTAATTTCATTTTTTATACGAAGTTTATATCAACTAAGGATTACATTTTTATTGAAAAGAAACAAATATTCCAATTTAATTAAGATTCTTTCATTTAAACAAAAAAATGATAAAACAAACTTCCTTTCATTTACATTTTAAAATGTTTTTTTTGTTTTGTACTTTGTTTTATTTATTTGGCATGTTTTTATTTCGAGGGTTACGTTAATCATGTATATTTTTTTACATCGTAACCGCTTAATATTTTTCTCTTAATTACACAGTAAGTCATAAATAACCCTTTTTAAAACATAAAAATGTATTTTATCGGTTACAAAATTCCACTTATTTACTGTAAAATATGTGAAAATTAGAAAAAAAGTTTAATTCTGTGGCAGTCAACTGGACCACATTTTTGAAGTGGGGTCTTTTTAGCGTCGTTGTTTTGCAAGTCACGCAGGCGTATTAAACTAAAACTTATTTTCAACGTCATGACGTCATAAGCAGTAGTGAACGTGTGGGCAATAACTTTTTCATCTTTCTCGTTTCATGTTCGAGCTGGCCGCCGCGATTCATGTTTTTATGGTGGCACGGGCACTTATTTTGATTGATGAAAAGTTGTTTTGATTCATTTATTTATTTTTATGGGGGGGGGGGCTCCAGGCCACGGGCAACAAAAAATTCTCAATATCCGTGAAATCGCTACTCTTCTTATCCTTTTTGTCAAGATATCTGGTTGGAGGTTTTCACGTTCTTTGGGGCGGGTGCGATTACATTTTCGTGTTTTTATCCGTTCTTTTATTTTTTGAAATCATTGTAGGGTATTAAATTGCTCAATATCCTTAGTTTAGCAGCTATGTCCAAACTGAACTTTATGTCAACCTAGGCCGGGTCTCCATGCTAGTTCATAAGATATGTATTTCATCCAAAAAAGATAGCCATATAATTCCAACATTGTTTTCGTCTGATATATTTAGAAATATAAACACATACTTATATTATTATTTAGGTTTTCAAAATTCTTCAAATATATTTCTTTGCACATCTTCCTATTTATAAATTAATTATGTTAATGTGTTTATATATTTGTATGGAATTAATATACTTCTTAACTAACAACCAATTATTATTTCTGTAGATAATTTCCAAGCTAATATGCGCTGATATTTTGAAAACTTGCCTCTGTCTTTATTGGTGTATCTTCCACATGCGTACAGTATAGTTTGCAACATAGTTTAATTAGAGAAAACCCCCTGTACAACTTCTGATCTAACTGTGATATTAGGCTGTACAAATGCGTTAACTTAGGTCAAAATCGGACTTTCATGTTTTAATCGGATTTGTTTATTATCGAATAAGATACTTATCCGAGGCATTCCGATACCAAACCTCTCTATAGACTCTCTCTCCGACAAATGAATTACAATTGTGTTATGTTTGTAATCTTCCCACCTGTTTTCGGAGTTTATAGAGATCGAACTCTCACGCACAGACACACACACACACAGACGGGGATCATTATATCACAATGATCGTTCAACATAGAATTAGTCTTAAATTTGTCATATAAATATATATATATATATATATATATATATATATATATATAGAGAGAGAGAGAGAGAGAGAGAGAGAGAGAGAGCGAGAGAGAGAGCGAGAGAGATAGAGAGAAAGAGAGAGAGATGACAAAGTTTATGTTTTCGGTCAGCTCCATATGTGTTTACATTTCGCCTAACAAAAATTCATTAAAATATTATCGTTTAACATAGAATTAGTCTTTAACGTCATTTGTCGATAACCTCAGTTTTGTATAAAATAGAGACTGGCTAAGTGGTCCGTATTGTAGTCAATGAAAGCCATCATATTATATTACTTTGGCATTTGTCATTCGAGTATAAGGCTGAATTTTTTTATTCGCATTGGGGTTTTAAGGACTTTCAACTTTAACCCAAACTTAATGCATTAATCAGGTCACCTTTACATACGCATCACAAGATACACGAGGATCCATTTTTTATATTTGGGTTGAGGAATATCTGTCTCACGTGAGTGTTCCGGATAAGGTGTCGAAACTTATTTTCAATTTAATTATTTCTGCCCTCCTTCTCTCCTGCAATCTCTCTTTCTCTCTCACAGACGTGAAGTTGCTAGCCTCAGTCTTTTCTATAAATATTATTATGGCATGCGTTCTTCAAATTGTCTGAACTATTGGCTGCTTCTTTTGTTTGACTTGTTAATATAATGGTCTCTCTCTTTTCGTTTTTTTTTGTGTATTTTCTTTTTTTAATATCTCGTCTTAATGCAGTTACCTATTCCGATATCTTCTTTTATAAGAACCACAGGATTGTCGAACTTTATTTACTGCTGACTGTTTCCCCCTACTTAGAACCAGACTATATTTGAAAGGCATCTCCTGTCTTTGCAATAGTGCGACGTTAGTTCTTGTTTCCTCTTCACGCCTTGTTTGAATCGATTATTACAATAAAAAACTGTGTAAGAACGGTATCTAATTCCAAAGCAAATAGAAATCCAGTAACAGTTAAAATATAAAAAAATAGAATCAACCAACTCATTTCTATTGTTCCTTTCAAATCATATCTGTTTGCCGCGTTTTCTAATTCATATTTTATTTATTTCCTATAAATCTACTCACCCTCTCTTTGCCTCACCTCCTTCACTCTTTCTATTTTATATTTTTTCCTTATTTGTCACCGTATTAGCGCATATTTCCCGATACATTCTCTTTGATCTTTACATTTTGTTTGTGATCACTACAACTTGAAACGTACGTTTAACCCCCAAAGGTAAGAAATTGGACTGCGGAAAGACGAGAAATTGCATAAAATATTGCCACTTAACAAGCATAGCGACACGCAATACTCCAAATGAACTCGTCGGCAACATCAAAGTGAAAAATATGGCCCAAATATGGATTTATTACAATTATATCGTCACATAAACTTAGCAAAACATGTCACAGTTTTGCAAAGAAATAGTAAAATAACATGTTTCTCCTCTAAAATCAGAACGCAAATAAAATAATAGTACATTAATTCGTGTATGTATATATATATATATATATATATATATATATATATATATATATATATATATTAAGATAACATTTTTTTATAACTTTAATAGGTTTGCCAAATTAATCATGAGTAGGTAACTTAATCTAATATCTGGAACATTTCTTGTCCTTGTAGTTAAGGGAGGTGGTGTTCGATCGACACTGCTGGGAAGCCATGATTTAATGTACTGTTTTGTTTTTTAATCCCAGAAACAATATTTCATGGTAAACAACTGATGATCCTTTAAATTAACATCACGACTGTTGTGGATTCGAGTGAGCAAATATAAATATAAATGATAGTTGAAACAAATCAAGCAGGAACCTAGCCTCGTAGATATTACGTACATATATACATACTCACACACAGTCATACACATACATACACATATATACACATACAAACACATATATACATATACACACATATACACAAACACACATATATATATACATATACACACATATACATATACACACATATATATACACATCCCCATATATACGTACTTACACATCCATATACATTACGATATATCCCCATTACCTACATATACATATATAAGCAAGATACAAATATATATATATATATATATGCATGAATATCATCACACACAAACACATGCATACACCTACATACACATAGATACACATGCACATATACACATACACACATATATATATACATACACACATATATATACATATACACATATGCATATACACACACATACACACACGCATATATATATACAACCATGTATATACGTACTTACACATCCATGTACATTACGATATATCCTCATAATCTACATATACATATATAAACAAGATACAAATATATATATATATAAATATACAGATATATGCATACACATCCACACATAAACACATATATACATATATATGCGCATATGCACATATTATATAATCAAAGACAAATATCAATTACTATTTAAAGACATGTAAAATAAAGCGAGTGAAACAATAGAGTGTGAGCTAACGATGTAAACATATATACGCATATACATATATACATGATGATTGCAACGTCTTGTCAGACGAGTGCCACTCCCTCAGACATTTAAAATCCATGAGCCCAAATGTCTGAGGGAGTATCTATACAAATATGATGTTACAGAGCCTTAGCTTTGTACGACAGCTAAGTCTCTCTCTCGGTTCAAAATGTTGAGATCCAGCAACAAGCAAGAGCAAGATAGCCAGCGACAAATTAAACCGCAGACCAGCTTAATGCGGGTACTGGTCTTCCGCTTTATGTTTTTTTTTAAATCAGAGATTTGCTTCTCCTAGAAAGGTTGCCTTCACCACGGCTTACGGGAGCCCTCTCTACCCCAATACACATATACACACACAAAAATATACAGGTGCTAGTTGGCCGTTGACCCAGAAAAAAGAGTTCATTCGCCCTTTGGAAGGTCTTGTTTTTAATTCTTCAGGGAGACTAGCCGCCCTCCTCACCAAACAAGTCTGGTGGGGGAACCAGTTTAGTCGCCGGTGACCCGACCATGATGCAGGTAGTACTGGGTTACATGGTACCAGTAGCATATGACATGACCTGACACATATATATATATACACATACATATACATACACATATATATATACATATACATATATACATATATATATAGGAAAATGGTGTATATATAGGAAAATGGGGCGTATAGAAGGTTAGGTATAACGCAAATAATAGTAGTAATAATTATGATAATAATAATAATAATAATAATAATAATAATAATAATAATAATAATAATAATAATAATAATAATAATAATAATAAAATTACCAGGATCTTCAGCCAAGATATCCAAATGGAATTTGGAATGAAACAGTGCGCACTACTAGTTATAAAAAAAAGGGAAAACTGGAAACGACAGAAGGCATGGAACTACCCAACCAAACAGAAATTAGGGCACTAGGGGAACAAGTGACTACAAATACTTGGGAATTCTGGAAGCAGACACCATCAGAGCAACAGAAATGAGACAGAAAATTGGAAAAGAATACCTCAGAAGAATAAGAAAACTTCTGCAGATTAAATTACATAGCAGAAACCTAATAAAAGGTATAAATACATGGGCAGTGTCACTAGTGAGATACTCTGGACCGTTTATAGGATGGACAAAAGAAGAACTGATACAGCTCGACCTGAAAACCAGGAAACTCATGACCATGCATAATGCACTACACACAAAGGACGATATTGACAGACTCTACGTTTAAAGGAAAGACGGCGGGAGAGGACTGATCTGTATAGAAGACTGTGTGAAGGACACAAAAAAGAACTAGAAAAATACATAATGCAAAACACTGAAAGGATAATTATGGCAGCGAGAGACACGGAGAAAACCAACAAAACAGAAAATAGAGACAAATGACAAAACGAGAAAAGAAAAGTGGGAAGAGAAACAACTCCACAGAAGATTCATAAGAATGACAAAAGATGAGAATAACGAAAACACCTGGACATGGATGCGAAAAGGACATATAAACCGAGAAACTGAATCCCTAATAACTGCAGTACAAGATAACTCGATAAGAACCAACCATATCAAAGCAAGGGTCGATAAAACACAGGAAAACAGCAAATGCAGACTCTGTGGACAAAGAGGCGAAACGATACACCATATAGTAAGTGAATGCAGCAAACTGGCCCAAAAAGAATACAAAAACAGGCATGACCAAGTGGGGAGGGTAGTGCACTGGGAATTGTGCAAACGTCTGCATTATGACCGTACAGATAAATGGTACAATCATAAACCCGAAACAGCACTCGAAAATGAGAACCACAAAATCCCATGGGACATGGACATACAGACGGACAAACCCATCCAAGCAAGAAGACCAGATGTCGTAATGATTAACAAGAAAGAGAAATCCTGTCAAATCGTAGACGTTGCTATCCCAGCTGGCCACAGAGTGAGTATGAAAGAAAAAGAGAAACGAAGCAATTACACAGAACTAGCCACAGAATTAAAAGGGATTTGGATGATGAAGAAAATCAAAATAGTACCGATAATAGTAGGAGCACAAGGAACAATTCCGAAAAACCTGGAAAAAAGAATGGCAGAAATGTGAATCAGAGGAAGAGTTGCAAAATTACAACGCCTTACAATAAGGAAAACGGCTGAAATATTAAGGATGACCCTTGAATGCGGAGAATAACACAAGACAATATAACGAAGAAGCGTTACAGGAATGAAGAACACCGAAGCTGCAGATTTACATGTTCTACAACCCCCATCACGCATCTCTCCATTGTTTCACCACCGTTCCCCTCCCCCAAAAAGTGATACCAAAGAACCGAGTAGGGTCATAGAGGATGGAAAGACCGAGGAGGGAGCACTGGCCAGGCCTCCGCTGGACAAGTGCGAAGATAACTGGGATCTTGGGGAGGCTTAGTGCCACTCAAATTCCAGTATAAACCAATGGCCACTGCCAGCGAGAAATAAATGGTAAGTGGATGTTGCGATGATGCAAATTTATTTACAAATGTTATCGAAGGAGGAGGAGAGAGCTGGACGATTGGAGAGACTTGTTGTCACTCAGCTTCCAGAGAACACCACAGGTCTTTAATCAGATCGTTTGCTGACTTGTGTGAAAGCTCCATGTGAGCCGATGATAATAATAATAATAAGAAGAAGAACAACAACAACAGCAATAATAATAAGAAGAATAAAAAATAATAATGATAAAATAATAATAATGAATAATGTAATAATAATAATAATAATAATAATAATAATAATAATAACAAGAAAGTAATAACGTGCGTTAGCTATGAAACGAAAAGATGTAATATACATATTGAAATCAATATAGAACAAGAACAAGATAATAAATACGTATAAGTTTATATGTATGTGTAGGTGATTGTGTTACTTAATTATTTTTTGAAGTATTTGTAGAATTTAAGCTGGCAAAGGTTTGTGTTAAGACCAGTCTTATGAGTGTTTAGTCGGATGATCCATTGTATTTATTTTTGTTTTCGTATTTTTGTTGATGGGAAATTTGTGTCTATTAGGAGGCATCTAATATTGTCTGTAGTGTGTCCAGGTAAATTGAAGTGGTTTGCTAGTGGGGTGGGGTATTTTTTTTCTGATTGTCGGTTTATGATTGTTTAGACGGATTCGAAAACGTGTCAGAGTTTCTCCAATATATCCTTCCTTGTTGTAAATGTATATAATATATGATATTATATACATTTTTATTTATATCTCACATATTAGATGCGGTGGTTTAGTGTTACTTTAAAGTATATTGAATAGTCGTGTAGTATTGAAGTGTATGTTTATAAGGCATCGCGTTTTATTGCATCTATAATTACCATTTTGTGGTGTGTCTAGTGCGTGTTTGTGGGTGAGTATGGCTGAGAGATTGGGTGGTTGTTTGATCGCATTAATTGGTGGAAGGTAAAATATGAACTTAATAGTGGGGTTATTTTTTAGGTTGTTGTAAGTTTTCTTTAGGTGCGTTGTAATTTTATGCATGTGTTGGCCCTGGTTGAAAACCATGGGGATGCGTTTGTTAATGTTTTTTTTGTTTGTACTGGAGAAGACGGGATCTGTCAATTATATTATTTTGTATGGCTTGTTTTATATACTTAATGGATATTGATTATTGATGAATTTTTGCGTAAGCTTTGTGATATGGTGTATGTAGTCTAGGGGGTCCGGACAGACGTTTTATTCGTACGCTTGAACTGTAAATGATGCGTTTTTTCGGTTTAATGGATGGTTGCTATAGAAATTGAGGAATGTCTGATTGTCAGTGGGTTTAATATAGATAGACGTAGATTTTCTATTGTTATATTGTTATGGGTCATGATAGTGACATCTAAGAATAGGATGGAGGTGTATGAGTGTCCCATGATAAATTTTATATTATTATGTGAATTATTGATGTATTCGTGAGAATTCTTTAGTTTGGTCTTATGAAAAAAATAGCACCAATATATCGGCAATATGAAAAAAAATAGCACCAATATATCGGCACTAATATATATATATATATATATATATATATATATATATATATATATATATATATATATATATATATACTTAATTTACTCACATAAAATTAATATACGAAAGTATAAATTTATGCGTAAACTTTACGTATTTACTTCCAAAGTGCTCAATACGTAGGTAGAGATAGTTAGTAAGTTATAAAATATATATGTCGATTAAGCTACACTGAATATTCGGCGTTTCATCCACTCTAGGATTCTTCAGGCTTATGCGCATAAGCCTGAAGAATCCTAGAGTGGATGAAAGGCGGAATATTCAGTGTAGCTTAATCGCCATACATATTTTATAACTTACTATATATATATATATATATATATATATATATATATATATATATATATGTGTGTGTGTGTGTGTGTGCGTGTGTGTCTGTGTGTGTGTAAATATATATATATATATATTAAAAAGGTAAACGTTAACATTTTGTCGCTATTAAAAGCCATCTGTTTCAGTCAAGATAGTCTTCAGCGGCCGACCCCCAGCTATCTTACGCTAAAGAAAAAAAGAACAAGTGAGCTCTTAAAAAAAAGAAAACACAAAATTTATAAGTTGCGAACTGTCTTGAAAAAAAAGGGATAAAAATAGAGAAGTCGTATTTCGATTTTTTTGGAAAATCGGCCAGACATTACGAACGTTAGAATATATAGCCAAGAATATATAGACATTACTATAACCTTAACGAACAGTAGAATATATAGCCAAGTTTACTCCAATATTAAACTGTTGATTACGGTTGTGGTAATGCCTGACCGATTTTCCGAAGAAGTCGAAATACGAGAGTTCGCTACATATAACTGTTTTTTTTAAGAGCCGACTTTTTCTTTTTCCTTTTTTCTTTATAGTTCAGAGTCGCTCTATGAAGTCTATTGACTGAAATAGATGGCTGTTTGTAACGAGCAAATTAAACTGTTTACCTTTTAACAAATAAAAACATATTTTGCTCTTTTGATCGACCACTATCTAACAATCTCATTGAGGTTATTAGTTTCTATTTCGAAATATCTCAAGCCAGGATTTATATATATATATACTAGCATGGATGTCCGGCGTGGCCGGGGTGTTTGGAGGTATATGTTGAGCAAAAAAAAAAAAAACAGTAGTAGGAAGGCAGGCGCAAACCCGTACCGAAAAGGAGTAAAAGAGCGGGAAAAACTGACATCTTTGCTGTTACGATCACCGGCAAACCGGAAGTGACATAGGTTTAAATTAAGGCGAGATAATCGAAAGGAGATGATGACTTCCGAAAATAGCTGCGAAAAAAGCGACCCCTCTGTACAAGTGGCCAGTTGAAGGTGAAGATATTAATGTTTTAAGCCAATTTTTCAATATGTGTCGTCTGAAATGTCGACCTTCAAAATGATACTGATTTTGTAAAAATCTGTTGCTTCTGTCGAGAATTTTAGGCAGACATGCTAAAATACATACATACATACATTTATATAGTGGTAACTAAAAATGTTCGACTCAAACCGCTTAAAAAGCTGGCCCTATCTCTGAATGCACTTTATGTTAAATTTCAAATGTTTAGACCAGAAATTGTCTGGGTATTTTGGTAGAGATCCAAGCGGTATATTTTTTTTTTATTTGACCCTTATTATGACCCCTTAACATTCAATGTTTTGGACTCAAATCAAGTTATTAAGTTAGATCCATATCCAAGGAACCTATATCAACAAATTTCAAGTGTTGCGACCCAAAATTGGCGGATGAGTTTGGTAGTGTTCTCAAAGGTCAAATCGTCGAACTTTACCTCTTAACAGTCAAATTTCCGGCCGTAAAACGATCACATATGTTTCCTCAAATCTCAATACGCTGTATATCAAATTTCAAGTGTGTAGACTTAAAATTAACAGAGTTATTTTGTATGGAAATGTACACAGACAGATATACAGACATACACACACACATACAGCAAACACTTTCACTTATATATATATATATATATATATATATATATATATATATATATATATATATATATATATTAGTAGGGAGACTCGATGTTGCCCGGGATTGAATGATGATCAACGAATATTTTACACTCCTATATTTTTATTGTCATAGAAATCCGTGAAATCGCCCGAGAGGAAGCTTCACATGTCTGCATGGAGAAACCTAGTCCAAAATATGTTATTTTACATTGCAATCTAGAGAACCTTTCTTTTTTACATAGGCATCACTACTTATCAAGACAAATAGGCCACTCGATGATAAGGGTTAAAGAGTGTACAGTAGAAATTGGACAATATAGTAATCGTTAGTAAATGGAAATTTGGTAAATTTGTTAACAAGTGGAACGGCTAATCAAAAACTTGTTTACGTTAGACTTGAAGACAGCCATATTGTAGTCAGCTTGAAAGCAGGAAAACGAAGACAATTCCACAGGCGTGCAGTTCTAAGGAAGAAGCTTTGTTCATGGAGTCTACGTTTACGTTTAGGCACAGATAAAGAATGGGGGGAATTAGTAAGTGTTTTTAGCTAAACGAGTGTTTCTTGTGAAAGTTTGGCGGGGGGACCATAGACTGAAGCTCAGTCGAACACTTTCCACAAAAATAACGATACAGCAGAGACAAACTCGCAACATCTCTTGTGTGAGATAGAGGTTGCAGGGAAGAGAAAATGATATCTCCTACGAGGCTACGAAGTTTATTTTGAACACTATCAAGGAAAGACAAGTCCTTTCTAGCAGCTCCTGCCCAGATGTAGCAACAGTACTCCATCCTTGGACGTACCTGGCTCTTATATAGATAGAGAATTGAATCAGCAGTGAGATATCTACTACATCGATAGAAAGATCCCACAATTTTCCAGCGGTCTTGGCAACATATTTGATGTACGAGTTCCATTTAAGATCAGGAGTAAACTTTAAGAAGCTTGTCAAAACATGAGGCCTCCTCAAGAAGATAGCCATTCATTTCAATTGATACCAGATGTGTATAAGAACGTTGATGATGTAAAGATAAAAACTTGGTTTTAGATGCATTAAAAGTAACCATCCACCCTTTCCCATTGTACCACGTGCTCAAGATCAGAGGAGAGAAAATCGGAGAGAACTTGGTCGTTTACTGTCTTAGATGTGCTACCATAAATGGTAGTTTCATCAGCATAAATGTCTACAAATGATGTAAGGATGTGATTTGGAAGATCATTAATGTAGATCAGGAAAAGAGTTGGGTCTGGGATGGACCGCCTGAAGGACTCCAGCATTAATACTGTGAGCTTCTGATTTTTGCCCATCAACTGCTACTCTTATGAACCTATCAGAAAGAAATTATTTAATAATTGAGAAGACATTTCCAGCTATACCATAGCGAGAGACCTTGTGAAGTAAAGCTTTATGACATATCCTATCAAAGGCCTTAGATATGTCAAGAGCAATTGCCCTAGAAAGGTTGCCTCTATCCAGAGATTCGCTAATCCTATGAGATATAACTGTAAGCGAATCTGCTGTAGATCTAGCAGAACGGAAACCATATTGTGTGTCACTAAGAAGGTTATTTTTGCTGAGATGGTTGATTACTTCTCTATTAAACACAGATTCCAGCAACTTACTCATGACGCACAGGATACTTATTGGCCTGTACTGAGAGGGAGATGAGAGATCACCTGAATTCTTAAATACAGGGCATACTGATGAGATTTTCCAAGGTGATGGGATGCCACACTCTTTAAGACAACGTTTAAACAGTTTTGTAAGTATAGGAGCTAGTTCTGGTTGAAGTTTTTTTTATTACTGTAATTGGAATGCCCTCAGGGCCAGTTGCTTTACTGGAATCAAGGTTTTCGATTAGCTTGGCAACATCACGTACAGATATATGTATATCACATAGCGTGTTTTCTGTTACAGGAGGAAATATTGAGGGTTGCGGCCTTGGTCCCAAAGGTTAGAATTAGCTGCAAAGTTCTTGTCGAGGCTTTGTCTGATGCTTGCGAGATTACCTCAGGTCCATTGAGGATAGGTGGGATAGAGCACATGATTCTGATCAGGATTCTGTTTACTATTTGCCAAAACTGGTGGTAACCAAGCCGCTGCTCAGCTACTTTTGACTTGACAGACTGGGCATACAAGTCTCTTGCATTCTTTATTACGTTCTTACAACGGTTGCTCGCAGTCCTGAAAGCGGCTTTAATTTCCATACATCTATTACGTTAGAAGCCGTGGAAAAAGTGATTTCTGTTCGAAATGGCAGGATCACATTCTGAAGAGAATCATGGCTGGCTGTTAGGTTTTTGCTAGAACTTATTCGAGGGTATGAAACTGTCTATACCTACAATTAACCATTCCGTCAGGTCTGATAATATAGAGGACACATCCTTTTTAAACCTGGAAAGCAGAGGTAGATCCGATATAAATGTATGGAAGCTATCCCAGTCAGCATTAGTGTATCGATATACTGTACGATGGAGTGGTACGTCTGGGGACTTATTATAGTTCATTTTTATCTTAATTGATACAACAGAGTGGTCGGAAGATCCAAGAGAAGACAGAACAGAAACTGAACATAGTCCAGGGCAAGTTGTGAGAAAAATGCCTAGTAGACTCGCATACTGGCCGTTATTGTCGGGCACACGGGTGGGTGTGTGAACAATCTGAGTGAGGTCATAAGCAATGGAGAAATCATGACATAACCTCCCCTCATCATCGGTCTTGTTTGAGTGGGTCAACCATTCCACGTTGTGAACATTGAAGTCTCCACATACGTGAATATTAGCTGACGGATAAGCAGATAGGACTTGTGCCAATTTTCTTAGATATGCTTTTAAAGATAGTAAATCCGCTCTTGTGGGGGCGATAGAGAGTAAATATAAATGCAGTAGTGTGAGCTAGTGCAACCCAGAAGCACATATAGGATAAGTTAGGATCTTCTCTGGAGATGTCTCTACCACATGGAAAGCCATCTTTAATATAGGCACATATTCCATGCCCATGGCTATTTTGGGGCCCAGATTTAGAAGTTAAGTTAGAGTATCCTTTAATTGCGAACTCATCTAGAGAAATAACCTGTCCAATGTGAGTTTCACTTAAAAATAAAAGGTATGGTTTAGTCTCCTGTAATTGGGTTTCAACCACTGGAAGGTGAGAACGTAGACTCCTGATATTGGAGAAGGAGACATACGTTGTTTCTTTTATAAAATTATTTTCTATTAACTTCGTTCCGGTTATTGAAAAAACATAAAGAAATTTACGTGCGGAGTTTAAACCTACAGACCACGTCATGCAAAAAAGAAAACAAAAAAGAAAAACACGTAAATTATCAAGTCTTATAAAATTCTTTGCAGTTGATGAACAAAAATGAGGAAGTTAACATGCGGATTTTTAATCTACAGACCACGTCATGTACAAAAAATAAAATAAAATAAAAAATACATGCTAGCAACTAAGCCACATCATGTACAAAAAAATTAAATTAAATTAAAAAATACACGCTATCAACTAAGCCACAGTAGAATCTATAAGCAACGAGCTTACACACACACAAAATTTTATTTATATTAGTGATGAGACGACTCTAAAATTTTCCCGATTCTGATCCAATTACCGATTCCATTGTAAATTTCCGATTCCGATTCGATTCCTGATTCAGATTCCGATTCTTTGGATATTTGTAAATATTTAATCAGAGAATTGTTTTTTTTTGTTTGTTTGTTTGTTAGTTTTTTTTGTAAATTTTCAAATAATTACATAAATCCTTGGATAATTTCCGGGTATATTTTTCTCACATGTTTTCTTTGTAATTGTTGCAAATTGAAAGACAACAAAAGCCTTATTTTGATTTTAAACAAAGTAAAAATGTAACAGTTCCTCGTTAGTGTACAACATGCTACTTGAAAGTTTTCATAAACAGTTGAAAATAGTCGACGATTGGTAGGTAAAATGAGAAAACGATGTAAGAACAAAATATTAACAACGCACCCCGCCCCATTGTTATCAACGAATTTCTAAATAATAATGTTACTACTTAGAAAGCCATTTTTAACATGGAGAGAGCGTTGGGCTTCGTTAACACATATGTGCCTTCTTTCTATGAATGTTTAATTTTTTTTAATTATATGAATTTGGTGGGTTATTAAATTGAATTGCTTAGCTGTAAAAAAATAAAACTAACGAGATGCAAATAATAACAACTAGCGGGGCTCATTCATATGTAATATATTGATGCTGGTATTCATGTCTTAAATTGGGATGCTCTGATATTATTGTAACTCTTGTTAAAATTGCAAAAGTATTTACTTTAGCTAGCAGGGATACCCGCCGTAGCAAGTACGCTTTAATTGATATTTTTATTCTTGCAGATTTCCTATATATTATTACAGACTTAATGGTCTATCGATTTTTTATGTATTATAAAGTTGCGATTTCAAAAATAAAATAATATATGACTTGAGTGCATCAGTTTGAGTTACTTCAGCTATAATCGAAACCGAAACCAAAACTTATAAAGATTCTTGATAAAATTATTTATTAAAAAAAAGGTCATTGGAGTTCTATCAGCTATAATCGAAACCGAAACCAAAACTTATAAAGATGCTTGGTAAAGTCATTTATAAAAAAGTAGACTTAAGTACCATCAGCTATAAGTTTAATGAAAACCAAAACTTATGAAGAATTCTTGGTAAAAGTATTTATAAGAAAATAAATAACTTGAATGCCGTCTGCTAAAATCGAAACCAAAATTAAAATATATCAAGAATTCTTGGTAAAATTATTTATTATAAGAAATAGGAATCCATAACACTCACTCGGATGTAATCGTGACATAAAAAAATAAATAACACACACGCAATCGTATTAATATATAGCATTATTAAAAGTCATAAAAACCACGTTTTTTCCTACTACTAACCCCAAGTACGAGTGGCAATATGAAAAATGTAGCAATTACATGTGATTTTATGATTTCGCTGAATGGTCTTCGAATTACTGGTAAAAATTACTTAACAGCTTAAAAAGTTATAATGTTCCGAAATAGGATCAGTTTATATTATATTTATATGGACAACTGAATCCCCATTCAAAATTCTAAATTAAGGTTTTAGTGTGCTCACATATAGCTGCATAAAAAAGTAGAATCTCATATATTTTGGGTATTTTAAATGTAAATGGAAGTCTTCTTTTTTTATTAACACACTTCTCACTGTTAATGAACATGACATATTTCAATGAATATAGTGATCGAACAAAACCAGCGCAATAGAAAAAAAATCCAAACATGTTAAATCTTTTATATAAAAGATGGAAGTCTCTATTAGTCACCATATGATCATTTATTAAATAGGTGCGAAAAGCTTTTTAAAATATGTGATATTCAACAGCGAACTGTACAATATTTACTTTGCTTAAAATAAAAACTAATAAAACAAATTAAATTAGAGTCTACATTTGGGAATGAGTTTTCAGATAAGCTTGGAATAACAATTGTCACAGCCTGCGAAGGATTTCCTTGTGTCCAAAAAGGTTCCATAAAACTTTAGTTATTTCAGAAGAAGCCGATGATAAATACCCCGATGTACAGCTGACGCCAACGAAATTTACCCCGCCCTCCGCTCGGAACATTAAAAAACGTTTAAATAATCACATGAACTCCCACGAATAAGCCAATAGATGCGAAACGATTATAAAGGCAACAGGCAAGTTAAAAACGACCAATAAATAAAATAATTTAAACTCTGCTAATCAATGAAATCAATTATGTTACCCTTCTCAGTCTTATCTTGTAAAAGAACAACTTTTAATCAAAAAATTGTGCATGTTTCATTTTTATGTTAAAATTTTAAAGAAACGGATTGGAATCGGAGATTTTCCGATTCCAATACCCCAAAAAGTTCCGATTTTTACTGTTCCCGATTCCGATTCATATATATATATATATATATATATATATATATATATATATATATATATATATATATATATATATGTAATTGAGAATGCGGTAATTGTTCATATACAAATAAATTTTATGGTGACTTAATTTGTAACTTTCAAAATTAGCAGTCTTTGTAATCGAGCATTCATATATTGTTTTCACAAAATATAGATAAGAAGGATAAGATTGATAGCAAAAAGAAGTGTATTTTCATTGTTCGTTACAATCGATTCGCGACCATTCGGGCAATTTCAAACTTTATATCGTTTAAAAATATTCACAACAACGGCCTCTCTTCAGACATTGTGAAAAACACTTTTTAATGAACAGCATGAAATCCATTTTCGTTTTTAAGGAAAAACCATATGATAGAAAATTTACGTACATTTCTTTCAGAGTTTTTTTTTTCGCTTTCCGTTCGTTACAGATTTTTTCTATCTCCCTATTTTCGTATGTCTATTTTTAAAAGTTTCAATCGATTATTCATTTATCCTTGCAACCAATTAACTGTGTTCACTTAATTTAGGATATATTTTAAGTTATAAAAAAAATAACATTAAAAATTTACGTGCGGGGTTTGCGACGTCATGCAAAAAGAAAGTTTTCTCCAAGTTCTCTCAACATGGTTTTCATTAAAAAGAATATGGATTTCATATTGTTCGTTAAAAAGTGTTTTTCTCCAGGTCTGAAGAGAGGCCCTTCTTGTGAATATTTTCAAACATTATAAGGTTTGAAATTGTCTGAATGGTCGCGAAACGATTGTAACGAATGATTAAAATACAATACTTTTTGCTATAAATCCGGTGTTTTTGTCTTGATTTTAAGAAAACAATATATATATATATATACATATATATATATATATATATATATATATATATATATATATATATACAGTATGTTATGAAAATATACGTGGCAATTAAGCTACACAGAATAGTCTGCATTTCATTCTTGTGAGAATCCGGCAAGCTTACACACAAACACACACACACACACACACACACACACACACACACACACACACACACACATATATATATATATATATATATATATATATATATATATATATATATATATATATATATAGCTTTCTTGAATTTTATCTATCGTATTTTTGTTTAAAAATTTGTAATAAGGAAAAATAAACAGTTGTAAAAACGGAAACGACTAATTACCCTGTTCAATCCTTGCTAAATGGAGCTTATGATTGTAATTTAGAGACAAAAATTGTAATACTATGGAAATTATAGCGCGGGGAAGAGGAAAGAATGCATTACATACAACTTAAGTCTGAGAAAATTTCCTTTTTGCATACAAAGAGAAGGTTAATTTAGATTGTTAGTAGAATCTTCAAACATCTCAATCCACTGCAAATCTTGATACAAAACCATTTTTTTTTTCAAAATAGAATACCTTTACACCAATTTAGCCGTAAAGTATAGATAAGGGAAAATGCTTGAAAATAAATTTTTGTATCGCAGATAAACAAATTCACTTCTAACGTATGAATTCCGAGTAGTTAAATCTGGCGGAGAACCGTAAATCAAATCGGACATCCATTTTTTTTTCTTCCATGAAATAGAAAATAAAGAATCTCTCATTCGTCACCCGAGAGACGATATCAAGAAAACAACAGGTGGTTCTTTCTGTATTCACTAGATGCAAACTCTGTGTTCATAGGAGAACATCTATCTATATATCTATAAAAGTGAAAGTTTCTGTGTGTATGTGTGTGTGTTTGTCTCTATACATTTCTCTACGCAATAACTCTGTCAATTTTAAGTCTACAGTCTTGAAATTTGATATACAGGGTATTGAGATTTGGCCAGAAATTTGGCTGGTAAGGGGTAAAAAATTTCAACGATTAGACCTTTCAGAACTCTACTAAACTCCTCTGCCAATTTGGGGTCTAAACACTTGACATTTTAGATATAGATTCCTTGGACATAGATTTAACTTAATAAGTTGATTTGAGGCCAAAACAATAAATGTAAAGGTGGTATAATAGGGGTCTAAGTTAAAAAAATTGACTGCTTTTTTTTTTGGCTCAACATACACCTCCAAACACCCGGGCAACACCGGGCTGAAATGCTAGTTTAATTATAAAAGTGAAAATGTTACTCTTTGTGTGTGTGTGTGTGTGTGTGTGTGTGTGTGTGTGTGTACATTTCCCGAAAAAATAACTCAGTCAATTTTCAGTCTACAGATTCGAAATTTGATATACAGGGTATTGAGATTTAAGAAAGTCTTTACAATCCGTTTCAGCCAGAAATTTGACTGTTAAGGGGTCAAAGTTCAACGATTTGACTTTTGAGAACTCTACAAAACTTATCTGCCAATTTTGGATATAAACGCTAGAAATTTTAGATATAGATTCCTTGGACATGGATCTAACTTAATAACTTGATTTGAGCCCAAATCAATAAATGTTAAGGGGTCATGATAGGGGTCAAAGTTAAAAATATGACATCTGTGGTCTCTACCAAATTACTCAGACAATTTCTGGTCCAAACATTTGAAATTTTACATAAAGGGTATTCAATTTTTTAAAACATTGACCCCTGTTATGACCCCTTAACATTAAATATTTTGGGCTCAAATAAAGTTATTCAGTTAGATCCATGTCTAAGGAACCTATATCTAAAATTTGAAGAGTTTATACTACAAAATTGTCGGAGAAGTTTGGTAGAGTTCTCAAAGGTAAACTCGTTGAACTTTGACTCCTTAAAAGCACACATTTCTGACCGAAAATTGATTCCAAACAATTTCCCAAATCTTAGTACCCTGTATATCAAATTTCACATCTGTAGACTGAAAATTGACAGAGTTATTGCGTAGGAAAATGTACACAGACACACAGACACGTTCACTTTTATATATATCCTAGCATTTCAGCCCAGCGTTGCCCGAGTGTTTGGATGTGTATGTTGAGCATAAAAAAATGTGATAGTCGGAAGGCAGGCTCGAACCTGTACCGCGAAGGAGGAACAGAACGGGGATAGAAACTTACGTCTTTGCTGTTACGACAACCTCCAAACCAGAATTGACTCATGTTTAAATTAAGGCTAGACAATCGAAAGGAGAGGATAATTTTTAAAAATATCGGCAAAAAAGCGACCCCACCCCTGTAAAAAAGTTTCTAGTTGAAGGTGAAGATATTAATGTTTTTAGCACATTTTTCGATATTTGTCGTATCCAAGGTTGAACTTTAAAACGATAGAGATCTAGATAAAACCCATCGCTTTTGTTGAAAGTTTTAGGTAAATATGCAAAGATACATACATACATTTATATATTGGTAACTGATAATTTTCGACCCAAACCGATGAAAAAGCTTGCCCTATCTCTGAATACTCTTTATGTAAAATTTCAAATGTTTAGACCAGAGATTGTCTGAGTAATTTGGAAGACACCGCAGAGGGCAATTTTTTAAAAAACTTTGATCCCTATTATGACCCCTTAAAATTTATTGTTTGGGCTCAAATCAAGTTATTAAGTTAGATCCATGTCTAAGGAACCTATATCTAAAATTTCAAGTGTAAGGCCCAATATTGTCGGAGGAGTTTGGTAGAGTTCTCAAAAGTCAAATCGTTGAACTTTGACCCCTTAACAGCCAAATTTATGGCCGAAAACTGATTACAAAGATTTTCCAAAATCGCAGCTCACTTTATATCAAATGGCGAGTCTTTACACTTAAAAGTGACGTTATTGTGTAGGGGAATGTACACATATACACACACAGACACACAGACACACAGATACACAGACACGTTCACTTTTATAAATATACTAACATGTCGTTCTCGGCGTTGCCCGGCTGTTTGGAGGTGTATGCTGAGCAAAAAAAAAAAAAGGTTAATTTAACTTTGACCCCTATTATGACCCATTAACATTTATCGTTTTGGGCTCAAATCAAATGATTACGTTAGATCCATGCGCAAGGAACCTATATTTAAAATTACAAGTGTTTAGACCCAAAATGGTTGGACGAGTTCTGTAGAGTTCTCAAAGGTCAAAGCGTGGAACTTTGACCTTTTAACAGCCAAATTTCTGGCCGAAAATGGATAACAAAGATTTTTCCAAATCTCAGTACATCAAATTTCGAGTCTGTAGACTAAAAATTGACAGAGATATTCCATAGGGAAATATGTACAGATAGACACACAGACAGACACACAGATACACAGACACTTTCACATTTTTAGATATACTTGCATGGGTGCCCGGCGTTGCCCGGGTATTTGGAGGTCAATTTTATTAAGTTTGACCTCTATTATACCCCCTTAGCATTTATTGTTTTTGGGCTCAAATCAAGTTATTACGTTAGATCCATGTCCAAGGAACCTATATCTAAAATTTCAAGTGTGTATGCTCAAGATTGTCAGAGGAGTTTTGTGGAGTTCAGTTCGCAAAGGTCAAATCGTTGAACATTGACCCCTTAATCGCCAAATTTCTGGCCGAAAACCGATCACATCGATTTTCACAAATCTCAGTGCACTGTATATCAAATTTCGAGCCTATAGACATAAAATTAACAACGTTATTGCGTAGGGAAATGTACACACACAGACGGACAGATACACAGACAGACAGATACACAGACACGTTCACTTTTATAGATATACTAGCATTTAAGAACGGCGTTGTCTGGGTCTTTGGAGGTGTATGTTGAGCAAAAAAAAAGAAAGAAGAAGCGGTTAATTTGTTTAACTTTGACCCCTATTATGACCCCTAAATATTATATGGTTTGAGTTCAAATAAAGTTATTAAGATAGACAATGCCCAAGGAACCTATATCTAAATTTTCAAGTGTTTAGACCCAAAATTGGCGGAGCAGTTTGGTAGAGTTCTCAAAAGTCAAATCGTTGAACTTTGAACCCTTAACAGCCAAATTCTTGGCTGAAAATGAATTACAAAGATTTTCCCAAATCTCAGTACCCTGAATATAAAATTTTGAGTCTGTAGACATAAAATTGACATAGTTATTGCGTAGGGAAATGTACACTGACAGACACACAGACAGACAGACACGTTCACTTTTATAGATATATAGATATATAGATATAGTTAAGAAGAAAGACATTTTGGAATTTTTTATTTATATTTGAAAAGAGTTATTTTCAAAAAAGTTCTCGTTATAATACGTTTACTTTATATATCAATTTCAATAGCTTTTTCCGCTCCATCTAATCGTTTTAATTGCAATTCTTTCAAAACAATAATGTATTCATTTTAGAACTTTGAATAACAGATTCATTCAATAATTACAAGAAACCTTCTCTACCACCTATAGCAATGGCCAACGACTCTTTATCTGAGAGTACGTCTCTCAAGCTACTTGGCCTAACGTTCACAGAAAACATGAGCTGGAACAATTACATCGAGAGCATTGCCAGGGCCGCTGCGAGGAAGGTGGGCTCTCTCTACCGTGCTAGAAAACTTCTAACACCCGAAAGTATCCTGTATCTCTACAAGGCCACTATTCGCCCATGTATGGAGTATTGCTGTCATATTTGGGTGGGTGCATCGGCTACTAGTCTCTCGCTCCTTGACAGGGTTCAAAAGAGATTCGCAAATCTGATAGGCCCTGAACTGGCATCTAAGCTTCAGCCTCTGTCCCATCGTCGAAACGTTGCATCCCTCTGCCTGTTCTACAAGTATTATAATGGTGAATGCTCTGATGAACTGCAAGCACTTGTGCCCCCACGACGTGAAAACCCTCGACAGACCCGACAAGCTGCAAAATCCCACCCCACACTGTAGAGATCCCTAGATGTAAAAGATCTTTCTAATCCAGTAGTTTCTTCCCCAGAACTGCTAGACTTTGGAATTCCATTCCAGGTCACTGCTTCCCCAACTGCACTGATATGCATAAGTTCAAGTGCAACGTGAACCAACATCTCGCTGCCCAAATCCCTACATAGTACCCCAGTAGATGTTTCCCCTGATAGTAGCCCCCTACACCAAAGTGTCAATGTGCCTTGTTTGGGGTGAAAATGTAATAAAAAAATAAAAATAAAAAAAAAAGATGGAAAAAGAAATTCGCACAATTTTTTTTATTTTAATTCAAGCTAGCCCGAAAACATTCTAAAGCAGCTCACAATATAAACAAAGCGTTTCGCCCAGGAACCACTACAGAAAGCACAGCACAATGATGGTTTAAGAAATTTCGTGGCGACGTCAAGAGTCTTGGAGATGCTGAATCAGACATTGGATTTTGACAACGATCAATTATAGCGCTTAGCCAAAACCAATCTATGCATAACTTTGAGAATTATTTCTGAATTAGACGTAACGTATAAGACGATTTCCAACCAATTAATATATTAGAAAAACAAGAAAAATTTGACAAATATGTGCCTCTCGAAGTGTACGAAAACAAAAAAGAATGTCGTCATTAAATGCAATCTTCCTTTCTTTAACGTAAACGTACGACCCGTTTCTCCACCGGATTGTGACCTGCTATGAAAAATCGGTGCTTTACGACGACCGGCAACGGTCGGCCCAGTGGTTAGAGACTGATTAAACTCCACGAAACGTCCTGAATACATAATTGCACCAAAAAAGTCATCCATTACATTTTTTTTAATACAGGCGGAACCATTACGGTTGTAAAGTACTGTCAACAAATAGATAAAATGTGTCAACACTTCGACAACGCCTAGCATTATTCAAATTAGTCAATGTCCAATTCTACACTAGGATAATGCTCGACCTCACGTCGCCAAACCGACCCTTTAGAATATGAAAAAACTAGGTATACGAAACTTGCCTCATTCACAATACTCTCTAGACCTCTAATAATGTTATATAGTAAATGTAGTGCAATATTAAGTTAATAAGAGTTATAGAAATAGGAATAAGTGAGAACCTTTTTTAAACCATGGCATCAGAGGATCGACATTTATCTTCAAGCACCTCGTAGAAATTCGTAGGATATGATTTATTATTATAAATAATTGTTTTACACATACTGAAAAATTATAAAATATAAACTAAAGCAGAATTATACTGAAATCATAAATAGTATGAATTCAAAACATGAGGGAAAAACGAAGTTTTAATGAATCCGGTATTTAATCATATATATATTTTTAAATATATATATATATATATATATATATATATATATATATATGTGTGTGTGTGTGTGTATGTGTGTGTGTTTGTATATGTGTGTGTGTGTGTTAGTGTGTGTGTTTGTATATGCAGGGTGTATATGTATTAAATATTTGACTTAACAAATACAAATATATCTAAAATACAAAGGAACTAATTGTTAAAATATCCAAATAAATTGTCTACCTTTGACGAGTAACTAGCTAGATTTATGGGGACCTGTCCCCTTATATAAGAAATACTTTCCCCTGGAGTAAAAACTTAATTAAATTATGTAGATTTATTTGATATACGATTGTTTCAATATTATGTATATATATATACATATATATATATATATATATATATATATATATATATATATATATATGTAAGAAATAATTATATATATATATATATGATGATTGCAACGTCTTGTCAGACGAATGCCACTCCCTCAGACACTTAAAAGTCCATGAGCTCAAAAATGACTTTCATCGCCACAGGTTCATTTTAATAGTCTGAGGGAGTATCTATACACAGATGATATTACAGAGTCTTAGCTTTGTACGACAGCTGTCTCTCTCTCGGTTCAAAATGTTGAGATCCAGCAACAAGCAAGAGCAAGATATCCAGCAACAAATTAAACTGCAGACCAGCTTAATGCGGGTACTGGTCTCCCACTTCATGTTTTTTTTTTAAATCAGAGATTTGCTTCTCCTAGAAAGGTTGCCTTAACCATGGCTTACGGAGCCCTCTCTACCCCAACACACAAATACATACACACAAACACATACGGTGCTAGTTGGCCATTGACCCCGAAAAAGGGTTCATTCGCCCTTTGGTAGGTTTTGTTTTTAATCCTTCAGGGAGAATAGCCACCCTCCTCACCAAATAAGTCTGGTGGGGGAACCAGTTTAGTCGCCGGTGACCCGACCATGAGGCAGGTAGTACTGGGTTACATGATACCAGTAGCATATGACATGACCTGACACACACAATATATATATATATATATATATATATATATATATATATATATACACACGACAAATCTCTCCACCGGTTGTAACTGTTACCCCCTGCACTGATAATTCCCGAAAGACTTTAACAGTATTGTTTGTATGTATCAAATTAATTATAGTAATAATTATGTCAGTACCTTACATAACTCGGTTATTATTCTTGAACACTCTAAGTTGAAATTAAAGTCGATCACTTAAGCTTACGTGCGCAGATCATGATGCATTTTTAATGAAATGCAAGGGACAAAGAATTTTTGATATTTAGTTAAAGGACCAGGGCTGCCAAATGTTGAGAAACACTGTTATGTTTGATTGTGTTTTTTTCTAATCTTGTATGAAAAATAGTTAAGGGGCATATCTTGTTACGTTAACCATTTTTCTTTTGCAACTCCTTACATCAAGTGGCTTCTTTTCTTGTCTCTAGCAACTTTTAAAATTTTGAATAAAACATATGCAAATATTGAAATAAATTTAGGAAAAAAGATTAATAAAATAAAGTTAGTATTGAAGGTGTAATAGTTACCGGAACATCTCACAAAAAAAAACAAAAAAAAAACGTTAAACTAAGTTCAAATCCAATCACACGTACGTATTTATTATATTGTTGAAGAAATGTATAAATCTAAGCTCTACATATATATTAACAAGCCTTTTGTAGGTGTGTGTGTGTCTGTGTTTGTATGCATCTGTGTGTGTATCTGCGTATGATTTCTTTTTGAGAAGGACTACAAAATTATTTCCTTTAGATTTGAAAACATAATAATAAAAGAAATTTCAAAAAAAACATAGCTGAATTACCTCCCCTTAAGAATTAACGTGATATTTAAACAAAAAAAAATAGCGTTCCAAAACAAAAGTAAAGCATAACGGCCACGTAAATTAAACCAAAAGCGACAGCATATGAGTGGGTATACATTCTCTGCCTCTTTTCAGTAGGGGTTGCTCCCGAAAATATTTGAGGAATACTTACAGTCGGCAATATTCCATCTATAACAAGGCAAAAAATATTTGTTGTAAACTAATGAATTATTAATATTATTTATTAATTTATTTATTTATCTGTTTACAACGACTAACTAATTCCTGCATTGACAAGCCTTAAAAGACACTATATATATATATATATATATATATATATATATATATATATATATATATATATATATATATATATATATATATATATATATATATATATATATATATATATATATATATATACGACAAGGTTCTCATTCTCATCAAGTTTTACTGACAAACTGTTTTCTTTTCAGTGGATTTCAGAGGAATCACATCGATGCGTTTTGGAAGCGTCGATCTTGTAACTCTGCGACTTTGTACACGTAATGAAAGTTTACTTCTAAGGAGGGCATGGTCCGAAAGATTGCAAGAAGTTTGGAAGGATTGTGTGATAGTAAAATCCTTAATGGCCCTCCGTTGGGTACCATTAAAATCAATAATATGTTAGTCCTTCAAACAAGGATGCATCTATGTGTTCTTGCCGTGATTAGATTGTTGGAACAAGGTATTAGTAATGCAGAATTCAAACTTTCTACAAATTGTAAGAAGTTGTAAACCATTTGCATTTACCTTGTCTACACCATGCGCACCAATAACCCCTGTCCAAGAGATATTATCAACAGCTACACGAACATTGAAGTCACCAGCCAGAATAAATTTACCCTGATAGTGAACTTTTTGTGATGACATCAGGAAGGAGATCATAGACAGCGCACTTCTCTTGAACTGAACCATCTAGTGATGGGGCCTAACAGTTAACCAATGTCACATTTGTGTTGCTCTCTAATTCTAGTGAAAGCATTGTCACACGGTAAGACACATTTTTAGGTAAAGATCATAATAAATTTGCGAGGCTATACTTGATGGCAAAACCTCCTACAGATTGACGAGGTTCATTTTAACCCTCTCCCGATCAAAAGAAGTCATCCCGCCCTTTTCTTCTCTGAGAGTTGAGAATTGCTGGCCAAGCGAGTTTCAGTTAGAACAGCAATGTCAATATTGTATTTGTGCAACCCAAGCGAAACAAGAGCTGTTTTACGTTCCGGCGCAGAAAAATTGTCTTAGGGGGTACGGACATTCCAGCACCCTAAATTGAGTGTGTTCTATTGTTCTCACTGCGTAACTGGATAACTAGGCAGCTACTATCGGCTGCAATTTTTAGGACCTCTTTTATCGCCCCCTCCCCGGCATGAAAAATTACCCAAAGCGTTCTGCTTGAACGGCCATCTTTTATCAGTCGCCCATGTGCAGAGATTCCAGCAATACCCTTTTCCTGCACTCCATCCGCATTAAAAGTGGAAGGTTATTCATAGAAAACAATTATTAGTTTCCAGAAACCTACACAAATGATTTTATTAGAGTGGTGAATGCTTGCGGAGGACCATTCAAACTTTTTGGAACAATTGATTAACTCATTCAGTGCAATTAACTACCACAAAACGGGCTAACAACAACCCTTGGAGTTGAATTCAGAGTTTTCCTCATCTAAATGCATATTTAACAAAGGCTAAAGGGTATCCCTCTTCCAGTTGTCTAAATGCGGCCCGAGACACTAAGGTTGGAATTTCAAAGTCCCGGCGAATATATACACACATATATATATATATATATATATATATATATATATATATATATATATATATATATATATATATATATAGAGAGAGAGAGAGAGAGAGATATAGAGAGAGAGAGAGGGACGATGTTATTTGGCCGTGGATCCCAAAAAGGGTTTCATTCGCTTTTTGGAAGGTCTTGTTTTTAATACGTCAGCGAGAGTAGCCCCCCTCCTCACCAAACAAGTTTAGTCGCAGATGACCCAACTATGAAGCAGATAGTAATGAGTTACATTGTACCAGTAGCATACGATATGACCTGACTATGATATTATATATATAATATATATGTGTATGTAAGTCTGTATGTGTGTATATAAATATAAATATAAATATATATATATATATATATTAAAATAAGGGAGTAGTCACCAACAATGTTTATTTTTTAACATTATTTTATTATTCCGTGTCTTGGTTTTTCATTGAGAATTATGTTTGGATCGTTGTAATAATGTTTTTAAGTCATTGAAATCGTTTACGCGCGTTTCAGACGGTCTGTGATGCGTCCTCGTCAGAAATTATTTTCAAATGTGTAAAAATGGCGATTTTCGTGGTTAGTTTGAAGTTTTTCCAAGGGGTGGAGGCTTGTAAGTGTTTATTATACATTGGTATGCTGAATTTTTATTGCTTTTTTATTTGGTTTGTCCAGGGAGGCGTTGACCTCGCTGTAGTCGCTGTCTCTTTCTGCTAATGTTTTTCCTTTAGGGTGGGGTAGGGTGTGTGTATGTGTGTGTGCGTGTGTGTGTGTGCGTGTGTGTTTATGTGTGTGTGCGCGTGTGTGTGCGTGTGTGTGTTTGCTTTTATTGGTTTGGGAATGTGTATATTGTTTGATAGTATTTTGGGGTTATTTGCTTCCTTAGGAAGGCGGCTGTGGTCCGAGGTCGTTACTAATGTGTATGTGTGGGGAGGGGGGACTGGTTCTTCTGAAGTAAGGGTAGGGGTGCTTTCATTCTATTTTGATATTTATTTTTTGGATTCTTGGATTTTAGTATTGTGATTTTTCGTTTTAGTCTTATATTATGTTTGTTTAGAAAGAGGGGTGTATTTAAAATAGGGGATTTTTTAATGTTTCTATTTATTTGTCTCCCCATGTGGGTATGGCCAGACCCAGGATCGGTTCCTAGTGTGGGTAAGATTTTGTTCCCCAGAGGGTGGCATTGGAGGGGGTGTAGGTATGGGAGGGGGATGATAGAAGGGATGATAGTCGTTTCAGTCATGAGGGGGTTCTGCTCCCCTGACTGAGGAGGGAGCGAGGTGTTGGAACAGATATTGTACTATGGTTCTAGGTGTCTCCTAGTGTTGTTGGTTTCGAGGTTAAGTAGGGTTGGTATTGTTCAGTGTGTTGTATTAGAGATAGGGGTGTTATGTCTGTGTGTGCTTGTATGCGCGTACGTGTGTGTGTTTTAATTTTTGAGGTCTTTCTTTAACTCTGCTATGTAACTTCTGGGAGTTGGGCAGAATTTGAGGCCTAGTTTTAGTACTTCAATTTCGTCCTTTGTAAGCGTCTCTGTAGATAGGTTGATGACTTTGGGTTTTGTTGTCTAGTCTGGTGTTGTCATTTTGTGTGGGATTCCTAAAAAATGATTGTGAGGGTCGTTAGTTTCGCTGATTCGGTTGGGAGGTTGGTTGTGTTGTTTTGTGGGGATGTATGGGTTATGATGGTACCTGGGGTATTCGGATTGGTTGTGTTTATGTGGGGGTATTTTTGGGGTCGGTTTTGTACTGTAGGGTACTGGGGGTGGGTGTTGTAAAGATTGTTTTGTGTTGGGTGGTATCTATAGGGGTGGTTTAGTTCCATTGGGTTGTTAGGGTGGGGGTTGATAAGTAGGGGGACTTTTTGGTGGTTTGTGTGGGTGGGGTGGGGTAGAGATAGTGGGTTCTTGGCTGAGTTGGGTGACGTGGTTGGTAGTAACTATTTTCCTATTGTGGGAGGTTTATCTTTTAGTGTTGTCATGTGGTAGTGGGTTGTCGGTTGTTGATATGTTGTTTTTGGAGCATTTTGGTAGTAGTATTTGTGTTTGTATGATGTCTGTGTTCTTGTGTGGATGTATGGTGTTCTATATGGGAGTTTTGGTTGAGTTTGTTGGTGAGGATGGGTGTATGGTATGATTATGTTCCGGCCGTTTCGTTGTGTGTGTTTGGGTATGTTGTGTGGGTATGTTTGAGAGTGATGTGTGTCTCGTTTCTTACCTTTGTTTTGGAATTTCACAACATGCAACAAATCCTACATAGGCGCCACCAAAAAATTCAGCAATAGAGTGGCCTTACATAAGAGCAACATCAAAATTGCAGATAACAGACACCTCTATGTTTCAAAATACGCACACACATGCAGTGGAAACAGCTTCAAAATAATGCCAATCTTCCAAAAAGACAATTATTTTTATTTACTTACACAGGAAAAAAACTTCATCACCAGAATAACTCATGAACTGAACAGAACCTAATACCATTACACAAAAACATGAAATGCAAGGTACACTCGCATGCACACGCATACACATACACATATACACACCCACACATAAATCAGAACCGACACATTAAAACACACACACGTACGCGCATACAAGCACACACAGACATAACACCCCTATCTCTAATACAACACACTGAACAATACCAACCCTACTTAACCTCGAAACCAACAACACTAGGAGACACCTAGAACCATAGTACAATATCTGTTCCAACACCTCGCTCCCTCCTCAGTCAGGGGAGCAGAACCCCCTCATGACTGAAACGACTATCATCCCTTCTATCATCCCCCTCCCATACCTACACCCCCTCCAATGCCACCCTCTGGGGAACAAAATCTTACCCACACTAGGAACCGATCCTGGGTCTGGCCATACCCACATGGGGAGACAAATAAATAGAAACATTAAAAAATCCCCTATTTTAAATACACCCCTCTTTCCAAACAAACATAATATAAGACTAAAACGAAAAATCACAATACTAAAATCCAAGAATCCAAAAAATAAATATCAAAATAGAATGAAAGCACCCCTACCCTTACTTCAGAAGAACCAGTCCCCCCTCCCCACACATACACATTAGTAACGACCTCGGACCACAGCCGCCTTCCTAAGGAAGCAAATAACCCCAAAATACTATCAAACAATATACACATTCCCAAACCAATAAAAGCAAACACACACACGCACACACACGCGCACACACACATAAACACACACGCACACACACACACGCACACACACATACACACACCCTACCCCACCCTAAAGGAAAAACATTAGCAGAAAGAGACAGCGACTACAGCGAGGTCAACGCCTCCCTGGACAAACCAAATAAAAAAGCAATAAAAATTCAGCATACCAATGTATAATAAACACTTACAAGCCTCCACCCCTTGGAAAAACTTCAAACTAACCACGAAAATCGCCATTTTTACACATTTGAAAATAATTTCTGACGAGGACGCATCACAGACCGTCTGAAACGCGCGTAAACGATTTCAATGACTTAAAAACATTATTACAATGATCCAAACATAATTCTCAATGAAAAACCAAGACACGGAATAATAAAATAATGTTAAAAAATACACATTGTTGGTGACTACTCCCTTATTTAAATATACATCTTTCTTTCGTTGGAATTTATTAACCCATTATATATATATATATATATATATATATATATATATATATATATATATATATATATATATTAAATCGTTATTTGCACTAGTAAACATTCTAAAGGTTACTAAAGTGTTGCTGTGGACCCGGCAGGACTTGAACACAACATTGTCCCCATCGCCATTGTTCCACGCTTTTAGGGCAATGAACGTGGGTGGGATACAATCTGATCCTCTCCTAATTAGGTAGATGCCAGACAATAGTAGACTCTGGACCAGTTATAATTCAACGGGAAAAGGAGAGATACTGTCACATTTTTTTATCTTTCTCCTTACTTTAATTGCAGAAATCCCCTCATACTTTCAGCGTATGGTACCAATTAGTGATGCTTCACGCATTCCTGATACCAAAAACACGCCTGCACAGAAGTCTCCCACTGAAGAACGAATAAAACTACCTAAAGAACATACAGCCGTAACATGCGACCGTTCAATCAGCGAGTCTTGCAATGAAATAAAAACGTTATTTCGAACTTAACTGAAGATTGATGGACGAAGCTATTTATAAAGATGCAAAGATAAATCTTAAAAAGAAATAAAAAATAATAAGAAAAATAATTGGCCTGGAGAGGTTGTGCCCAAATGGTTGCTAATTGCTTGATACGTATTTCCTGACTACGACAGTCTCCTGGGTGCGGGGGTGTCATTAAAATATGCTTCACTTCAAAATAAATAACAGAAAACGTGCAAACATTTAAGCAAACATGTGTTTTTTTCATACGTCTCTTCTGTTAAAACCGAGCTTGTTTGACATTAATAGGTTAAATGCGTATATTTTATATAAAGCATATGTCTACGTGGTACCTGGTTCTATGTTTTAAGAACTGGCGGATGTTTTTTTCATGGATTCAATATCTTTTTTGTTGCTTCTACAACGTTTCGGCCGATGTCTTGTCCAGATTTCTTCATATGACTTGTGTGTAAATCCAAAAGAATATTCTAAGAGAACCCTTTCTTAGAATCCTATGAGTTCACAATTTGTATTTTATTCGTGGCATTTCATATGTTTCAGAGACTAAGACGATAAACACGTAATTTGAAATGTGTAGGTTATACTGTCATTCTGAGTTCAATATTTAGCAAAGGTAGCAACTATAACTTTTAAGAATTATCAGTTAAATCAAACTTGTAAATTGTAAGTAATCTACATCTCTATAAACCACAGTTCGTACATTAATAAAATATTTATGCCATACCTGGGTTGTGCATCATCTTTTAGGCCGCTATCTTCTCCATTTTTTTTATTTAACTTTCGTCAAAATCTAAAAGAAAATTTGGAGACAATTCTCTATTAGAACTCTGTAAGTACACAGATGTATTTTATTTCTTGCAATCCAGATATCTCAGATATCCGTGGCCAAGACGACCAACACGTAAATTGAAACGTGTAGGTTATCATGCTGTTCTGAGTCCAATCCTGACCAAAAGTAGTGAGAATAACTTTAAGAATTACCAGAAAAACATTAACTTTGTAACACTTGTAAGCACCCTACATCACTACAAATCCACCATTTGTACATTTATGATATATTGTTTCCATATCTGTACTACTGGATAAATCACGGGCTTGACATTCTGAGACGGTCTACAAAATGTATCTGGTCTAATAGGTCCATCACTAGCTCTGAAGCTTCAGTCCTGGTCCATTGCCTCAACGTGACATATCTATGATTGTTTTACAAGCACTTCACTGAAATGTTCCATTGCTGAATGTGACAGTTTGCTTACTTAATCTTACTACCTCTGGCCAAACCGGGATTCATCAAAATTCTACAGCTTCACTGAAGAGGTCCACAGATATCAAAAAGTTTTATACCCCAATAGCTGCTGCTACACTGTGCATTTACTACCATAATCCATGTTTTTTTTATGGATAATATTTAATATAATGTGAACAAACATCACCCGGCATAATTCGCCATTTTACTTACGTTGCCCTTAGAAACCTGGCTCCTTATTCATCTTATGTCACAGTGGCAATATGTTTAGTGAATATAATTGCAACACAAAAAATATTAGTTAAAGAAAGGCGAACATAACAGCATGGTGACGTTGTGATACCGACAACGAATATGAGTAAACCAGTCTAAAATGTATAAAGAAAATGTTTAAAATGTATAAATAAAATGTTTAAAATGTATAAATAAAATGTTAAAATGTATAAATAAATTGTTAAAATGTATAAATAAAATGTTTAAAATGTATAAATAAAATGTTTAAAATGTATAAATAAAATGTTTAAAATGTATAAATAAAATGTTTAAAATGTATAAATTAAATGTGTAAAATGTATAAATAAAATGTTAAAATGTATAAATAAAATGTTTAAAATGTATAAATAAAATGTTTAAAATGTATAAATAAAATGGTTAAAATGTATAAATAAAATATTTAAAATGTATAAATACCTATAAAAATTAAGAATCTCAAAAATAAAAAAACTATAATTTTCCTTTCCCTACTTACGTAGAAAACAGTATATGTTGTATCATGTGTTATTAAATAAACATTAGACCGAAACACCCATCTAAACCATGGCCTACAATGCCAAGGGTGATGTACAGAGTAAAACATTCTAGCGTTTACTGCTTGCATATGAGTTTGAACTCTTTAAAACACATGATTTGTCTAGAGGATCCCGTTTCTTTTATAATCCGAATTAATCATAATGCTTTGCAGTTCTTCTAATGCAATTTCTTCTTGTGAGTGGCTAGAAATATTTTAGATACATAATTCATAATTCCATCATTTATATGAGGAAAACTGCCGCAACAATTCGTACACATTTTCACACCTTGGCCTTCCTTGTTCTATATTCGCGATCGACGTGTTGAGTCGGCTTCCCCTATAAGGAAAAAAACTTATATATATATTGAAATTCAAAAATGAGCAGGCGCCAAGAACTCAACATTAATCACAAGACTGTTTCTGAGATCATACAAAATATTTAATGTTGAATAATAATAATAATAATAATAATAATAATAATAATAATAATAATAATAACAACATATTTTTAATAATTTTCATTATTCATTATAATGATCTTATATTCGAGGCTGTTCTCAGAACGTGCTGGGCAGTCTATATCATGAAAGAGAATTTAAAATTATATTGACTATCGAGTCTATAATTTTTAGGCTAATTAAATAGTATATGTATAAAATAACAATAAAATAGTATATATATATATATATATATATATAAAGAAAATAGTCAATTATTCATAATGAAATCAGCAATTAAAGTGTACAGAACTTAACATAAAAAAATAATTCATGTACGACCGTTTCTTAGATAATAAAATACGCTAAAATCATTCAATGTCTAATAATGATGATAACAATATATATATACATATATATATATATATATATATATATAAAAGGAACTTTGTCTGCATATGTGTGAGTTCGTTTCTCTATGAACTCTGAAACGGTTCAACCGATATTAAAAAGATTTCATACAAATTCTAGGTTGTCAGATTTTTGCTTGAGCAGTCGCCTGAGATATCGAAAATTTTCTGTTTCTATTTCTTCCCGTTGCCATGTCACTAAGTGTGCAGGATGTAAACGTTTTACTGGATTTACGTTATCTGCTTGGTAGTCAATGACCCAAACTTTTCTATCGCCTCCACAACAGCCAAGTTACTATCTTTAAGAATATACCTAAGAAGATTGACCACCTCCTTTTTGTTCGCGCTTCGGTTAGTATTCACGTTTGTGGAGACTTCAATGTTCATAATGTGGAATGGTTTACCGATTCAAACAAGACATATGATTAGGGGAGGTTCTGTCACGATTTCTCAATATCTTGTGACCTAACTTAAATAATTCACGAACCCAGCCGTGTGCCCGACACTGACAGTAGTGTGCAAGTCTCCTAGACCTTTTTCTTACAACTTTCTCTTAGTTGTATTCATCTTTCCTCACTTGGATCTTCCGATGATTCGGTCGTCTCATTTAAGATAAAAACAAAATATAATGTCATTTGACGTACCCCTCCATCGTAAAATATAACGACACTCTTTGGGTTACTAGGATAGCTTATGTGCATTTATACCAGATCTACCTCAGCTTTTCATGTTAAAAAAGAATGTGTCCTTTTTAGTATCAGACCTGACAGAATGGTTAATTGTAGTTATATACCGATTTATAGTCGAATATTTCCATAAAAACCCTTATAGCCAGGATCCTGGATATGACCTTAAACTATATCCGATGCTGAGCCCCCAGCTTGCAGGCCTTAGGGAGTGTGGAGCCACCCTTTAATTGTTTATTGCTCCCAGGTCCACTCTGACCCGGAGTGGTAGTACCTGTTAGGGTCCCAACTATGGGTTAAATAGAATATGACTTAAAAAACAAATATACTATATTAAAAAAAATCGTTCTTAAAAATCATCAGACTCGGCATTGAATAACCTGAAAAGGGTTGATATGCCGTAAAACAAAACAACCAAACCAAACCAACCTTATAGCCAGCTGTAGTTCTGTCCAGAATGTTCTGCTGCCATTGCGCACAGAAATCGTTATTTCCATTGTTTCTAACGTAATAAATGCACTGAGACTAAAGCCGCGCTGAGGTCCGCAAGCAACCACTGTAAGAGAGTAATTAAGAACGGGAGAGAATTGTATGCTCAGTCTGTCAAGTCCAGAGTTGCTGAGCAGCGGTTGGTTCCCAACAGTTTTGGCCAAGGGTTCTGAATAGAAGCGTGCGCTCTAGCCAATCATTATCAATGAACCTGAGGTAATCCCGTGAGCATTGTGCAAAGTCAAACTCTTTGCCAAGAACTTTGCAGCTAATTTGGAGAGGCTCCATGTTTGACAAGCTTCTGGGTCTGACCTTTACTTCTGATCTGAAACAGTACACGTACATCCAATCCGTTGCCAATGTTTAAAAATGGTGGGATCGTTTTACCGTTTCAGTATATATCTCATTTCTGATGAAATGTTTTACTTATATAAGAGCCAGTACGCTCAAGGAGTACTGTTGCCACATCTGGCCAGGAGCTGCTAGAAATACCTTATCCCGCCTTAACAGAGTTCAAAATAGACTTCGGAGCTTTGTGTGAGATGCCCTTTTCTCTTTTCTGCAACTCTTTCTCACAGAAGAGGCGTTTTGAGCTTTTCTCTGCTTTATTGTAATAATCAAAGCTGTGCTTGTCTCTGTTTCAATCTATGGCCTCCTTCGCAAAACGTCACGAAAAACACTCGTCCAGTTGAAGCTACTAGCAATAATTTCCCCCACTCTTTATCTCTTTCTAAACCTAAATGTAGATTCTATGAACTAAGCTTCTTTCTTAGAACTGAGTTTCTTGTGGAACTTTCTCCTTCCCTGTCTACCAGCTGACTAGAATATGGTTGTCTTCGATTCCAACGTAAACGAGTTCCCTTACGTAATCCAGTTTACCAAATTTTCACTACTAACGACTAATATCTCTAAGATATTGTCCCATTTACTGCTGTACACTCATTATTCTTCAGTTCGAGTGGCCTCCGGGCCTTGATAAGTGGTGACTCATTTGTAAAAAATGTACTTTATGTATATAGCAGTGTCCGTATATGGATTTTGTATCAGAATGTTTCAATAAATATCGATACGCTATAATGAAAAAGAAAACTCCATGAAATAAAGCATAGAGGATTTAAGTTAAAATCTTACACAGCCTAACATTAAAAGTGAATTTGAGTACTTTATTACCGCACAGGCAAAAAATCAGCATACAAATTAAAAGTATGTTCTTTGAGAAGACCGGGGCGCGTTTGAAAAGATTTTTTTCTGTTTTGAACACAATTAAAATATGATACAGAATTATTGCATTTGAAACTTTAATTAAATCCATTATCACCCCACAAGTAGAAAGGCCCGGCATATAAAAGAAAAGGTTTGTACTATTTAGATAAGAATTATAGCGTAAATCTTTTACAGTAAGCTTTTGCAAAATATTTACTGACTTAGAAATTATGGAGATTTTTTAACGTATAGGTCGGCAATGAAGATATTTTTAAATAATAGCTTCAATAATTTAGGTTTAAAGACTTTTAATACGAACCTGTAGCGTTAAAGGCGACTTTATAGTTAGGTTCGAATCTTTCAGCCTGACAGTAATTTATACTTCCTACAAACATAATAGCGTAATCAATAAATACTAGTCTAGGTAATAAAACTGGTGATAATTTAAAAATATATATATATCATAAGACAACATCCGTTAAGAAAATAACGTTGAGCTGTTTGGAGAATTAGGAAAAACAATTAATCTAAGCATATATACATTTAATTTATCTACTTCTATAATACGTTCTGACTATTTCCTATGTATGCCTGCTGACATGCCCCTCTCTCTCTCTCTCTCTCTCTCTCTCTATATATATATATATATATATATATATATATATATATATGTGATATATTCGGAATGTGAGAGTATATATAATTATTATAATTATTTCCCCAGCCAAACAACGCCGCACCTCACAAGAGCCATGACAGCCTACAAGCCTAAAGTCGAGTGTTTCCCTCACTTGGGCTTATCAGTTGGACATATCCGGACCCGGATATATATATATATATATATATATATATATATATATATATATATATATATATATATATATATATATATATATGAAATACAGAGTTTAGTGTATTCCTAACGAGAGAAAAGTTATATTTAAATTAATTGATCTACCAAGATTCCTAAGTTTTTTTTATTTATTGTTTAGTATTTTGGATTACTTTTTTTCTTTTCTCATATGTTTCAGGATTATCACACGTGTCTCGAATATGTTGGTCTGTGTTCAGATATTGTTGTTAGAAAATAATAGTTGTATTTTCAGAAAGGCAATATTATTCAATATGAAGACACTCAAACGTATTGGAAACACGTGTTATATTAAATTAAACAATATCTTTTTAATTAAAAAAGTATACGAAAAATATTAAGCAAATATCAAATAATTGTAAAACAAATTATTAGCTTCAACTTATATATTTATACTAGAACGGAGATCCGATGTTGCCCGGGTTTGAACGATGTTTCACACTCCTATATTTTATTGCAATCGAAGTCTTAAAAAATCGCCTATTTTTTAATCAAATCATTTCATTGCATGCTGTAGTTGAGGACCTATCGCGGTGAACGCTTTACATGCATCACCCGTAATGATTAGTCTACAAGTGTACATTGCACTGTAGAGAACTTTCATTCTTCTATCGGATTATTTCGATAATGGTTTATCGAAACAAATCGAAGATATTTCCCTTAAAAACACTGCCACGCACATAAAATAAATCGTATTAAATTTCATAACATCGACACCGCTGTTTTCTAGTCCATAAAAAACAAACTTACAGGCACGCAGACACATTTCCTTTATATATAATCGTAAATCGTAGATTATAGATAGGTAAATATAAACAAATGGACAATGTTTTATATATATATATATTTATATATATATATATATATTTATATATATATATATATATATATATATATATATATATATATATATATATATATATATATTATACAGGGTGTTAAAAAGTCACCGAATGGTTTTGAACTTTTATAGATTCTTCAGTTTTCATAATATCTTTCTGTAATTTTAACACAATCTGACTAGGATAATAGGAATTTTTTTGAAAACAATGCAAAATTAAAAGCATTTTTATTCAGGAAAATTAATGTAGCCTATTTCCTTTTCGCATATTTGTGCTCTTTCTAAAATATTATTCATGACAGATTGCAGAATATCTGCATTGCGATTTACTCCCTTATTTTGTTCGTGATCATTTCATTCGATTCTTCCAAGGTTTAGGTTTTGTTAAAATCGACTCTTTCTTTAAGATGTCCCAACAAAAAAAAAAGTCAGGCCTAGTAAAGATTGGGGAACGTGGTGGCCAGTTAACATTGGCATCGCGAGAGATAATATGCTGGAAATGGGCAACATTTAAAAGACATTCTTTTTCATAATTTTTGAATTTTGGATTTTTTTCAAATTTCCCAATGTCTTAGTCAGATTGTGTTCAAATTACAGAACGATATCATCAAAAATAAAGAATCTATGTAAGTTCCAAACAATTTCGTTTACTTTTTATGCACCCTGTATAAATAAAACGAGAGAATCGTAATATATACACTTCACACACACACACACACACACACACACACATATATATATATATATATATATATATATATATATATATATATAGAGAGAGAGAGAGAGAGAGAGAGAGAGAGAGAGAAATGAAAAGGAACAAACCGTATTATGTGTTCATCAAAGTTTCGTATTTATGTCGAGACTTCCTCTGGATGATGAACTCATAATACGGTTTGTTCCTTTTTATTTCTCTATTTTGTCGGAATACGATTTCCATTATTTTCATCATACATATATATATACATATATATATATATATATATATATATATATATATATATATATATATATATATATGCCTTGTGTTCGCCTTCAAGTAGACAGGGGTAGACAGGGAGAGAGAGGACAAGAAAACGAAGAAAAGAAAAGATGAGGGTGAAGAAGTGCGGATATAGTAAATCGGAATATGTAAGATGAACACCAATCGATATATATATATTTAGGGCGGCGAATTTTAAACTAAAATACGTCACAAAAAACATGTTTGATATATTAATATTTGGTTCATTCAAAAGTTATTTTTTGTAATCTATATAATTAAAAACTCCATTGACCTTGTAACAGGTGTTGTAACCTAACATCCGGTTTACGATTTCCAGTTGCGCATTCGTACATAAACAAATAATCGACGCGACAATAAAACATATTGTTTTACTGTGTACGTTTTCAGCCTCACAATTGTTTTTCTTTTTTTTGCGTTTAAATTATCCAAAACCAAAAAAAATGTTTAATACTTTCTGCATTTTTAACACCGTTCATTTCCGTATTGCGTTAAAGTTATTTTAACGCAATTTTCTTACAAATAAATCTACTTTAACTCCTTGACAACCAGAAGGGCATTTTACAACGGCGATTTAACCACCACCTTCTTTTTTTTTTAATTTATTCTCCATTTTATAATACACCTTTCTTAAAAAACATTCATGCATTTTTTCCACACAACCAACATAAATAAATAACCGCAAAAATATGTTTTTTTTTAAATTGCGTTACAAATAAATAATCAACGCGACAACGAAACGTATTCTTTTACTGTGTAAGTTTTAAGCGTCCAAATTTGTTTTGTTTTTTCGCATTTAAATTCAAAGATATATCAAAATTTGAATTTAACTTTAAGTATTATGGTATCTGTTCAGTGCACATTTACCTATAAGTATGGCAAACCACTTATAATTCAATGGATGCAAGTTTGTTTTCTTTTCAAAAATAAACAATAATAAACAGAACGACTCATAGAAATCTATTTATATTCTTCTTTCATTTTAATATAATTTCATAAAAATGTTTATGTTATGTCACAAAAAACTATTTTCTTTACGTCACAAGTGTCACTCTCATACATTAATTCCATAGATCATATAAAATGCTGACCCAACGGGTCACGGGTAGTCTACTTATAATTTTAATACAGCTACGAGCATATTGCCCGGCTGTTCGCGCTGATATTTTATAATGTAGAGCTTCAAATTTCACGAAGTCTATGCTTTAAATTAGGCTGTGTTTGTGAAGTAACGCGTCAGATGTTATCTTCCAAGTGGTCTATTGTTTTAGGTTTATTTGCGGACACTCGAATATTTACCTATTTCCAAATAAATAAAAGCTAATGCAACTAAATTGCACGGAAAATGTGGCTAGTGGACTTCCTATTTTTTTTCTTTTCGTTTTTAGAAATTATTCTCACAGCAAATATTTAGTAAATTGATCGTGACACAATATGAAAACGCTGCTCGAATGTATGTTGCTTAATCATGAATTGCCAAACCAAGCTGATCTGAAAATAACCGATAATTGCTAAATCTGTAATTAAGCGAAAATATAATTGCTATTTTAAAATTCCCAGCCTCTAAAAACATTTTCTATATACAAGGGTCGTCTCAAAACTAAGATTCATATATTTACTCCCCTTAAATAATGGATCAGATGAGATTAAAATTGTATTGATAGATTTACTGTAACATAACTTGACTGTGCGTGACACGAAAAAAGCAACCCTTGTTCATGGACCTGCGTCAGAAGCATAGATATATTATTGAATTCTTGCATGCAGGAAAATCGAGCTGATGAACTTTTACCAGCGCCTGTTGAACGTTTTTGAAGCTTACAGTTAATGTCAGCAGGTTAACGAAAGGTTTTGTTGATGGTAGAGTGACATCAGAGATGTGAGTGATCAAGCGCGCTCCGGACGCCCATACACAGCCATTACCTTATTGCTGGGAAAATGAATTGAGAATAGTGATGACTATGTAGAAAAATAAATCCTGGAGCACAAATGGTAGCTCTCTTTAATAGTACCACTCCAGTCTTCATAACCTTTTAGTTTTTTTATTTAAAAATAGGATGCATTACATTTCGATCGACCCTCTTAATATTGATAGTTTTCTCTATTCATTTCGGTGGAAATAGGCTTGAATCATTAGTAATTCAGAATTGCATATTTTATATGTAGATTGCAAATAACAGAAATGCATCGATTTGTTTCTTTACGCTGAGCAAATGGTTAACACACTGCAAATCTGATTTTGCCTATGCATATGGATAAGTACAAAGGCTGCAATTGCATGGGAATCAGGATATACGAATGGATAATCAAATAAAACGTCGTGCACAATCAGCTGTCTGTGATAATACTCTTTTTGATAAAGTCGCAAATATGAAGACACGCAAAAATAACGTGTGCATATTGTCAACTCTGTATGACTTCTCGGAGTAAAATTAACGAAAAGTGAATCGATATATTATAGTCATAATCGATCATATCTATCAATCACTAAGAGAAAATACCAACTATGAATCTCTACATTTATCTAAAAGAAAACGTTGTGTTTGTCTATAGGTGTGTGTCTTTGTGTGTGTGTTTATTAGTTTGTTACTTATGGACTCGATAACGACTAAGCCGATTTTTATGGAATTTCACAAAAAAGAACTTTATGTGTGTGGCGGTGTCCTTAGATAGGTTTTGTGTCGGAATGTCTTCGATAAGTATCGATAATTGATATAATGCGATGAAAGAAGGAGCAGGCGATTTTGATCAAAGGTTACACAGCCTTATATCACAAGTGCATTTGAGAAGTTGTATTACAACACAAGTCGAAGATCCAGCATAAAAAAGTCAAACGTAGGTTCTTTAGTATGATAGGGGCGCGTTCAAAATGAATGTTTCTGTTTAAAGCACAAATTCACAATGAATCTTACTTTTTTATTTAAAACTTAAATTCAAGCCATTATCTCTGCACAACCAATAAGGGCAGGCATATAAAATCAAAAGTATACTCTTTGATATTGCAAGGGACCGTTTAGAGCACAATTGAAGCATTTTAAAATTAAATATAAGCCATTATATATATATATATATATGTATATATACAGTATAGTAGGTAAGCAGATACTATTTAAGATTATGCCTTACAAGAGACAGAGAAGTTAAGCAGCGAGATATATGTGTACATTGCATTTAAACTTTTACATGTTAGTACAGTTAAGAAACAGGATATAGAAATGTAATTCCAAAGTTTAATATACCGAGAGAATAAAACTATTAAAGTAGAAAGCTGTTCGGCATTTAGGTACCTCAAAAGTAAAAGGGTGGTATGTTGTTGCCTGTCGGGTTACTAGGGAATAATAACGCTACGAGATTATACATACGTATTATTTTTCACTTAACGGAAGAGCACAGTTTAGAATCAGATGACAAGGCGCACATATGATTAAGACTGGTCTTACAATTCTGCGTTAGTTATACTTTCTGTATCGTTCCATTTCGAATCAGAACTCTACCTTAATCAGCCATGTCTCTGATAGTATAACTACAGCACTCCCTTTCTATATTCACGCATTTGGGGATTTTTTATGTCTACTGCAGTAGTAGTTGGATTTGTTTTTCGAGTTCGCTGTGCTAGTCCTGTGATAGTGCTCTTCGGTTTAAGGGTGTTCGTATAGACCTGATCGCAGCAATTGAATTTAAAGTCAGACGCGAATTAATCTGATTGAAGATCACACTTCGACTGAAGAGATAATTTTTTTACTGTTTTTAACCCAAAATAAGGCATATTGCCAATTGGACGAGAGAGGAAAATCTTTTGGAATAAGTATACAACAACTCTATATGAGATGTCTATTCATGTTAAATATCAGTTTCATCATGGGTTATACATTCAAGGAAGCAGGAGACAGGGAGGGAATTCAACATGTATCACTGTATTTAGAATCTATTTAAGTGAAAGATTTGCAGCATCCAGGGATCTCAACATTGAAGGTGAGGGATGTGTCTGCTTGTCGAATTACTTGAAAGTATTTGCGTCTAGAGTGCACAGATGCTTCGAGTTCATCGGAGTACATTGCATTAAAACTTCGTCGGAGCACATTCCATTACAAAAAAGTGTCTCCATACATCAATGCCAAGCGGGGATAATGATTAGTGAAATTGTCGCTTAAGCAAGGAAGCAATACTATAAAACAATATGGAGAAATGATCAACGTTGTGTTTGTTTAGGGTACGACTCGACATTACATATTATTTTTGTTGATTTTGAGATTTGAACATCTAGCGCGATGATAGAACTACTGACAAATTCTTTGGAAAATTAGGAATTCAAAAATCAGTATTCATATTGTAGTCTTTATGGAAGTATCCGTGAGGTAACCGTTTCCAAAACTGAGAAGTTCCTCGGCATAAACACGGTATATTAAAGTCATGTTTGGCATTAGGCACACAAATGAAGGGTTGAATTGTTACGGGGCGACGCCGGAAAGAGTGGATGCATTCACACATAGGTATTTACATGAGCTGGGCAATGCCAGAAATTCGAGTCTGATTGCATACTACGAAGATGTTATTTAGGGAATCAAAGTCCCCTTGTTTCACATGCACATAAATAGACCTACATTTTTTTTATCTGAGTTGTGAATATCAACCACAAACAAATACTTAGACATCCTAAATATTTTCTTCTTACGTGAGCATGTAGGAAAAGTGCAACCAACAGATTCAACATACATGCAACTAGACAATCACAAAAATAAGTAAACATATAGTCATACTGTTATATGAACGACTGTATAACAAAAAATATCCTATCTTTGCATCATCAACGCTCTGGCCCCCATCTGGAATCAATTGTAATGGATGGTTCTCGTCTTGAGGAGGTTCCATGTTTTGACAAGCTCCTGGGTTTGTCCTTTACTCCTGATCTGAAATGGAACACGTACATCAGGTCTGTACCAACGTCGCTAGGAGGATGGTGGGATCCTTCTACCGCTCCAGAAGATATTTCACTACTGATGAAATTCTCTATCTATATAAAAGCCAAGTACGTCCAAGGATGGAGTATTGCTGCCATATCTGGGAAAGAACTTCTAAAAACAGCATATCCTGCCTTGACAGAGTACAAAAAAGACTTTGTGGCTTAGTGGAGGGGTTCCCTTTTCTCTTTCCTACTGTCCCCCTTCCGCAGAAAAGACGTTGCGAGCCTGTCTTTGTTTTATCGTTATTTTCATGGTAAGTGCTCGTCTGAGCTCTAATCCCTCGTCCCCCCTCGCCAATCTTTAACCAAAAACACCCGTCTGGCTGAAACCACTGTCATTAATTTCCCCCACTCTTTACCTGTGCCTAAATCAAAACGTAGATTCCATGAGCAGAGCTTCTTTCTCAGAAGTGCACAACTGTGGAATTCCCTTCTGTCTGCCTGTTTCCCACCTGACTACAACTTGGATGTCTTCAAGTCCAAGATAGACAAATTTCTGACAAACTGTCTTCTTAAATAAGACAATTTATCAAATATCCAATGCTAACGATTTCTACGATACTATCCCATTGATTACTGTACACGCAATAACCCTTATCCCCGAGTGGCTTCTGGGCCTTGATAAATGGTGACCTCCATGTAAAAAAAACGATTACCAGATATTGGAATTTAGTAAAATATCTATCATGATAATAATATTAGTTCGAGATATTAGAGTGTAGCGATTTGAATATATTTGGTGATCAGAGCCACTGCTATCTAATGCTTTTGAAAATAAGAGATTAAAGAACTAGTCATCATGTTTCACTGTGGGTATTATAGAGTTCCCGATATTTTCATTCATATCTTTTTTATTCCTTCTAAACGATTTCATTTTGAATAAGCCGAATGTCTGCGATAAGATATTGACGATATAATTTGTATTCGAGTAAACATACATTGTTCTGTAGCATATGCACGAGAAGAAAAATGGTCTCAGCCAATGTTATATAAACCATCATTTCTAGTTGACAGCAGAAAAGAGTAGAGTTAAGTAAGAAGTTAACCTTTCCTAGAGTTAGCATGATCTTGAGAAATTAATTATATTGATTTATATGTTTGTATTATTAAATTCTTTTGCATTGATCTCATCTGTGTTGCAAATATGTTATATCTGAAATAACGCAAAAAGCCAGACATATAAATCAACAATATTTATTCTATAGGATAAAGACACCGACAGAGCATATATTTAAAAACAATAGTGTTAAAAATGAGACTATTATCGTATTTTCATACATAAAACTACTCAGGAATAAAAGAGACATACTTATTTAATATAACAAATCACGTGACATTGTTACAATTACGGCTGCAGATTATACATTATAAAATACAGGGTGACCGCAAAAAAAAGGGCCTCAACTCTAATTAGGCCCTATTTCTTAGTGTTTTATCCGAATGAAATGAAACTTTGGTCATAATTAGTTTATTACATTCAAAACATCACATCAAAACACTAGGGTCTTTGGCCTTTTTTTCTGCGTTCTACAGCATATGTTCTAGATGACCTTCATTTAGCTTTTGTTTTTTGGGGGGGTCACCCTGTATTATCTAAATAAATGGAACAGTATATATATGTGTGTAAATATTTAACCGATAAACTCTTGAACATCTGGTCACATAAGACCGACATTAACAGATTGACAAATTATCACGAAAACTATTCATTTCAATTTATTGACATAATTCTATTATTTTTTCGCATGAGCAAATTCATTCATAGCTAGAAGTGCTTTTATTTCATATCTTTTTATCAGTCTGTCAATAGCTCAAACGTTAGGGAACGCCGCTAGATCGTTAAATGTTTCAGTCTGATTTTAGCTGATTGCTCACAAGTCATTTTATTTAAAACTGTTGAAACCATTACTATACATACATATTTACACACACACACGCACACACACACACATTTATGTATTTAGGCAGAATTCTTTCATTTAAAGAGACATTGTTAAATACAACAGAGACCTTTCGTTTAATTAGACCTTTCTTAATTTTTTCAATTTTCTGATGATTTTTTTAGTGTGCAGTTCAAAAGAATTAACATAAGTTTCACGTGTAGTTCCAAGTTGGCCGCGATGGTTCTTGTATTTCAATGACGACATCTTCATCAGCGTTGTGTGAATATTACTGCAATAAAGACCGGAAGGTGTTTATATAGTAGTAGCGGTGAATGCGTGAGTGCCCAGTTTAGGAGAGGGGTCTCAGTCCTGTCGTCAGGGCTGGATAAGATAAGGGCGGGGGATTTGACAGGCATTTGAGTGTGCTTTTGCTGGATAAGAATGTGATTTGATTAAGTAAAGATTTTTTAGTTTTAATGTAAATAGCTTCAATTATTTTTTTTTAACTTATTGGCGTTTGTTCTGTAGTATATTATTTATCTGCCGCTTACAAGAATTACTCTAACTTCCGCGGAGGGGAAATGATGCTTCTTTTCTTTTTTTCTTTTTTTTTTTTTTTTGAGTAATATGTAATTTGAATCAGTATCATGCATGGTAAAGCAACGTGACGTGGTAGTCGTTGTATGTAGCTAACACTCGGTGCCTCCGTTCGGTTTCGAAAGACAAAGGATACCCCCTGTAGGGGCAGCTGCGCATGTAATTGTATGGTAAGGTTGCGCATTTCAACCGCACATAACCTGAATCGGCACTGCTTGAGTTCAGTGGCAAGGAGAAGTCCAGGATGACTGGAAACAATGCCGAGATAAGCGAAGAGCAAATGGTAATCCGTGTGGTACTAGCAAGGCTCATCGTTGCTTGTCGACGTAACCAACGCAACTATTAGTTTTATTATTTTTATAGGACCTGCGCTCTCTTAAGGTTGATTTGATATTATAGATGACCTAAGTTTTTTCTAGCGGTCCGAGGGTAAGGAAGGCATTGCTTTTTACTACCAGATTTGGAGTTTTTTTTTATAGTCGTAGATGGGCGAAACAGATCCCTGGATAATATTTTTTCAAGACTCTTTTTCTAATTTAATATCCGGTTGCATTTGGCTACATAATTATAGATTAATGATATTAGTGTTTTGCCGTTGTGGGATATCACTATTTATAGTGGTATTATTTAAGTTCTGTGCACACTATAAATTTGCAGCCACGTTTTAACGTCTGATGCTAATATTTTCGCTAGCCAGCTATCCCTCGATTGCTGCTGAATCCTTTACGCGCTCTTATAAGCGCTCTGTTGCTTTCACTACAAAGATAAATAGAAGTTAGCAAAAGTGTCTAAAGATTGGTGTTGACCATGTAGAATACTAAATTTTGAAGAATAAAAGGTCGTTCGATTTAAAAGTTCAACTAGCGTTTTTGTAGCTCTTTAATGCTTTTTTATTTTAATTAAAAAAGGATGCATTAATTTGGAAGCGACCTTCATATATACACATTTGTAATCAGTACATAAAACTATCTTATTTATGTATTAAATCTAATACGTAGTTTAGTGTACTTTTTATGCATTTATTTTTAAGTAATTAATTTTTAATTTTCATGGTTGGGTAAATTTTATCGACAAGCGTTAGTGTGTGTACTTTAATATATAAAGTTTTATTGGATTGGTTAATTTGTTCATCTAATATGACAGCATGTAATTTTTCTGGTATTGAATCTTTTCGAGAGAAAAAGCGCCCAAAATGGCTAAAATAGAAATTCTGAAAAAGTAATGCTTATAATATCCGGGACATATTAAATGTATGAATCCATGTTTTTCGTATGGGCGTTTGTTAGAAAATCAGCAGCAGTCGTAGGATAGCTGATTTGTGAAATTATTAACAGCAAGTGCATACGAATTGACGTAACCAAAAGGAGAGAAAAAAAGAAAAAAAGGACATCACGTGATCGAGAATGCTGCCGGTCAAGTTACACGTGTGAAGACGAGGGCGAGAAAACGCTGGCTATGGTGCGTGGCGAGGAGAGATGCTTTTCAAAAAGCACATGTTATATAGCAGAGCGATGTAAAAATGTCTGCGGAAATGTTTTAAAAGATAATGAAATACGTTATTGTTGGAAGAATCATTTCATTTGTATGTAAAAATGCCGAGTCGGAAGTTTATTTCTTTCCTTTTTTATTCCTTTGCGACTATACCAGGGACTTGTGGGTCCGAGGTTTGATATGTAATCACATTGTTAAAGTGTAACGGTCACGTTACAGTTGTAAATTTGTCCGTTATTTATTTTTATTATATTGTCGTGCGAATTCGGTACTGTTTTTGGTACGTCGAATTATCGGAGAGGGACCTATGTTTTCAGTGGCGTCCGTGCGCCCGTTAGTCCGGACGATTGCCCGATAACCGTCTATTAGTTTTTTTCCTGAAACTTTGCCATAAATTGCATTTCAGTAAATATATGTGCACAGTTGAACATTATTTTTTATTTTATTTTTTTTTTTTTGCGAAAATTACCGTTGCGCCCTCAGGGGCTCAAAAATGCCCCCAAATGGCCAAAAATGGCACGTTTTGACCCATAACTTCTGATCCATCCATTAGATTTTTCTGAAACTTAGCTAAAATGGTACGTCCATTGTTTTTAATATAACCCAGTATGGATGACTCTGTCAAAATTCTGGTTCGCGTCACCGAAGAGTTTAAGTGCTAAAAACGCCCCTTTTCATGGGTGTTTTTTTTTCATATTTCTGAACAAAAACTTCATATGTGTGACCTGAGATTGGTTTTTCACGGTGGTCAACTCAAATATACACGTGTTAAGACATTAAACTGCACAAGGTTCTATTTACACTGGGATTCGGTATCCCCAGGGGCTCAAAAGAGGACAAATGCCCCCAAATGGCTAAAAATGACACTTTTTCCTCCATAGCGTTTGATCCATCCATTAGATTTTCCTGAAACTTCGCAAAACGTGAAAGCAATTGTTCTTAATATAAATACAGTATGGGTGACCCTGGCAAAATTCTGGGGCGCATGCCTCTGAAATTTTTAAGGCTAAAAAATTCTATTTTGGAGTTCTTTTTTCATATTACTCAATAATTGATATGTATGTCTATATAATGGTTTTCCATGGTACTGAATTCAAATATACATGTCTTAAGGCCTGAAACTGCGCCGTTTGTCCATTTTCACAGGGATTCGGAGTTCCTAGGAGCCCAAAGGGGTCACAAATGCCCCCAAATGGCAAAAAAATGGTACTTTCTAGCCCATAACTTTTACACCATCTATTAGATGTTTCTGAAACTTGGTGATAATGTGAAGGCAACGTTGGCCCGTCATACTTCTCACATTCATCATTTTTTTCACTGGCGTCATGTGACACGCAGTACCAGAGGGGGCACGTACACGCGGCTTGCTTTAGTTGTTACGATAATCGATTTGAGTTCATGTGTAACTAGTAAAACACCTCTATAATATTTTACTTGTTTACTTCTATAGTTAGTCCGTTCGTCACGTTTTAGAAAAGGTCAAATAATTTTTCTTCAAAATAGAAGTAATTCGCAAAATATGAGTTTAAAAAAGGGCAATCTCGCAACCTTGGGCAAGAATATGAGAGTGACCGCAGTTTGGCGTAGCCACGTTTTTTTTTTTTTTTTTAATTATAATCATAGCGATATATTATCATTCCTGTAAGTGTGAGAAAAGAAACTCGTAATACGTTAGACATATAGCGGGAAATATTAATGACACATCACGTAAAAAAACATTCGAAGGAAGCAGAGCAAAAATAGAATATTGTCTTTTAAGAAGTGTTAAAGTAAGTAGAAAATGAACGAGTGTCTCTTACTATGTTCATTAATTATTTATACTGTACTATGTAGCACAATATTACTTTCTTTGTATTTATTAGTATTTATAATTTTTTCTTGTGAGTTCAATATTTAAAATATAGTGGACACTATTTTATAACAATTTTAATAAAGTAATATTTGTTGCATTTTTGTAGTACTTCAGTCCAAATAAAAATCTACATTTATACGCTATCCAAAAATATCAGTTTTATATTAAAAAAAATTGTTGATATTTCTCATTCTATGGACTTTCCACGAGTTCGGTATGTCTTATTATTTTATTAAATTTTTGTCACAAATAATTTACGTTCAGAGTTCCCCTAATTATAAAGCATATAGTGTACGAATAGTTATTTTCATAATTTATAGGTTTTTGAAGTTTTTCGATATGAATACGAATGTGAATAAGATGAATTATTCTAACAAAGTTGTATTTTTTGTTTCGGTAATTAAAGAAAATTAAATGTTATGTGTCTGAAAGATTAATCATGCAGTTGATTTATGAAGGTTTTTTTATTTTTTGTTGATAATATAAAAAATGGAACGATAAAATGGTCGCTTTAAAAAGTACGACACGATTCCATTTCCGTTTGATGAAAACCGGTTTTCTTTTTGTTGCAGACCATCTACTAGTTGGCTAGTTATGTATAAATCCCAAGATGGAAGCATTCTATCATGTGTGAAAGTGACACAATGTCTAACAAGCGAGATCGGAAATGCGCCACTTTATAAACCATGCTCTCTACTGATATAACTTATGACATCAGGATCATTGCCAGCAACCACAAAATGAAAATTCTGCTGAAGAGTGTCGTGATCCCCTGGTGTAATTAGGTGGCCGCTGGCAGACTCTGGGTGTGGCAGCAGAACACAGCATCGGTCCACAAGTCCAAAGAGACGTAGGCTTGTTTTAAGAAAGAGTGGACGTTTTGCCCCTTTTCTCACTGGGCCAATCCTTCCCCAACCTGAACCTGCTGGACTACTTCGCTTGGTCATACGGCGAGAATATCATCAATATGACCTCCCACAACACCAGAACCAGCCTAATCGCGTCAGCCGCCAAATATTTGTCGAGTTCAGTCGACGCGTGTGGAAAAGGCAGGCTCTCAGTTTCGAACCCGTATTAAGGCGGGGATTGAGGCTCAAGGTGGCTACATTGAATAGATGTAAGCTTTACTACATAATCAAGTTACTTTAATTGATTTTTTCAATAAAAGTTTTAAAATAAGCTGTAGTGTTGTTTTCTCAAGGGCGACAAATTTATCGTTCCACTCTGTAATAAATGCAATTATATAGGATCATGCCAATTAAGGAATTATATACACACACACACACACACACACACACACACACACACACACACACATATATATATATATATATATATATATATATATATATATATATATATATAGGATCAGTTGTTAGATAGGCCTGCTTGAAAATTAATACGATTTGTCCGGTTGTTCAGAAGATATTTTAAAAACGTAGGTACTTGTGCTAATTTTGAATCGGATGTATCTAAGCGTCCGTTCTGCTGTGACCACAACATGACCTCAACCGTTTGAATTTGTCTGTGATCTGACGTAAGAAACCGATCAGTCAATCACAATGCGCGGCAACAAGCAGACGACTTTTACATAAATATTAGAAGAGAAAAAAACAACTGTACTGATTTGCAGAAGTTTAAATGCAACGTAAATTAACATCTTGTTAATCTTTCCTAGACATGGTCCTAGATTGTACCCCCTTACGCCTAACTAGCGATATGCCATGTTAGTGGTCAACGTAAGTAAAAATTACAACAAACAAAAACAAAAAACAAAGAAAAAAAAACAACTAGATGTTACATGGGAAGTATAGAGATTAAAAGTGTTATAAATTTTACCATGTTGGACAAACAGTTGCAGACGCCCGAAAAAAGTAATTTTTCTCCCTTTTTATATAAGAAATTAATCGGATCTTAAAAAGAATAGTATTATTCGTGGCGTAAAATGCATCATTGCAAAATAGATTTCCGCAAGCCACCGATGTGGCTGGATGTGTACAAACTTTTTCTTACAATTTTCTTTTACAAAAAGAAATTTTCAACATTGAACGTTCGTTAAAACTTTCTCCTGCGTTTTTTTTTAACCAAAATATAAACAATTTTAAATTGGACAAAAAACTACTTGGGAAAATTGCTTCTTTGAACCATTTTAAATCCTTTGAAGAACCACAAAATACATAATTTGTTTGTAAAAAAAAAAAAAGAATTGGTTTGTTTCACATTTTCTGCCAAAAATGAAAACAAACAAATTTGAAAAATAGTTATAGTAAATTACTTTCTTCCCCTACAAAAACTATTTGCGGCCATGAAACATTAAATAAATAATAAAACAAATTACGATAGTTCGTTTTTTTTTTCATACGATTTCAATTTATTTTACGATTTGTTTTTCGTACCGTTGTAAAAATTTGATCATCGGGGACGCTCGGTATAATCCGGTGGTTGTTCGTCATGTTCCAGGCAAAGTCGAGCGTACGCTTAGATACACCCGGTCCAAAATTTGCACCAGTACCAAACAAAAGTAATATCCAAACCAAGCGAATGGTTGTTGACGTGTCTCCATAAAGAAGGCCGATAGTTGTTACTTCATGAAGTAAAAAAAAAATGAATTTACAATGTAGACTTGTTTTGCAATATATTTCCAAGTAGGTGACCTGATGTTGCTACCTAAGTCAATATAATGTCGATCTAAAAATGAGCAATGAAGACAGTGCATCATTGAAGACTACCACTGATGCACCTTGGAATTTTTACGGTAATGAATATATCATAAAAAATGAATGAAATAAACTCAGCCTGATTATTAAGGTAACAGATTATAACTAAGTATTTGTTAACATTGGATGTGAAAACTGTCATTGATGCCTGCAGGGAAGCAATCACATATAATCTATATAATACTAAAAGTCTATGGGTCTTGTATGTTTGCAATCAGATTTCCGGTTTTCAACATCCGGTTGCGCATGCGTAAATAGCAACGTCTTCAATCCGTTATTCCAATTCCGGAATTTTTATATCGCTTTTAATACAAACAATTTCATTTAATTTGATCAAATAGTTTTTTGTTTTTTTTCAACACTCCTACTCCCTCTGTTTTCGTTACGTACGCGAGAAATCTTTAATTCATGTCATTATAAATAAATAATTTTATAAAATCAACCGTAGTTTTTTTTTTTTTTAACGGCTAAAAACATTCAACTTCGTGAAGTCTGTCGCAGTTTCAAAGAAAACACCTCTCACTTTCACTCTCATAGATTTCAACACTCCTACTCCCTCTGTTTTCGTTACGTACGCGAGAAATAGTTACGTGTATGTGTGAGAGAGAGAAAAAGGTAACCGATGTAAAACTGGATAGAGTTATCCCCCTTAACTAATGCAGACCTTTTTACTAGAGGGCGTTATTACAAAAATATTTCTTTTTCTTCTTCCCATGTTTTTTAAAGTCGTCTGCTTACATTTCCAAACGGAAAGCTGAATCGGTAAATGCACACATTTCTATTACATTAAATAGTGTTTTCCTTTACACAATGGGTACTGAATGTTTGCTTAAATTAAATGAAAAAAGTTACATTTTATTTTCATTTTCTATTTAAAAAGCCATTATTAACATGTGGAGAGTGTTTTTTTTATTATTCTGTACTTTCAACTAACAATTTCATTTAAAAGATGATATATCAAAATTTGAATTTAACTATAATAAGGATTATGATACCTGTTCAGTGCATAAGTATGACCAACCACTTATAATTCAGTGACTGTAATTTAAAAAAAAATAACAATTATAATAAACAGAACGACTCATAGAAATCTATCTATATTCTTTTTTCATTTTAATATACTTTCATAGAAATGCTTCTGTTATGTAAAGAAAACTATTTTCTTTATGCCACAAGTGTCACGCTCATACATGAATTCCATAGTTAATATAACGTACTGACCCAACGGGTTACGGGTGGTCTAGTGTTCTATAAATGTTAATCTCTTTGAAAGAAACCATGTTCATGGCAATTCTGTCCGACGCTTTTTCATTGTGGTAGTTTTGTCTTAGGGGCAAGAGCAATGGATTAGAAATCATTTGAACATCTTCAATTGAAACAGGTCCTGGATATATCCAGTGGTGAGGCCCCAACTTCCGGGCTTTGGGGAGTGTGGAGCCACCCTTTAATTGCCATTGCTCCCAGGTCTATTCTTACCCAGAGTGGTAGTACCTGTTAGTATGGGTTAAATAGAAACCGACTTGAAAACAACAAATATATTCTATTTAAAATATTTTCTTCAAAATCTTTGGATTCGGTATTAAATAACCTGAAAAGGGTTGATATGCCGTAAAACAAAAACAACCAACTATCCATTGAAACAAAAGTAGAGTAGAACGAGACTAGTACTGTTTATCTTTTGTGCGACAAAGTGATGGAATTCTCACTTGTTTTAAAAGTCGATACTGAACTTTGTTAAGCTAGGAAACGGTGCGATGTGTTAGACTTCTCCAGATATGAGAACAGGATCCATTGATAGCACAGATACTCAGTTGCACGACAACACTATATCTCAATTAAACGACAAACCTTAATTATCAGTAATGCGTGCCATACACGTCGAAAGAGGTATCATAAGTCATAACAATTCAGTCAGATCCCAAAATTAGCAGTAAAGACAGAGCATCGTCGAAGATTAACTCTGACGCATTTATAAAATGTATTTTTCCGTTATGAACAGAATATCAATAATGCATGCAAGGAATAAAGTTTTATTACTTAAGGTAAGAGTTTATAACCAAGTATTTGCGAACTGGATGTGAACTGGATGCCATTGATGCCTGCAGGGAAGCAGTCTTGTATTAGTGTTCCATAGATGTTAATCTCTCGTAAAGAAACGTCCGACGCTTTTCCGTTATAGTAGGAAGGGGACTTTTTGTTTTGTCTTAGGAGCAAGAGGAAAAGATTAAAACTTAGTCGAACGTCTTCTATTGAAACAAACATAGAGTAGACAGAGACTAGTAACGTATATCAAAGTGCTTAGGACAACATAATATGTAATTCTCACTCGATATTGACCTTTGTCCAGCCAGAAGAATGTGCGCTTAGCGAAACTTCCCCAAATGTATTTGTAGGACTCATTCATAACAAAGAGATTCAATTGCATGATAAAACTATACACAAATTAAAAGGACAAACCTTAATTATCAGTAATACGTTAAGCCCGCATTGTGATATCTTAGTACATTCGATAACTGTATTTGTTACTGAGCTTCAATTTTACGAGAGAATCGAAAAAAGGATTTGTAAAATCATACAATTTTTTTTTTTTTTACAAAATGTTGATTCATCGTCTCGTGTTTTAACGAACAGGATTAATTATAACTACGTTGATTGAAACATGCAAGAAATGTTGGTATTTCCTTTCAAAAGATTGCCCAACTGTGTCCCACCGCTCTTGCTATCAGGAAGAAAGGGTGCATTTGCCGCATACAAAAGAGCCTAAAATAATTAAGCCGAAGCTTGTACTGAAATAATTTTAATCAAGAACATTAAATAAATATAAAAAGAAAATCAGTTACTTTTTTATTTTTTTTATTTTTGAAAAGTCTAATTAAGATTTCACTTGAAAAAAAAAATCGTAATCATCTTAAGAGATTCATGTGTTCTTCTTGCCATCGGCACTTAAGAAATGACCCATAAAAATGTGGAGTGAATGGAATGCAACGGAATGGAAAATTCATTGTGGTACAATCGTCCTCAGTGAAGTCGGTTCCTGGCACATCCGTAACAAAAATGTGTTCAGATTTTCCAAACGCCTTGCCATAGCAATTACTTGAAACTACGCCATTTCAATTATGGCGGCGCCCCGCTACATCTAAATCTTGATGTAAAAAAATAACTCCTATTTCTTGAGAATAAATAGAATTCAACTTCAGATTGCTTAGAATATCCATATCATGACTGACAGAACGAGAGCAATCAATTTGGAACAGATTCATTGAGAGCATTGTCAGGGACGCTGCGAGAAAGGTAGGCTCTCTCTACTGTGCTAGGAATCTACTCACGCCTAAAAGTATCCTGTATATTTATAAGGCCCCCATTCGCCCACGTATGGAGTATTGTTGTCACATTAGGGCTGGTGCCTCTGCTACTTGTCTCTCACTCCTCTACAGGTTTACAAAAGAGTGTCACCAACCTCATAGGTACTAAACTTTCATCTGTGCTTCAGCCTCTGGCCTATCAACGAAATGTTTAATCCCTCCGCCTGGTCTACAGGTATTTTAATTTTGAATGATCCGATGAACTAGAAGCACTTGTACTTCTTCGACATACGTATGCCCGACAAACCCGACAAGCAGAAAGATCCCACCCCTTCATAGTAGAAATCCCTAGATGTAAGAAATATAAAATCCAGCAAAAATTCCCGAGTTTGACATAAATTTAATAGTTTCACAAGACCGCCATATATAAATTATATCGGCCAAAACATTGTGAACATTTGTTAATATAATAGAAGGTGTGCGTCATTTCTTTTCCTTATTGCTGACAAAAATATTATTTCAAACGGAAAGTAAATTATACACAGAAAGCAGTTTAATATTTACGACGTCTTACTAGTAACATTTCGCATTTGTATGGTTATGATGGTCATGTCAATCAGAAAAATTCACGTGTTTTGATGTATCGGGTTTAGACAAAAATTTAACAATTTTCAATTCAATAAACGATTGTTTTTTTTATTTTTATTTTGTTTTAATTTAATGTTCCCTTTAATGTTCTTGTTATTGTTATTAATGATGAAACGGTGAATATTTATTGACTTTAAATGACCAGTAAAACTAAAATATCTTGCGCATCTACATGGTTTTATATTTTACATTTGCCAAAATATATGCACGTATTATATAATTATTTTTATTAATTAAAACGAACATAAGATTATTATATAGTTTTTTTTTTCATTAATACGAACATTAGATATAAAAAACAATTCGATAGCTAAGTATTTATAAATTTTCAAATAATTTAAATCAAAATCGCAATCGATAATTTTATCGGAATCAGCAATTTAAAACAGAATCGGTAATTGTATCGGAATCGGAGAAAATATTGGCATCGTCCTATCACTACTGATTCGATATTATATTCCGTTCGAATGAAAATTATAAAAATGGGGGATGTCATATATGTAAATAAATAAAGTAGACGATTAATGTTGCTCATAATCTTGTAACTTAGCATCGCGTGCCGTTCGTTCTACTCATTTGTGCTTTCCGCAGGCAAAATGCTTAATTCAACAAGAGTCCAATAATCTTTGTAGTCCATCTCCTTCGATCGTTGTGACTTGACAAGATTGACTTATCCCTTGGGACGCAGCCTTTACGGCTTGGCTTGAAATCAATTGTGGTCAATAAACTTTCACATTCGATTGTGTAAAACACACTTCGTTCGTTCCATTGTCCTGCAATTGATTCCGGCCGAAAAGCACGAGGCGGCCAGAAATAACCCGGAAGGCTTCTCCAAACCGTTGTAATCAATTTATTTTACATGATTGAGAATGCCCATCGGACGATTTTTAATTCTATCGATGGTTGAATAATTAGAAGCTAGACTAACATATATATATATATATATGTGTGTGTGTGTGTGTGTGTGTGTGTGTGTGTGTGTGTGTGTGTGTGTGTGTGTGTGTTTTATTGGATTTTTTGAGTAAAATAAGGAGATATGTACTGTGAAACAAAGAACTTTCGTCAAACTTTTCCCCGGACTCGGAATTAACATTCATAGTAAACTTTTAATTTTAGAATTTTAAAGACAATGGCTATATAATAGAATGTTAAAGACAATAGCTATATAATAGAATTTTAAAGACAATGGCTATATAATGATTGCCCTGGTATCAAAGGCCTTTTGTTTACCCATATCCTATAATTTGATTGGCTCCACACTTTCTTTTTACTACAACTCTCCCTCTCTCTCCCTCTCTCCATCTCTCTCGCATACGTGATGTTGCTAGTCTTAGTCTTTTCTACAAATACTATTATGGCATGTGTTCTCCACGATTGTCTGATCTATTCTCTGATTCCTTTGTTCCAGCTCGTTTGACTCGTTAATTTAGTGGTGTTCATCAATTTGTTGTTTTTATACTTCATTGTAATGCAGCTTTCTATTCTAGTAGCGTCTTTCAAAGGTTGTGGAACTCTCTTTCTGCTCACTGTTTTTCATTCTAGCCACAGTCTTGGTCTTTTGTAGCATAAGGTCACTAAGACTATACTTTATTTGCAATAATCGGTTTTCGTCCTTGTCAGTTCCTTACATAAAATGCTTTCATGCCTAGTCTCGAGCGATTTCAGTAAAATAAAAGTATATATATCTACATGCTTATAATGTTAGGTAGTTAGTTTTTTGTTAAGCATCGTTCATTCATTTCGTAAGATGATTATTGTTGGCATTCGTTTCCCTGATATCTTACCAGCTAGAATTCTTTCTAGAAAGACATCGCACGTAATACGACCTGCATTCGATTCGAACTTGGAACACCCAGGTTGTCAGTTCGTGTCGTTAACCACGTATCTACCGTGCCATCCAAAAAGTTGGGTATATATCCATATGTCTACATTTATAAGTATACGATTGATTCCTAAGCAAATACACCGAACAACACCGGAGATATATTCTAAGTGTATCTAGCTATATTTTTTATAAAGTTATGTAGTTGCAGTTGTTGATTAATGATGATTTTGTTGGCATTCCCCTGATATCTTTCTATTGAGAATTATTTCCGAAAGAATATCAGAAACTTACGGGAGGTATTCGTATCATTTGGAATCTTCAAGATACTTTTCTCATTTCGAGTGTCATTTACACAACATGTTAATCGAGATAACCTTCGATCTTCTTCAGGTGTATCTTGTCGAAATCAGTAATATTTCTGTCGAAACCGGGATTGGAGGGAATTTTGAACGGGACCCTTTATTTACTTCACGGGGGTAGCATGCTCTTGTATCGTCAGAGAAGCAGCATATGCAAAGCTACAATCAATTACTACACAGACATAGTATAAAATATGTAAACAGTTAATTATTAATAATTGATAATATATGCAGAAATATGTAAACAATAACACACATATGTTAATTTTATTTTATTTCGGACTATTAGTCTCATCTTATCTTTTTATTGGTGCACAACGTTTCGGCCAACTTCCTCTGGCCTTCGTCAGGTGGTAACCGCAACGGATAGTAACTTCGAATCTCCTAACTGCATTCTCAGCCATCACTGCCATCCGTAGTTGCTGTCGTCTCACCACATTTTTTACCAATTACCTCTGGCACGCTTTTGGGTGGGATTGAAACCGCTATCTTCAGACAATGCTCATCTGGAACCGTAGAGATTCAACGTCTCTATCAACTGCGCCACGGGCCCCGAAGGGCGATCAAGGTTGGATTCTTTGATCTTATAAATCCACATTTATTTATTATCTGATCTTCCATAGTCGGGTCCGTACCGATTGGTATATATATATATTATTTCTTATTGGAATTTTTTTTATTTTTGAGATGAGCATTGTATGTTAATTTTATTTTATTTCGGACTATTAGTCTCATCTTATCTTTTTATTGGTGCACCCATAGCGTGCCAGAGGTAATTGGTCAAAAATGTGGTGAGACGACAACAACTACGGATGGCAGTGATGGCTGAGAATGCAGTTAGGAGATTCGAAGTTCCTATCCGTCGCGGTTACCACCTGACGAAGGCCAGAGGAAGTTGGCCGAAACGTTGTGCACCAATAAAAAGATAAAATGAGACTAATAGTCCGAAATAAAATAAAATTAACATACAATGCTCATCTCAAAAATAAAAAAAATTCCAATAAGGAATAATGTATATAAATAACACACACACACACACACACACACATATATATATATATATATATATATATATATATATATATATATATATATATATATATATATTGATATTCACAACTAGAAATAAAATAGGTTTAAAGTTCCTAAAATTCGTACTGGAACTTTCTTCAAGTTAAGAGTACTCGGAACAATTGATTGTTAAGGTGATATTTCTTAAAGGGTGAAGTTTCAATTCTCAGTGTAGGCTACCGAAAAATAACATTTAAAATTACTAAGGACGTCTATCCTGTAATGACAGACAGAACCAGTGAATACAGAATCGGTTTTTTCTAAGTTCCGTCCAAATTCCCAAGTTACATCGACCGAAACCTTGGGGGTGGGAAAAAAACTCAAGATGAGACTAGTAGTCCGAACATTCCAAATAATACGAATAACCAATACTTCGAATTATTTTGATTCATCGGACTACTGTTCTCATCTTGAGTGTGATTTTCACAACGTTTCGGTCGATATAATCTCCGACCTTCTTCAGGTGTATCTCGTCGAAAAAAATGCAATTATGAATTAGTTATGACCTCTATCCAGTCATGGCTGACGAAACAAGAGCACGCTGTGAAGTAAATAAATGGTTCCGCTTGGAATTCCGACCAAATTCCCGAGTTCCACAGAAACATTTCCGAGTTCGGCAAGATACACCTGAAGAAGGTCGGAGGTTATATTGATCTAAACGTTGTGAAAATCGCAATCAAGATGAGTACAGTAGTCCGATGAATCTAAATAATACGAATAACCTTCGGTCGATTCTCATTTGTAGCTTGAAATCCCCGGTCCTTATACTCCGGGGGCCCATCACTGGCTGGAATAACCAACCCTCATCTCAAAAATTTATACAAGTCTATCCAATACTTATTTAAAAAATTCAGGTACGTTATTACGAGAGGAACCGCGTGGATATTGCCAACGTCCCTTAGTGAAAGTATTTTTGCCAAAAACCTGGATTGACACACCTAGGATGTCAGTCTTCATCCTTATTCAATGAACCACCGCCACTTCCCTGTTGTTGTTGTTGTTGTTGTTGTTGTTGTTGTTGTTAAACATCGTCAATTTATTTCTCATGAATCAGATGACTATCGTTGGCGTTGGTTCTCCCGATATTTTTCCAGATAGATTTTCTTTAGAAAGAAATGGTGAGTAGCAACGGGAAGATTGCTTTCATCCTTGAGTAAAAATATTTCTGCGGGGGGAACTGAATTCGAACTTAACACATCCAAGTTATCAGCTCGCGTCATTAACCATTTAAACACCTTCACCTTCAAATTGGATATCTTGATATTTCTGTACATTTGTATGCATACGATTCAATCCTAAACTAATTAAGCGGACATTTTGTATTTTAGAAGACAGGTGCCCAGTAAAATGATGTGTAATGTAGGTTCCCTGAAAAAGGATTGATTAAACCTAGTCATTCACGCCCATTCATCCGTTCATCCGTTTTTCAACACTTTTCTCAGTAACCATGTATGTCTTGGATTTTTTTTTAAATTTGCACAAACATTAGTCATGTTGATAGTAAATTTTCGCCAGATCGGATTTTTCGAGAAAACTCTGCTTAGCGACTACGCGTAATTATGGGGGGAAATTGCCCCCGCATCGTCCGTACGTTTGTTCGCATTATTCTCAACTACTACTCATTGATTTTTGGAAATTTTGCACAAACATTACTCATAGTAAAAGTTAGTTTTTGCCAGAACGGATTTTCCGGGATAACACTAATTGCCCCTCCCAGGAATCATTGCCTCCAAATCGTTCGTTCATCCGTTTATTCGCCCTTTCTTCAATAATCAGGCCTTGAATGTTTTGTAAATTTTGCACAAGCATTAGTCGTGGTAAATGTAAAGTTTGAACTGGTGGAGGGAGACTCCGCATGTCCGGCTTGTTCTTATTTAATTTTACGCAAAAAAGCCGAACAGTTTATGAAAACCACACGTGAACGTGCGGACAACTCCGATTTGTGCGTAATTGCAAGTATTAGATTGGCACAAAAATAATGTCGTTTTTGTTTTAGAAAGATGGACGTCAAACCATATATTCCATGAATAAACATTCTTCGAATTAACGGTTCTTTGCAGCTTTTTACCAGTTTTAAAAGAAATTATTTAATATAAAAATAATGTCGTATTTTTACGTTCAATTTCAAATAAAAAACGACATCATTTTTGCACCAACCTTATACATATATATATATATATATGTGTGTGTGTGTGTGTGTGTGTGTGTGTAACTTAAACGGAGAATATACGTACATATATATGTATATATATATATATATATATATATATATATATTAAGTTTAAAGATAATTCTGAAAAACAATTTGAAAATACTTGAGATTGATGTACATAATTGGGAAGCCCAAGCGAAAGATCGATCATTGTGGAGACAAACCATCAGTGAAAGTTGTAAGATTTTGAAAAGAAACGTGTAGATCTTGCTGTCTTAAAAAGTGTTTTAAGAAAGCAGGACGAATCCATAATGTCAGAGAAATCGCAACAGAAACTAGAGTTCACTGTAATTGTTATGTAATGAATGGCTGGAACCATCATACATAACTGAAAAGAAAAAAAACTTTAATAAAAGATTTAAAAGAGTGGGCATCGAATAATCGATTGTCTACCAGTTGAAAGAGAAAGGGCTTACGTCATAAACAGAGAAATCGGACGACGATTTTTTTGTTTACAAAACAAAGAAACGTGACATTCCTCGTAAGCTCTGGAAGTACAGATAATGGCATGAGTGTGTAATTCACGTGTCGCTCGGTTGAAGATGAAATCGAATGATCTTCTGAGGTCAAAACGTGACTTAAGAACGCATGTTCTATTATCTATCAACCGATTGACAGGACGCGTGGATAGAAAAAACAAAGCGACAAAATGCCAATAAAAACGGTGAATCAGCAGAGAGCAGAGCAGAGCAGAGAGAGGAGAAACACGGAACAGCATGTGTTGCTGAAGACCGGATCGTTGAAGCGTCATTTTCCCTCCTCAGAGCACTGTGAGAAAACTGTTACTATCGCTGTGAACTTCAGAACCACCAAAAGAAAAAAAAGACGATCTGTTTAAAATTGTAACTATATTGCAAAATATAATTTTATACAAAAACAAACACAATTGTGACTTACGTCTTTTAATGCATATTTTTAAGTTACGGCTGATTGTTCTAAGTGTCAACCGCTTTGTTTTCAGATAACTCACTAGTCTTAACTCGTTGTCATCACAACCGCTTAGTAAACAAGTGAACCTACGGACGACCGACGTAACTAAAACTGCTATGTACCACAGCCAGGGAGTCCTACGCACTATTACGATTTCCCAACCTGGGAGCCACCCCATAATACAACATAGTATTAATTGGTGCCTTGATGACCAGTTCACTCCGCAAGAGTGATAAGTAAGAACTTTTTAACAAAAACAAAACTAAACAAAAAGAACTCTTACACTAAAAGAACTTGGTTACCACATACACAACAACAAAGAAGAAGAAAAAAAAACACAACGTGAATCAATCGACGAAGGGAAACGCGAACGCAGAAGCAAGAAAGAGAAGAAGAAAGAACACTGGACCTGAGGAAAAGCAAAGGTTAGTTGATTTTTTCAATATTTTTCTAAACCTCGGCTCTTAAAAAATTTTGTTAAAAAAAAAAAAAAAAGTTATATATATTTCTTTTCTTTCTTCTTTCTTGTATAATTTTGAAAATAATTGTAAAAGATGGAACAGCAGTTTTTCACGGATTTCGCTCAGATCCTAGGGGCTGAACTACACAATGTAGGGAAGGCCATTTCGAACTCTCTGAGGGGGGAGGCGTTGTTATCAAAAATAAAACCATTAGACACTAGACGATCGCAGGAATACAGAAGATGGCTAAATGATATAGATAAATACACTAGAATAGTTAGCCAAACAGAGGAAGAAAAATGCCAATTAGCGTTAATTACGACGGCTGGCCAAATAGGACAGTTTGTTTCAGGACTACTAGCCAACAATGAGAGTGTGGCATGGGTAGACTTGAAGCGAGCTCTAGATAATTATTTTGGAGTCCAGGCAGATCCTACCAAGTTTGTTAGGGAGTTAGCAAATATTAAGCAGGGTAGAAGCGAAACTGTGCAGGACTACATGCAGAGGTTAGTGCACTTGGCTATAGGTTCGTATAGTAGTCTAGATACGAACAATGAAGTAATAAAAAGCCAAGTGATAGGTTTCTTCATCGAGGGGCTATATGACAGACAAGTCAAAATCGCTGTCATGAGGGAAGAACCATCGGACCTCAAGGTAGCCTATGAAAAGGCCCTAATCGAGGAACGGTGGCAAACCCGTATAAGAGGCAATGACCGAGAAGAAGAACCTATGGAAATAAATTATAGTGGGCGCCAGATGAATATAGAAGCGATAAGGAAAAAAAGATTCCCAGAGCCAGATAGGGGGCAGAGGAATTATAGAGGATTTAATAGGCAAGAGAAACAGAGCGCCCTTGGCCGGAGATTAAGTGTTACAATTGCGGCAGAAAAGGCCATATAGCCAGGAACTGCACCTTCCCTAAGTCGGGAAACGAGCAGACCCCACTCGCAAGACGCCCAGCGAGAGGAAGAGGGGTGAACAGTCAAAGATCATAGGACATATGGGCGCCGCTAATTGCATCCCTATTAAGATAGAGAAACATAAGTTTAGGGCTTTAGTAGATACTGGCGCCGAAATTTCTGTAATAAAAAGTACTGTATTAGAAGGTCTCAGAGAGAAGCCTGAGATAAAGAAAATAGAGATTAATTTAAGGACTGCAAACGGGTCACCTCTCATAGTGCAAGGAGTGGCGCGTTTACAAATTAAAGTAGGAAGCCAGTACATTCGACATGATTTTGTAGTGACGAAAAACCTTAAAAGGAACGTCATATTGGGCCGAGACTGGCTCAAGCAAAATAGTGTTAGAATGTACTTTGATTTAGGAGCAATCCGATTAGGCAGCGAGTACATAGCGCTGCAAGAGGAGGCTTATATTTTGAGTATAGTTAGATTAAGGCACGATGTCACCCTGAAACCGCAGCATTTACATGCGTGCACAGCTCGTGCCGAAATGAGAAATGGTCAGGGTTTAGATTACGAAGTAGTGCAGATAGATAAAGGCTTCCTAAGTGATCTAAGTGGTGTATCCGTAGCGAACACGGTAGTTAAAATTAAAGGTAGGAAAAGTTTTCCCTTGCTAATTATGAATAACACGAACCAGACAGTAAAATTAAAGAAAGGTTACAAGATAGGTAGATGTAGAAGAACAGAAGTAGTAATGGCAATATCAAAGCCAAATAAACAAAAGAAGTCGGGAAACAAAAGTAACCTCAACGGCATAAAAGTGCCGGAAGAAATGAGGAAAGTTTTAAATAAAGTCCTGCAACGAAATACTGATTTATTCGTCACAGAGGATAGATATTTAGGCCGGACTGACACAGTAGAGATGAGGATCGATACAGGAAAAAACGATCCCATAAAGAAAAACCCGTATAGAACACCTCTCAAACAACGAGAAGAAGTTAATGTAGCACTAGAGGAAATGCTACAGGCAGGGGTGATAGAAAGGTCAAACAGTCCGTGGAGTTTCCCGATAGTTTTGGTAAAAAAGAAAGACGGAACAAAGAGGTTCTGTGTTGATTTTAGGGCCCTGAATAAGATAACAAAGAAGTATGCCCGAGCGCTACCAGTAATTGATGATATACTGGCCTCGCTTGGGTCAGCAAAATACTTCTCAAAGTTGGACTTGAAATCAGGGTATTGGCAGGTAAAGTTGAACGAAAAAGATAAAGAGAAAACTGCGTTCACCTGTCATAGAGGACTGTTCCAATTTAATGTAATGCCATTCGGACTTGCTAACGCTCCGGGAGTGTTTCAGGAGCTAATGTCCGTAGTGTTACAGGGACAGGAAGAATTCGCCGTGCCTTATTTGGATGATATTTTGATATTCTCCAAAACAAAGGAGGAACATGTTAGGCATATAGAAAAAGTGTTAGGTAGTTTACGTAGGCATAATTTAAGGTTAAAGGCGGCGAAGTGTGAGTTTCTCGGCAAGGAAGTGCAATATCTGGGATTCCGAGTAAGTGAGAAAGGTATCCAGCCGGAGGGGGACAAGGTTAAAGCAATTCAGGCAATTGCGACCCCAACCACTGTGAAGCAGGTTAGATCCTTTATAGGCATGACATCCTATTACAGGCGATTTATCAAGGATTTTTCTGTAATCGCCGAACCGTTAATTCGGTTAACTAGGAAGCATGCACGTTTCTGTTGGGACGATGCATGTCAGTCTGCTTTTAATCGATTGAAATCGAAGCTTGCAGAGATGGTGATGCTGGCATACCCGGACACTAACAAAGGATACAGGTTATACACGGATGCCTCCGATTATGCGATCGGAGCAACCTTGTCTCAAATGGTCTACGACCCGGAGGAGGGTCGGGAGATAGAGAAACCCATTTATTTTCTATCTCATAAGTTGTCTGATACCCAGACTAGATGGTCAACAATAGAGAAAGAAGCATATGCGATTCACTATGCCTTAAGCAAGTTGAATCACTACTTGCATAGTGCTACGTTCACCATCTACACGGATCACAGACCATTGGAGTACTTGCTGAAATCTCCGATACAGAATAGGAAGATACAGACGTGGGCATTAAGTATGGCTGGCTATGATTGCACCATACAGTACCTAAAAGGAAAAGATAACGTCTGTGCGGATCTCTTATCCCGTGCGGTAAATGCGAGTCGGGATGAAGACGATCCTCCAGTAGAAATAGATGATAGGAATTACACGGTGAGTGCGATAAACTCGAATCGTTTTGAACCAAGAGAGTTTGTATCGCATAAGGATGACGAAGACTCACCGGTAGTAAGCGAGCGTCCTACACTATCAGGTTTGGATATGTGTAAAGAACAAGACGCCGATAGTCAGATCGTCGAATTAAAGAAACGGATGAGGAGCGGTAAAACGTCCAAGATGGAAGAAAAAAGTACATCATAATGGACGATATCGTATATTATTTATCGCAACCCGACGACGATCCTTTAGTTAGATTATATATTCCGTCACATTTGAGGATGAAGGTATTGAAAAAATACCATGATGAGAATGGTCATATGGGTGTGGAGAAAACGTTCCACTCCATTAAACAGAAGTATTTCTGGCCTGGTTTGTTCAAGAAGGTAAACGAACACATAGGGAAGTGCGTCCCATGCCAGACCAGAAATTTGAGGAAGCAACAACCTCAAATGCAGGAGACCGACATGCCTTCTTTTCCTTTTGCTAAGATTGCATTGGATATTTCCGGACCCTATCTGAGGACTTTGTCAGGCAATCAATACATAGTCACGTTCATCGACATGTATAGTGGTTGGCCTGAGGCTTTCGCTGTACCTAATAAAAAGGCAGAGACAGTGGTGCATCTCTTAATTGAGGAAATATTTCCCAGATTTGGTGCACCATTGCAGTTACTTACGGATAACGGACCGGAGAACGTCAATGGGATCATGAAAAGGGCTTTAGAAGAGCTTAATGTTGATCACGTGACCACCTCATTTTACCACCCGCAAAGTAACGGGAAAATAGAAAGATTCCATAGGACGATGCATGACGTACTAGCAAAGAAAATAGGGGACAATAACCGTTCATGGGACATGTACTTGAACCAGATGCTGGCTGCTGTAAGGTTTCATGTCAGCGAAACAACAAAGTACTCCCCCTATTATTTGCTCTATAATAGAGACGTTGTCTTGCCGTTAGACAACATACTGAGGCCGCGTAGAATTTACTACGGGAAAGAGGATCATGAGATCGCTCTGCAGGACATGCATCGGACCTTTACATTAGTCAGGAACAATGTAAAGAGAGCTAGGAAGAAAATGATAGATAGGGCCAACGAGAAAACAAAAGCAGTCGATTTTCAAGTTGGCGACTTAGTTTATTATAAAAATAATAGAAAAAAGGGAAAGCTAGATATAAGATGGTCTCCATATTACGTAATAATAGAGAAGACGGGGCCAGTCTCGTATAGAATTAGAAGTCAACTGACGGGGGCAGTAACAAAAGCCCATGGGGAACACCTTCGGAAAGCAGAACTGGAGGAATGGGATATCCCCAACAAGCAAGAGGGCTGTAGAAAAACTACCCTGTCAGCACCGGTAGAGGATAGTAGTTCAAATCAAGAATCCTCTAGTGGGGAGGAAGAAAATTATCCCCAACAGAGCAATCGCCATCAACGAAATCCCCAAGTCAGGAAAACAGGGTCCGTTGATGGAACGGAAAATAATCACGCGTAGCATGACGGCTGAAAGGGCTAAAGAAGTTGATGAAATATCGAAGGAAGATATATATAACTTAGTGCCCAGGTCGTGCAGAGTTGATTATGATAGTAGGGATCAGCCAACCGTAGCTAGGGCTTGCACGGGGGTTGGGAACTCAGGTTATAATCGAACTGCGGGTCGGGAGCGCGGAACAGGACGTTTGGAGTGGTTAAGAAAATTACTCTGTTGATGTTAGGCAACATCCTTATCATAGGGAGTTCGGAGTTGCCACCAATATTTAGGATCCTGGCGTTCTGTTCGAAATTTTTGTACTATATGCTGCCCACATTTTAAACAAGTCATTAAAATGTAAGACTCGTATTTAGTTAATTAGTCATATTAATTAAAGAGCCGAGGTAGTGGAGAATATTGGACAAATCGACCACTTCGGTAAAAATACAGTAAAAGGGATGAAAAAAAATTGTGACATTAAAAAACATTATTGGAAATGTCGATGGACCGATAGACGATTGAAAAAAAAAATGGTTAATGGAGGGGTGTTATGTAATGAATGGCTGGAACCATCATACATAACTGAAAAGAAAAAAAACTTTAATAAAAGATTTAAAAGAGTGGGCATCGAATAATCGATTGTCTACCAGTTGAAAGAGAAAGGGCTTACGTCATAAACAGAGAAATCGGACGACGATTTTTTTGTTTACAAAACAAAGAAACGTGACATTCCTCGTAAGCTCTGGAAGTACAGATATTGGCATGAGTGGGTAATTCACGTGTCGCTCGGTTGAAGATGAAATCGAATGATCTTCTGAGGTCAAAACGTGACTTAAGAACGCATGTTCTATTATCTATCAACCGATTGACAGGACGCGTGGATAGAAAAAACAAAGCGACAAAATGCCAATAAAAACGGTGAATCAGCAGAGAGCAGAGCAGAGCAGAGAGAGGAGAAACACGGAACAGCATGTGTTGCTGAAGACCGGATCGTTGAAGCGTCATTTTCCCTCCTCAGAGCACTGTGAGAAAACTGTTACTATCGCTGTGAACTTCAGAACCACCAAAAGAAAAAAAAGACGATCTGTTTAAAATTGTAACTATATTGCAAAATATAATTTTATACAAAAACAAACACAATTGTTTCAACTTATAAATAGCAGTTATTTAGAAAAATATACATAGTTAGAACTACGATATATATCTTTCACTACACCGATGAAGACTGAAGGATCGGTCGAAAATTATGTACTTGTAAAAAAATTTTTTAACTATTTTTTCATCATATTATTTTGTATTTCTGCACGTCACCAACTGAAAACAAATAAAGAAAGGTTATAAGCTTTTATACTTTTCGTATTCTTTTTTATACATTTCCATTCATAAATATATATATATATATATATATATATATATATATATATATATATATATATATATATATATATATATAAGTAATAGACGTCACGATATTGTAAAATTAAAGTCATAATATATTACGAGGAAAAGAAGAAAATTCCTTATTTCATGGAGTTTCAAATACAAACTCTTCTACTCAGAGAAAAGATAACGTTAGCAAAATGGATATATAGATAACAATCTAATTTTGCTGGTTAGCGCAGTTTTAAAGACGGTAGTTATAAAAATTTTTTAAGGAAATTAAAAGTTTATAGAACAAAAAATGCTAAGACATTTCCAATAATTAGTGTAGCGTAATCTAGTGAGTGTTTAAGGTTCGTATTGTGCAGATCCAAAAAGAGATTAAATAAAGGTGTTCTTTGGAGTCTCTTCAAGAATATTCAGGGATGAAGAAAAAACGACATATTCTTGTAGATGGGTCTAGTGTTGAAGAGTGGGGCGTAAAGTCAATTCAATTGAAGATAGATGTTAAAGCGTAGAGAAGCGCGTGAAGACCTAAACGGAGGATATACGCTTCAAATGGAGAAAAATAACAACTAGCTTGTTATAGAATTCTGCAACATTGGCAAAACGGTGTTTCCATGGTCAAGTAAAATCATGAAGTGGTGAATGGTAGGAAAATAAAGGCAGAAATAAAGACGATAAATAAGGTCTAGGTTAGGAAGACGGAGGTTTTAACATCAGACTAGCAAGTTCAGATTTATAAAGGAGATAAGTGGGTCAAAAAAGATAAATTTGGAGGCGAAAATTGGCGAGAATGAAGGGATGCGGAGGGGAGAATAGTAAAAATGTTGCATAAACAATGCTGTATTAAAATAAATGGTCAAACTGTCTGAATGTCTACCATTTTTCATTTAAGATTTACGATTCAATTATACATTTCTAAACTTATTGAATTTTGGTTTATTCGCTTGCAGATTCCAGTTTAAGTTTACGGTGGACTAACAAGCCTGGTAGTTTACAATTTTCCTTTTAAAAGTTTTCCTTATGATTTTATTTTTAATCAATAAAAAAATAAATGGCTATAAAGACGATAGGGGTACCATTAAGCGACATCTTGTGCCCCAGAATTTATTGTTACCAATTGTCAACATTATCTTCAGTATATTTTTGAAAGTGATGAATGTTGCCGTGCATTCTCTCCCAAAGCATCTTTCTAAAATTTTAACATACTATTTTTAAGTGAAAAAGTTGAGGAGATGTCCGATTACTTGGGGAAAATGAATGGTGTTTGAAGTGGGGGAGCACGCTGCCCGGCATTGTCAGTTCGTAAAAAATGCTTAAAAACTTTTTACAAATTATTATATTGTACGCAATATACCGCTATGGACGCTTGACGTTGCCTTGTCATATAATAAACTTAAATAGGATATTTTCATTAGTGGATATTTCGTATTTCTTATCATAACGCCAATTATGTATTGATTAATTCATTTTGCCCAATAAAACGTAATGATTTCAAAAGTAAAAATAAAGAACAAAAATATGACTTGAATACATACCTAAAAGATACGACTCCCAGCTTTATTTGTTTCCATCAACACTATTGCTTTACGCATGTGAAAACTTAAAACAATAAGGTCGAAAATGTTTAAATATATATCTATGTAATCTGTAAGAAACATTTTAAGACGACTTACACGTGAAAAGTGCCATCTGTTTTCGATTTTATTGTTTGGAATAGATTAGCTCGTCAAAATCCAGTATATTCCACAAGTCGCAATCCCCAATATTTAAAATTTAAAGTCAGTAGATAAATGTTCACAGAGAAGTTTTGTATAAACCGTTTGGTCAGTCATATACACGCACACAATCGCAGACAAATAACTTGCTAGATAAAAAGCAATGCAATTTATCAATTTCAGTGTCCGCTGGGAGAATATATATATATATATATATATATATATATATATATATATATATATATATATATATATATATATATGCTAGCATTTCAGCCCGGGGGTTGCCCGGGTGTTTGGAGGTGTATATTGAACAAAAAAAGCGGCCAAGTTCCCAAATCTCAGTACCCTGTATATCAAATTTCGAGTCCGTAGACTAAAAATTGACAGAATTATTGCGTAGCGAAATGTGATTGGTTTTCGGCCAGGAATTTTGCTTTTAAGGGGTCAAAGTTCAACAATTTGATCTTTGAGAACTCTACTAAACTCCTCCGACAATTTTCGGTACAAACAATTGAAATGTTAGATATCGGTTCCTTGGATATGAATTTAACTTAATAACTTGATTGTAGCCCAACACAATAAATGTTTAAAAATAAAAAATGACGTCTGCAGTCTCTACCAATTTATTCAGAAAATTTCTGGTTTAATATTTGAAATTTTACATAAAGGGTAATCAGAGATAGAGCAAACTTTTTATTGATCTGTGTCGAAAACTTTTAGTTACCAATATATATGTATGTATGTGTGTATGTATGTTTGCATCTCTGCCTAAAACTCTCGACAAAAAGACAGATTTTACCAAGATCAGTATCGTTTTGAAGTTCGACCTTTCAGACGACAAATATCGAAAAATTGGCTAAAAACATTAACATCTTAACCTTCAATTGGACACTTTTCTACAGGGGGGATCGCTTTTTTCGCCGATATTTTTGAAAGCCATCCTCTCCTTTCGATTGTCTAGACTTCATTTAAAAATAAGTTACTTCCGTTTTGGCCGTGGTCGTAACAGCAAAGATGTCAGGTTTTCCCTGTTCTTTACCTCCGTCGCGGTACGGGTTCGAGCCTGCCTTCCTACTACCACTTTTTTTTTTTGCTCAACAGATACATCCAAACACCCGGGAAACCCCGGGCTGAAATGCTAATAGTTAACTAAAGATGATCATTCCATAAAAAAACGAAAAAACTAATAGGGAATTAATTAAAATGAATGTTTAAAAGAATATGCAAATTAGCTAGATCTTTTGCTAGTGAATGCAATTCCATAACCTATATATAAGAAAATTGTATTTTCTTTTTAAGCAAATAGAAAAGAGGGATCTTAATATGAATATCAATACACAAAAAGAAAAACGAAATTATAGGGGTATAGATACATAAATATATATGGAAACAGTTTTGTGTTTACTGTAATCTTTTTACGCAAATATTATGGAAGTATAAATCATGTAGAATATCTGCATGAATATAATTACATAATATAATTACAATAATACATAATGAGAAAACCGAAAAAACTTATAGGGAATTAATTAAAATGAATGTTTAAAAGAATATGAAAATTGCTAGATCTTTTGCTAGTGAATGCAATTCCATAACCCATATAAAGGAACATTGCATTTTCTTTTAGACAAATTAAAAAGAGGGTTTTTAATATGAATATCAATACACACAAAAGAAAAACGAATCTATAGGAGTATATACATATACAAGCAGACACTTTGAAAGCAACAGCTTTTCCTGCTTTTATTTCCTTTTTACCCCCCTCACTTTATCTCTCCTAAAATCATTCCATTATCTTACAGCTCTAGTAATTTACTCTATATTTAGGTTAGTCTCCCTCTCTCCTACTTTCAAAAACAAAAGTACAGTCAAGCAAACAAGCTAGAAAGCATCATCGCCTATAATATAATATAGATAATGCGTTGACGATAACCCTTTTTTTTTCTAAGTTCCAAAAAGATTTGCATAGAAAATGATCTATTAAAATAAACGGGCAAGTTGTCCGAATGTCTACCATTTATCATTTAAGATTTACCATTCTATTATACATTGTTAAACTTATTGAATGTTCGTTCATTCGCTTGCTGCTTCCAGTTTAAGTTTACGGTGGACTAAGAAGCCTGGTATTTTTAAAAAATCTTTTTTTTTTACATAAGAATCACAACTTATCAAGGCCAAGAGACCACTCGAGTACAAGAGTTACAGAGTGTATAGTAGAAATTGGACAATATAGTAATCGTTAGTAATGGAAATTCGGTAAATTTGTCAACTTAAATCTAACGGCTCATCAAAAACTTGTTTACGTTAGACTTGAAGACAACTATATGTAGTCAGCTAGAAAGCAGGTAAACGGAAGACAATTCCATAGGCGTGCAGTTTTAAGAAAGAAGCTTTGTTCATGGAATCTACGTTTAGGTTTAGGCACAGATAAACAGTGGGAGAAATTGTTGATATAGTTTTCTGCTAGACGGGTGTTTCTTGTGAACGTTTGGCGAAGGGGTACCATAGATTGGAGCTCAGTCGAGCACTTGCCATGAAAATAACGGTAAAGCAGAGACAAACTCGCTACAACTCTTCTGTGGAAGGGATATTCCCTACGAGGCTACGTAGTATATTTTGAACTCTATCAAGGCAGGATAAGTCCATACTAGCAGCTCCTGCCCAGATATGGCAACGGTACTCCATCCTTGGACGTATCTGGCTCTTATATAGATAGAGAATTGCATCAGCAGTAAGATATCTACTGTACTGATAGAAGGATCCCACCATTTTCCTGCGGCCTTGGCAATAGATTTAATGTATGTGTTCCATTTAAGATCAGGAGTAAAGTTCATGCCTAGAAGCTTGTCAAAACATGAGGCCTCCCCAAAACGAGAGCTATTCATTTCAATTGATGCCAGATAGGGATCAGAGCGTTGATGATGTAAAGATAAAAGCTTGCTTTTAGATGCATTAAAAGTAACAAGCCCCCTCTTTCCCCATTGTATCACTTGCTCAAGATTAGAGGAGAGAGAATCGGAGAGAACTTGGTCGTTTACTGACTTAGATGTGCTATCATAGACAGTAGTGTCATTAGCATAAATGTCTATAAATAATGTAAGGAGGTTATTTGGAAGATCATTAATATAGATCAATAAGAGAGTTCGGCCCAGGATGGACCCCTGAGGGACTCCAGCATTAATACTGTGAGCTTCTGATTTTTGCCCATCAACCACTACTCTTATTAACCTATCAGAGAGAAATGATTTAATAATTGAGAAGACATTTCCAGCTATACCGTAGCTGGAGATCTTCTGAAGTAAATCTTTATGCCATACTCTATCAAAAGGCCTTTGATATGCCAAGAGCAATTGCCCTAGAAAGGTTGCCTTCGTCGAGAGATTCGCTAATCGTATGAGATATAACTTTAAACACGTCTGCTGTAGATCTAGCAGAACGGAAACCATATTGCGTCTCACAGAGAAGGCTATTTTGCTGAGATGGTTGATTACTTCTCTATTTAACATAGATTCCAGCAACTTACTCAGGACGCAGAGGAGATTTATTGGCCTGTACTGAGAGGGAGATGACGGATCACCTGAATTCTTAAATACAGGGCAAACTGATGAGATTTTCCAGGAAAATGGGAAGCACTTTTTCTTAAGACAACGTTTAACAAGTTCTGTAAGTATGGGCGCTAGTTTTGGTTGAAGTTTTTTGAGTACTATAATTGGAATACCGTTAGGGCCGGTTGCTTTACTGGAATCAAGATTTTTGATTAGCTTGGCAACGTCACGTACAGATATTTGTATATCATTTTGCATGTTTTCTGATACAGGAGGGAATATTGGGGTATGTTACAACTTTCCTTTTAAAAGTAAACCATACTATTTAATTTTTACTTAATAAAAATAAATGGCTATTAGGACGACGGTGATACCATTAAGCGACATCTTGTGCTCCGGAATTTATTGTTCTCAATTGTCAACATTATCTTCAATATCTTTTTGCCAATGATGAAGATGGTCGTGCATTCACGTTCAAAGCGCTTTCTCATACTAGCGTCTTTCTAAAAATTGAACTTCCTATTTTTTTAACTTAAAATGTTGAAGAACTACGAATATATGAGTTCTACCATAAAAACGAGCGCTCTTTAGGAATTTATTTTTAGACATAGTAATTATTAAATCCAAAGTATTGAGCCACGAGTTCAGTGAAGCATCATTGCTTTTGATGCACGTACGTGGCAGAGGTTACTTTCTTAGAGTTTCACACTGTCAATATCAATAACAGAGAGATAAAACTTTTAGGTCGTAAATCCATACGATCAGTCATCATAATAATACAATTTACAATCTCATCTGATTCATACGGCCGGAATAAGAAAATGTGAGACGTTACTTTTGCTAACGCTGTTTGCAGAGTGTGAACAAGAATTTTGATCGCAGCTGAACAGTATAATCAATTTTGAACATGATTATGGATCATGGAAATAATTATATTTTTTTTCAAACCGATCAAAGCATCTACTGATCTGCTATGTTTTCGATAGTCAATACAGGGTTTAATTTTCTGACATGCTCTCATAAGGCTCAACATATTTTGTAAAATTTAGACCAACAAGACCGTGGAATATGTCCACTTCTACTATTAAACTTCAAACAGAGCGCGTATTAGCGCGTATGAAAATATCAGCAATAGTCGAAAGATAGCTGTTAGCGAAAATATTAGCATATTATTATATTAATCGTTAAAGCACATATGCAAATTAGCAAGTGTGCACGAGCTTGTGTTCCTAGGAAAGGGGAGAAAATACTCAACGTTGTCTGCAGAGAAGAAAGTGCGACCAGGAAAAATGGACATGTTTAAGTCTAGAGTTAGAAAGCACTGGTTTGCACGGGTGTGGGGTGACGGCGACAAAGGCTTTTAAGAAAAGCACATGTTTATGCGAAGAGATTTTGGAAAAATAATTAAATGCATTGTTTTGGAAGAACACGAATAAATGCATTTCATTTGCAATTAAAATTGATTTTTTTTCTTTCCTTCCGACGGTACCAGACAGCGTGTGAGGGGGGTCCGAGAGAGCTTTAAGAAAACAAAAATACAGCTTTAGTTTAAAACTTTTATTGCAAAAAGTTAATTCAGGTAACTGGATTATGTAGTAGAGCTTACATCCATTCAATGAAGCCGCCTTCAGCCCGCCTCGATACGGGTCCGGAACTAGGAGCATACCTTTTCCACAATCGCTGGCGGAGGCTGGCGAATACTCGGCGAATGCTCAGCGGATGGCGGCAATCAGGCGTGTATTGGTGATGTAGGAGATAATGTAGGTGATGTTCTCGACGTATGATCAAACGAAGTAGTCATGCGCGTTTACGTCAGGGGAGGATAGCGGCAGTGAGAAGAGGGTACAAAGTCGTAGTACTCCTTCTGAAGCGAATCCTGCGTCTCTATTGATTTATTGGCCGACACAAAGCCCTGCTGCCACACCTAGAGTTGTCCAGCGGCCGTTTCATTGCACCATTACGTACACGTTGGTGTTGACTTTCAATCCGACTTCGAAAATTTTGATTGGTATGTTGTGGACCTCACTTGAAACCACACTAAAGATTATAAGCGATGCATTTTGAAAGTGCTGGCAATGGTCCTGTTGTCATACACTGCTGATTACAAATTTAAGACCGCTTAAAAATTAAAAAAAAAACACTTTTTTAAGGATAAATTTTAAACTCTTCCGATTTAAGGTTACCAATACTACAATCTAAAATGTTATGGAAACAGAAAACTACATTCCAAAGATTTATTTTTAAAATTTACATTTTTTATTAAATTAGGCTTTTTACATATGATCCAAATTATAAGACCAGGGACAAAAATTATATAAAATTGTACAAAAAGTGTATGAAAACATTGAACAATCAAACTTAATAATGAGTTCTACCTCCACTGCTTTTGATGACTTCAAAAATTCTTTGGGGCATGCTAGAAATAAGGATTTCAATTAAAGTGCGAGAATCGGGTTAGGGTTAGGGTTAGGGTTAGTTTTGTTGAATATTGTTTGCCATTTTGATAAACCTCTTTTGTCATACAACCCCGAACATTTTCAATTGGGTTCAAGTCATGTAAGCATGTCGGATGTCCCAAGAGATGAATCCCATTTTATTGTAGAAAGCTCAAGTTTCGTCTTGCAGTGTTGATTGCAGCATTATCCTGTTTGAATAACCATCCATCCCTACACAAACGATGACCAATTATCATCAAGGATGCTTTTTGTAGCATGCTAACATAACCAGCTGCTGTCTGACGACCCTGCACCACCTGGAGCGCTATCATCCCTCTGAAAGAAAAGCCACCCATACCATTACGGACTCTCCACCACTATGACATGTGGAAAGAATTACAAGGGATATGTTTTTGTCATGCCAATATCGCTGGAAGCTATCAGGGCCATCTAAATTAGAATTTTTTCTCATCAGAAAACAGGACTTTCTTCCACTTCTCAACGTCCAAGGTTTGGTATTCACGATTAAATCTTAAGCGGTCGACTTTGTGACGTGGAAGCAATTGAGGAATTTGTTGACGCTTTTTATTTACCGTGCCTTTTTGTTGTAAGTGTTGTCTGATGGTTATTGGGCTGCAATCAGCATCTGTAACCACCTTCATTTGACTCGAAGAAACTCCTCTGTCATTCATAACAATCCGCCTAAATTATGCAGGAGAACTTCGGTTAGTTTTCTTACTTTAGGCATGGTAACACCTTTACACAGTGATTGCTAATCTCTAACTGAACTAAAAACATTAGAATTACAATAAATTCTAACAATTTATACCCTTGGTCTTATAATTTTGATCATGTGCAAAAAAAAAGACTAATTTAATAAAAATGCAAATTTTTAAATAACATTTTTAGAATGTACCTTTTGGTTTCGACAGCCTTTTAGATTGTAGTATTAGTAACCTTAAGTCGGAAGAGTTTAAAATCTATCCTTAAATAATGTTTCTTTTTAAGGAGTTTTAAGCGGGCTTAAATTTTTTATCAGCAGTATAACTATACTTTTTAGAGATCATGAGTTGCACAGTGGCGCATCTCCAATCTTGCTCTTTAAACATTTTGCCACTTTAAGACATGACAGGAGACTTCTATCGCTTTTGAGATTTGTACACACCGGCTCAACAAGTAAATGGTTTGCAACCGCCCTCCAGAAAAAAAACGGTTTTCATCAAACGTTAATGGAATAATGCTGTATTTTCCAGGGCAACAATTTTATCTTTCCACCCTAAAGCATAAATAAAGGTACAAATACTATTTGTTACAGATGTTTGAGCCATAAATTAAAAAATATACGTTACCAGAACATAGCAAAAAGACTTAAAGATAACTAACAATGAAAATAGAAAAAAAATACGATTTTATTACGAACAGACTTGTTATTGAAAACAAAAATAAAACTTTTGATTGTCAAAGAAAAATCTTCCCAGAATTGGCAGCGACGATATATTTGTCAGAAACGTATCCAATTAATCTCTTTCGGTTCCTCTGGGGAAATATTAATGCGACTTGTCTGTTTGTGAAATTGGACTGGAACTCTTTTAAAATAAAAGACTAATCTCCGATAAAACAAACCGAATAACCGTATATTTTAGTTTAAGAATCACGAACAATTTTTTTTTTCAAATATATGCTAAAATAGTATATTCATAATTGTTTTATTGTGTACATCTTCGAACATTTCAGCGTGTAATGATATGGTTCTACCATTATTTGCGTTTTTATAAATAATACTACATTTTTACGTTAAAGATCCACGCATGGTCGTTGCGTAAAATAGATTAATGTAATGTGCGAATGTAGTGTCTTATTTCTTTTGATCGTCACAAAAAAAAATCTAACCATGCATAAAAGCATAATAAAATAAGTGATGGGACGATTTTAATATTACCGAAAAAACACCTGTTAAATGTACATATACGAGGTAGGTTAAATAGATTTTCAGACTTTTTTATCATTTTTAAAAATAGTCGTAAAATCTTGAAAATGTAGTATGTTATTGCTATACATCTCATAAGATGACTGAAAAAACGTTTATGATTTCAGGTTCAAATAAACAGCTATAGCAGGAATTGAAATGCCCCCTACTGAAGCCTATTCGTCACAGCTCGTGAATTTCAAAAACGCAAACTGGACGTGATGACACGTTAGAAGAACAATATGCAATACAATTCTGTTTTAAACTTGGAAAATGCCACAGAAAGGTATGAAATGCTTCAGATTGACTTTAGATAATCTTGTATGAATCGCGCATCAGTTTTTGAGTGACATAAACTATTTAATGAAAACCGGGTATGTGTGATGGATGATGAGATGCATGAGAGAAGTAAGAAAGTCAAAACACCAAAGCTGATTGGCCAAATAAAGAATTTCAGGGATAAGGACGGTTTTTTGTATACAGACATAAAGTGCGCACTTTGATGTCAGTGTGAGAACTGTATACATAATTATTCGCGACGAAACTGAAGAGGCAGAAGATTCGCGCAATTTTTGTCCATAAATGAGCTCCTGTGACCTCTGACCCCGTCGAAGTCGCAATAGTCGTGATCGTCTTTCTTCCGAGAGATCTTTATAGAATTCTCCCGCGTCGCAGCTTCGTTATCGGGTTGGTATGCCGGCGTCCGCTGAAAATAATTAGCTACTCATGCAAGCCAAAAGAAGACAAACGCAGAGGTTTTAGTCTACTAAAGTTAATTCACGAAATTTACAAGTGTCTTACATATGTGCAATTGTTCAATTCGATCTCGTTACACAAAAAAAGTCCGGAATTTTATTCTTCGTTCTCTATGGTGGCGACGGTGGACGAGGGGGGGGTGATGTTTCTTTTGGGCCAGTGTTCTTTTTTGGAGATTCAACTCAAATCTGCTAATTTTGGCGCGGAAATTTTGTTATATTTCGAGGGAAGAGTTAGTTGGTGGTAAGCTGTTATACTAATAATCTTTCGGAGACGTCCCAATGTCTTTCACGGTCTGAAAACCTGTGATCACAGTTCATCTCATTCACACGCTCACATGAGTTGACTGTTTCACCCTAACACTCAAAAAGCCAGACGTCCTTGAGTTGGGTTTCGCCAAGCCGAGAATGAAATTATGTTTCGGTTTAGCTTTAAAATGACATTTTTTGTCATTTTTCTCATACAATAAAATTATGTCTGTTTACAAAAACACAATAAATTCATCCTTTCTAGCTAGGTTACCCGCCGCTGCCCGGCCACCGAATAATGCTCAACAGACAATACCAGCATAATTTCCCAGCCTTACTCAGTGTTGCGGGGGTCTAAATCTCCCCCAATGGGGAGCTCCACCGCTCTCTAAGGAGGTCACGCAAAACTCCATCCTTGTCACAAATAATTTTACAAGACAGTTCCTCACCATACTTATAATCCAGCCATTACTCCCTGTGATTTTGCTTGTTTCCTAAGCTCACGGAAAACCTTAAAGGCTGTTGTTATAACACAGTTGAAGAGATGAAAGAGGTTGTAACGAGAGTTGTTGACACAATAGGACTTCGAGGGAGGCTTCCAAAAGTTGGTGTAACGGTATAACAAGTGAATTACAGCCAAAGGAGATTACCTCGAAAGGGTCTAGAGTTTTATGTGTGTTCTATCAATAAAAATTTCTATATGAAAAAAAGTCTGGAAACGTATTGAAGACACCTCGTACATTCTTAAACGTAAAACACACTTGTGTAATGGAGTAATATATAGATTTTAGTATTAATGGAAGTTTTTATCAATAAATAGTAGTATTGTATTACTACTACCAGCAGTGAAAAATTCGGAAAATAGGCAGAAGTTTTCTGATTCCGTTACCAATGACGATACCCAAAAGAGTTTAGATTTTTCTGATTTCCGATTCTGAATCCGATTAATCGTCCCAACCGTAATAGAAGTTTGCTGAGGTTTCGAGGCTTTATTCAGAAAGAAAGAGAGAGAGAGAGAGAGAGAAAGAGAGAGAGAAAGAGAGAGAGATTTTGCTTCTGAGGAGAACTGCTTAGTGTAATTAATTATTTACTTATTTCATTTTATAACTTTGTCCTCAGAATGTCCGATGACGTTCACTTATCTTATCTCCGGTGTCGTACACATATCGCATGTCTCGCTTCCCGACTCTTACTCACAGAAAACTCTGTTCTGTCTACGGAACACATGACATAATCTCTATTTAATATCATTGGACAATTGCATTTCTAACAAGTTTTGTCTTGGGAGCTAAAGTTTAATTTCGCTTCAATCATGTTATCTGTAGTTGTGCCTATTTCCGTTTGCCGCCAGATTATCCTGGTATATAGGATCCTCGCAAAAATTTACACTATCTAAATTAATCTCTACTTATTGGTGCAAGATCCCAGCAGATAACCCTTGTATCACGTGGATATTAGTACATTTCATTGCGTTTGCGTAATTATATAATTCTGATATCACGGGACTTTTTAAAAAAATATGATCGTTTAATTACCACGGATGAAAAAGTTTAGTATCACCAATTCGTATTACTGTAAAAAAGTGAAAGATGGTAAATTCGTATGAATAAAATTGGGTAATCTCCAAAAATACCGTTAGGGCTTACAACATGGCCGCCAGAAGAGTCACGTGATCCGGTAGGTGTATCAGAATTTTAGGCGGAATTTTTGACACCCCCAACAAAAAACTGCGAATAAAATATATAAAACTCGTAATTTCTGTTTTTAAAGTGGGTTGCCAATTTTCTTTATGAAATATACTTCCAATATAAACTATTACAGTCGTTTAAAACATAATAGAAGTATTATTTTTTATTTTTTAAAAACAATGTTTACAAAATGTCTACGAATGTGCGTAGACATTTTATAAACACACAGGTCCCCCCTCTAAACTGTAATAGTTTATTTTGGAAGTATATTTCATAAAGAAAATTGACAACCCACTTTAAAAACAGAAATTACGAGTTTTATATATTTTATTCGCAGTTTTTTGTTGGGGGTGTCAAAAATTCCGCCTAAAATTCTGATACACCTACCAGATCACGTGACTCTTCTGGCGGCCATGTTGTAAGCCCTAACGGTATTTTTGGAGATTACCTAAAATTGTGAAAATCTTGAATGAGGTCAAAATTAAAGAAGTATTGTAGATAATCCGGTTATTCCATTTTCTATAATCAATTCGTTCATTAGAATTTATAAACGCACGGACATTTTGTAAACACACAGGTCCCCCTCTAAACAAACAAAGAAAAACAATAGAATAATCTCCATACATTTATGCGCAGTTGTTGGTCATTCATTCTTTTGATCATCGCTTTTCAATGTATGGGATCTTTTCGTGGTGGTTGATGTGTTTAACTTAAGACGAATCGACTACTACATTAAATCACAAGAAGGACTCGCTGTGTTTTCAAGGTAATATTTAGGAAGAGAGAGCTTTTGCTTCTGGAGAGAGACTATATAGCTTAATTTATTATTTACTTACTTTATTTTATACTGTTGCCGTCAGGACACGCGACGCATGGGCAGAGTTTTGACGCAATATTCACTTAGATTATTAATGAAAAATGTTGTCATCATGACAAAAAGTAGAAAATTGAGAAATTCGCATAAATTGTGAATATCTGGAATGAAGTGAAAATTACAGAAGAATTGTAGATAATCTGAATATTTTATTTTCTACAATTAATTTATTTCCAATGGTGTATGGAGGATCAAAGCAGCCCCAAACCATAGAAAAACAGGTACTATACATATATGCACAATTCTGCTATGAACGCACGACGTAAACACAGACCTCACGATATAATTCATTATAATATCGCTTTTGCTTAAACCAGAGCACACTTATAAAATAGACTGTTAAATGTAAAATTTAAAAAGGCGGTGGAAGGTGATAACGTACGTAGTACACTAAATGTCTGCACAAATCAATCTATAAATTATCAAACCTATTCATGTCATATTTCAAGTGAGACCAATATAAACAAGATTGCAGACGAAATACAGCCTGAAACAGTACGCGAGAATAAAGAAGAATTTAAAAACGAATAAATAAAAAAGAAAGAAGGTAAAAATATATTTCTTTTTTTTTTCTGTGCACCAAGTTGACGAATGTCTCGACTCGGATCTCATATTGCATACCATCGTTTCTTTTTCAATTCTTCCAACTAGGTTAGGAAGCGATTTTCTTTACTACACGCGTGCGTATCATTTAAGCAGCTTAAAACGATCTTTCGATTTTTATTGGTTATATGACGTTTTGCCTTCACTTCTTTCATACTTTTTCCCATCTTGAAATGAGTGAATGCGCGATGCGTCTATTTGTCATAATTTTACTTTGTCGGTATATTTTAGTTGCAAAAGAAAAACGACTAGCAGGGAGATCCGAAATTACCTCGGGATTGAATGACGGTCAACGAATGATCCACAACCTCAATACTTGTATTTTGATCAGAATTGATAAAATTAGTCATTTTTCAATCAAATCGATTGATTGCATGCTCTACCTAGCAGGTTGTACAGAGATGAAACTTCACAGGTCTTTCCGCGCTTACGCGAGAATACATTGTAGTAGAGAACCTACTGTTAGTTTTTAGAAATTATTTTCCTTGAATAAAAGTTTTAAATGGTAAAGTCAAATAACATGTTTTACTCTCGCTGTAAAAAAAAAACATTTATTTCGAATTCGCCCCTGTCTTATTAAGAGACATGCGCTTGATTTTATAAACCGAGTCCTTCTGCTTGAAATTATATGTAGAAAGAAATCTGTTTCGTAGCACAAAATCAATCACTTAATTATTATATACATTAGTGAATTTATTTTGCCCTATAACAACAATTAATCCATCCAAAGGAAATGAAGTTTTGACATGATTAAAATCCGAAAATTGAAAGAGAAGTTGTAAATACCTTATAAAATGTTTCTATTCCACCATTCTGAATGTCTTCTCTTGCACTTTTCGGATTTTAATCATGTGAATTTCACTTTATTTTTTTTTTAATGGATTGATTGTTGCTATTTATGCTGATGAGTTAAGAAAAAAATAGATTCACTAATTGATATAATAAATAAGTGATTGCTTTTGTGCTATGAAACAGATACTGGGAAGAAGTGTAAATTTCAACAGAATTAAAGGAATATATTGTAAGACAGTCAACATAATCAAATTTGGAATATAGACTTTTAAATAGTGGAGTTACATTTTAGTAATAATTCTTATTTAATCAGATATTTATACTACATATGTGCACACATGTTGTAGTTTTGATCTGACTTGAGATTACTAATGTCAGTATACTGGGGGGGGCAAACTATGATAAGAATAATGAACTTGAGAAAGGGTAACTGTTGTATCAATAACAACACGAACGCAGAAAGTAAAGGTAAAACAAATATATTAAGACGAAAAGACAATACATATTTACAAAGGTGCAGTTGTACTGCAGTTGGAAGATTGCCCGGTAGAGGGCGTGTTAAAGTCTTTCATGGAGCAACCGGCACATGCGTCTTGCCTATCCGGCGTTCGAACACAGCTCTCTGGTCTTGCTGACTTGATACCTTTATCTATATCTTGTTCACCCACGTATGCTAATTAATGGGCGCCTCCACAACAGTAACATTTTAATTTCAAAATTGGAATATTCTTTTATCTAATGAAACATGCATGAACATATATAACAAGATAGTTTGTATAAATATTTTTATCTACATATTTATATTCATTTTTATGCATGAGTTCAAGGTAATTGGATTACATAAGATAGACAAATACTTTATGAAAAAAAAAAACACAAATAGAGGTATTACGAATTAACGTCAAAAAACAATGGATTACAATAATAATGACAGATATAAGCGTATCAAATACAAAAATGTTGTTAGAATAATATTGAATACGATTTTCAATGAAAACATATTTTCCCCTTCCATTTTCTCCTCTCTGTCTCTATTTCTCTATCAATCTGTATCTATATAAGGTATATAATATTATACAAAAGATCTAAATTTGTTTTTCACTGGTTCAAATTTTTACGTCATGCCGTAATTTCTTGCAAACTTTTCAAACTTGAAAACACGCAATAAAACGCTATGTGTTGATTTCGAATATAGCTGATGACTCCCAAGTTTTTACCATTTTAAACTACTACTATACATTTGGTAAAATATAATAATTAATTATTATATTCTCTGTAGTAATAAATACGATATCTGCATGGATTAAATATATTTAAGCGTATTTTGCGATCTCGGAACAATTATATATTGGTTAAAATACAATAATCAATAGAGAAATTACTCTATAATAATAGATATGAAATCTGCATACAGTAAAGTATCATATTTAAGCGTACATTGCGACAATTGAACAGCTGGCGGCCCACTAATATATATATATATGTATATATATATATATATATATATATATATATATATATTTTATATATATGAGACAATAGGAGTGGAAAATGAATTCAAAAATACTATATGTTAGAGAATATGGAATGAGTCATTTTTTTTACATCGAGTTCACCACTTATCAAGGCCCAATGGCCACTCGGGGATAAGGGTTATTGTGTGTACAGTAATCAATGAGGTAGTGTAGCAATAGTATTGGAGAATTGATAAAGGTGCCATTACTTAGGGAGGGCGGTTCATCAGAGATTTGTTTGTGTTGGACTTGAAGACATCCAGGTTGAAGTCGGGAGGGAAACAGGCAAGCGGAACAGAGTTCCACAGGCGTGCAGTTCTAAGAAAGAAGCTTTGTTCATGGAATCTACGTTTGGATTTAGGCACAGATAAGGAGTGGGGAAAATTATTGACGGTGGTTTCAGCTATTTTTATATGGATATACATACATTAAGTTGAGGGCTTAACGAAACTCTTTATACCAAGGTATTTCGAAGTCTTATGCTTCTCATCACAAGAGTATATAAGGTTCTAGGTAACATAATGGGGATGTGACGTCTAGCGAAGGAATCATTAGGAATGAAATAAACTAATCAAATTATTGATGTTGTTAGGGGGAACTATATTGAATTCTAACATAAAGGAGGAGTGTACTATATAAAGTGTAGTGTAAAAAGGAGTATATGGTTTTATCATAGTTTAAAATAATGTAAGTAGTTTAGGTATTGAGGATTCAGAGGGGTATAGGGGTAGTTGGGTTGTGGTACTATTTTTTCCGTATGTAAGATGTATAGTGTGACTATGCAGGGGATTTATGTTAAAAGTTTTTATCGACAGCGGTACCCGAGACAACAGCAGCGCTTAGAGACCGTGTATGTTTTCAGGCGTAATATTATGATGACGAATTAAAACGATGGTGTATAGACTTAGCAGGATTAATCAAAGTAACTTATAGCACAACATTATTCATAAGGGAAATATGGCTGTATCGTGATGTTATGAGATTAATGCTATTTAGATTGTGGATTACAGCGTTTTAATTTAGTTGGGTGGTGGATTGTCCCAAGGTGAATTAGAGGGGTAAGTCATGAGATGGGTATGAGTGGGAGTTGGTAATATACATACATATATATATATATATGTATATATATATATATGTGTGTATATATATTTGTAATATACATATATATATGTATATACAAACTCCCACTCATACCCATCTCATGACTTATATATATATATATATATATATATATATATATGTACGTATATTATTATCATTATTACTATTATTATTATTATTATTATTATTATTATTATTATTATATACGTACATACATATATATATATTTATTTATATATATATATATATATATATATATATATATATAAATTAAAATAAAAAAATTACAATTAAATTTACCAAAATAATCCAAGATGGTAAAACTGAAGTTATATATATATATATATATATATATATATATATATATATATATATAATGGGAATAGTGGTGGTGATGGAGGAAAAAGGTCGGGAAGAGATCTTTGACCTTGCTGGGGAACCCTCTTAGAGATAATGTCTCGATAAAACTATTGGTGGTGGTGTAACCTTAAATTCACTAACCCCATTTATGGGAGAATGTCAAATCAAAATATTGAAAATAACGACGTAAAAGTAGGCTAGAACATCTTGTGATGGTCTCACGTCAGATAGGTGTCCCACTGGTCGACAGGGTGGGTCCTGTTGTCATCATACAACTGTTCGACATTCTGAGGATGTGACTGGATATAGGGGGAGTGAGAATTGCCAGAGAGGGTACCAAGACACGAAGGGAGTTGGAACAGGAAATGTAAAAAAAAAACATGGACGGATGAGGAAAGAGGAGTCCTGTGGGAATGCTTTGTAAGAAGTGGAAGTATCAAATCTGGTGGATATATCCGAAAAATGAAGGAAGAATGGAATCGAGAGGAGGGGGACCTAGAAATGTCGCGAGTTTGGTATCCCAGTTAAAACAAATTAAAAATAACAACCTACTTTCAGTGATTGCAAGAGAAGAGATTGAATGGATGGTTAGGAATGAAATGAATAACGAAAGTAAAATTGATGAAACTAGCTCTGATGAAAGAACTGAGAAAGTAGAAGTGCAGAAGGGAAATGTAAACGATGATGGGAGGCGGACAACTAAGGAGGTATGGAATCCTATGGTTACGGGAAGTAATGAGAAAGAGTTTTAAGGATCTAAGGCAGATGAGATCATTGATTCTGAGACAATGGAGCCAGCGAAATGAGCAGATGTATGGAGAAGTGGTGAAGCTCGAACTTTAATTTCTGTAGAAAAAGAAGTACGTCATAAGTTAAGAGAGGTTTTTCTTAGGGACGATATCATAGAGATTCCAAGCATGAAGAGTAGTGATAGGCGGAAGGTGAAAAACGAGGTAAAAATAATTCAAGGAGTAATTCACAACATCATAAGAAAGAACATATCGATTACGGAACTTAACAGGCTTCTATGTGCAGCGTCATACGTTACTGAAATTAGTATTTAAAAATTTAAAAATTGAATTCACGGTTATACGAAGAATTGTCTTTCACATATTTGGATGTTTTATGTTTCTGTTTTTGTGTACATTTTTCTGACTAAAAGCAACATCGGCAGAGGAATTAAAAAACAAAACAAAAAAAAATACGAACAAAGTAAGCTTTTCTAACTGAAATTATTATTATTATTATTATTATTATTATTATTATTATTATTATTATTATTATTATTATTATTATTATTATTACTATTATTATTGTTATTATTGTTATTATTATTATTGTTATTATTGTTATTATTATTATTGTTGTTATTGTTATTATTATTATTGTTATTATTATTGTTATTATTGTTATTATTATTATTATTATTATTGTTATTATTGTTATTATTATTATTATTATTATTGTTATTATTGTTATTGTCATTGTTCTTCTACTTATTATTATTATTTTTATTTTTGTTATTATCATTATTATTATCATTATCATTATCATTATTATTATTGAAAAAAAATTACTTTATTGGTTATTACTATTATCACTAATATTATTACTAGTTGTAGTAGTGGTGGTATGTTTTTATTATTACTGTAGATATAATGGTAGGTGTTGTTTTTTGCTGTCATTGCTATTGTTGTTTTTGCTGTTAATATTATTGCTGCGGATATTAGTGTTGCCATTATCATTGTAGATTTTATTTCTATTGTTGTTGGTGGTGGTAATGGGAATAGTGGTGGTGATGGAGGAAAAATGTCGGGAGGGGATCTTTGACCTTGGTGGGCAACCCTCCTAGAGATAATGTCTCAATAAAACTATCGGTGGTGGTGTGTTATTATTATTATTATTATTATTATTATTATTATTATTGTTATTATTATTGTTATTATTATTGTTGTTATTATTATTGTTGTTGTTATTATTATTATTAATGTTATTACTATTATTATTTTTTTTTATAATTGCGAATCGTCTTCGCTTATTACAGAAGAAAAGTAGAAAAATGAAGGATAGAAGGCCACACTGGCAGAGGCGGCTCGAAGAAAGTATTAAACGGTAGCGGAAAGACATTGGTAGAATCGAAGAAATAAGAAAATGAGTTAAACTAGGACAGAAAGCTAAGGACGAGCTTAAAAGGAGGTATAGATTGCTGGAAAAAGGAACGATGAACGTTCTAACAATGTTGAAAGAGAAGGTCCATACTGGTGGTATGAAAATTAGGAACTTTGTAGGAAAAAGTGTTGCATTTCGGCAGAACAACCTTTACCGGAACAATCAGTCTCAGCTGTATAAAGAATTAAATGGTAGTAAACAGGCGGGAAATAACAACACTCCAAATGCAAAAGATTAAAGGAAGTTCTGGAGTGGGATTTGGTCTGTAGAAGGGCGATATAATGAGAAGGCTATCTGGTTGGGAGAGGTCAGAGAAAGGCTATCAGAAATGCAGCAGATGAAGAACGTTGAGATAACCATCGATGACGTTAAAGCTGGCATACGAAGGATGACAAACTGGAAGGCACCTGGTCCAGATGGAGTGATCGGCTTCTGGTTTAAACAGTTTCCATGCCTTTATGCACCTATAGGTGCTGCTCTGCAAAGGGTTGTAGAGTCGGGAGATGTCCCTGATTGGCTTGTGAAGGGAAGAACAACACTGATTAGGAAAGCTTCTGCAAAAGGAACAGATGCCAATAATTATAGACCAATTACATGTGGAAACTATTGACTGGAATATTTGCGGAGAAAATTTATGAACATCTAGAGAGTAATGGTGTTTTTCCTGAAGAACAAAAGGGGTGCCGGAAAGGCTCGAGAGGTACTAAAGAGCAACTACTAATTGATAAAGCAATAATGCAGGATGCGAAGAAGAAGAAGAAGAAGAAGAAGAAGAAGAAGAGAAATCTGAGGGTAACATGGATCGATTACAGAAAGGCTTATGACATGGTTCCTCATTCATGGATACGTGAAATACTATTGATGATGAAGGTTGCTGAGAATGTGGTAGGGCTTTTGGAGACAAGTATGGCTCAATGGAAAATGGTGCTGACAGCAAACAGAGAGGAGGTGGGGAAGGTTGGCATTAGATGTGGGATATTTCAAGGAGATTCGTTATCGCCACTTCTTTTTGTAATGATAATGATGCCACTGAGCATCCTCTTGAAGAGAGAAAAACTGGGGTATAACTTTGGATCTGGTGACAGACGCCTCAACCATCTACTGTTTATGGATGATTTGAAAATATTTGGCAGAAATTAAAAGGAAATGGAGAGACTGCTAGAACTTGTGGGGACATACTCAGAAGACATGTAATAGATGGAGTTTGGGATTAGTAAACGTGCGGTGCTTGTGATGAAAAGTGGAGTAAAGGTTCATTCGAATGGAATAGTGCTGCCAAATGGAGAAATTATGAAATAGATAGAAGATACAGGATATAAATATTTGAGAGTGCTGGAGAGTGTAGGCATCATGAACAGAGAAATGAAAGAAAAAGTCAGGAAGGAGTATCTTAGAAGAGTGAAACTAATTGCAAAGTCGAAACTGTATGGAGGAAACCTAATGAAAGCAGTAAATGCATGGACAGTCAGTGTTTTGAGATACAGTGCGAGAATTTTAGAATGGACTGACAAGGATTTGCAAGCCATGGATATAAAAACAAGAAAAGTTTTAGTAATGTTTGGTATGTTTCACATTCGAAGTAGCGTAGTAAGGCTGTATCAAAAGAGGAAAGATGGTGGGAGAGGATTGAAAAGTGTAAAGGATTGTGTTAGAACCGAGGAGATGTTGTTGAAGGAGCATGTGGTTAGAAGTGGGGAGTGGATGCTTAAGGTTGTGGCCAATGAAGTGGAGGTATGTGAGACCAAGGCTGATTATGTGAAACGTATGGATAGAGAAAAGGCAGAGGAACTGGCTAGGAAGAAAATGCATGGAAGGTTCTTCCAGGATATAGCAGAAGTGGCTGATGAAAGATCATAGAAATGGCTCAGAGTTGGGTATCTGGCTAAGAGTACTGAAGCTTTTGTTAGTGCAGCACAAGAGCAGGCATTAGGAAGACGATTGTTCAAAAAAGTGGTTCTAGGAGAGGAAATTGCTGCAGAATGCCGGATTTGTGGTAAAACCTCAGAGTTAATTGCGGACCTTGCAGCAGGGTTTAGTGGACTGGCCCAGAGAGTACCACAAAAGACACGATAGCATGGGACTTCGGATATATTGGGAGGTGTGTAAGAGGGTTGGGGTGAAGTGTACTGGAAAATGGTTTGAGGAGGTGCCTGATGAAGTGAGTACAAGTGAGGATGGCAAGGTAGAGGTATGGTGGGACAAAAATGTCATAGCGATCAAGCAATTGGAACATAATTGTCCGGATTTGGGTCGTCATGGACAAGATCTCAAAAACTGGCAGATTGTAGACTTCTCAGTACCCTGGGACAGGAATGTGAGAGAGAAGGAGAATGAGAAGTGGAGTAATTATTCTCCATTGGCATTGGAGATAAGGTGTATACACGGGGTTAAAACACAAATAATCCCGGTCGTAGTTGGTATGCTAGGAGTAGTATCAAGTCATCTGGAAGGACAATTGAAAAAACTACAAATCCCCGATGTTTTAGGCGGCCTTCAAACCTCCAATTATAGGTAACACCAACATCCTTAAGAAAACCCTTGATCTTTGAAGCTCCTGGTTTGAAGCCAGTATTAAGGGAAATCCTCTGGAAATGAATCCCGTCTCTTTCCAGAGAGACGTTCATAAGCGAAATCAGAATTATTATTGTTATTATTATTATTATTATTATTATTATTATTATTATTATTATTATTGTTGTTGTTGTTGTTGTTGTTGTTATTGTTGTTATTATTATTACTGTTATTATTATTATTATTGTTATTATTATTACTATTGTTGCTATTATTATTATTATTATTATTATTATTGTTATTATTATTATTATTTTATTATTATTGTTATTATTATTATTGTTGTTATTATTATTATTATTATCGTTGTTGTTATTATTATTAATATTGTTATTATTATTGTTATTATTATTATTGTTATTATTATTATTATTGTTGTTATTATTATTAATATTGTTATTATTGTTATTATTATTATTTTATTATTATTATTGGTGTTATTATCATTATTATTGTTGTTGTTATTATTATTATTATTATTATTGTTATTATTATTAGTAATATTTTTATTATTATTATTATTATTATTATTATTTTTTTTTTTTTTTTTTGGCTCACAAGTAGCTTCCACTCAAGTCTTTTACTGGAAGCTGAGTGACAACAAGTCTCCCCAGGTCTCCAGTACTCTCCACCTCTTTTGATACCATTTGCATTATCGCAACAACTGCTTGCCATTGACTTCTTGTTGCCAGCAGCTATTGGTTTTACTGGAATTTGAGTGGCACTAAGCCTCCCAAAATGTGCAGTTCTCTTCGCGCTTATTTGGCTGAGGTTTGGTCAGTACATCGATCTTTCCTTACTCCTTGACTCTATTTAGTTGTTTGGTCTCGCTCTTTTTTGTGGGTGATGAGCCAATGGGGGTAGGGTGTGGTTAGAGAACTTATAGATATGCAGTTTCAGTGTTCTTAGTTCCATGTGGTGTTCCATGTTTTGCCATTGCAGCATTTTTTCTGGCCCGCATTTTTTGATACTGTGTTAGTTTCAACACTCAAGGGTTTTTCTTAGTATTTCAGCTTTTTTCATGATTGTTGTTCGTTGTATTTTTCCAGTCATTCCTTTGATTCCATTATTATTATTATTATTATTATTATTATTATTATTATTATTATTATTATTATTATTATTATTATTCTCCTTCACCTTCTTCGAAAACGAGTTTACATCAAAGAGAGGCGACTCTTATTATTATCCTTTGTCTAGGTTTGCCAGATTGGCCGCTTCAAAGCTAAAAATCGTGAATCTGGCCTTTTTTTAACACGGCTATGCCCTCTAAAGTTATTCTAGGACAGTTTTAAAAACGTTTTGCACGGAGTAAGGTATGAACAATAAAGATTTTATAAAAAACAATTAAGATTTGTTTTATATTTATTAAGTTTTGTAATCTGTTTGTTGCTTTCTTTTTTGTGTGCATATAATAGTAAGAAAATGTGTAGCTACTAAAATACATTTGTTTTATTGAAGTGCATTAAGAGCTTGGTTGAAATATTGAAATGTATTAGCAGTTGCGTCTAAATATTGAAGTGCATTAACAGTTGGATTGGAATATTGAAGTGCATTAACAGTTGGGTGGTAATATTGAAGTGCATTAACTGTTTAGTTGAAATATTTAAGTTCATTAACTGTTTGGTTGGAATATTGAAGTGCATTAACAGTTTGGGTGAAATATTGAAGTACATTAACAGTTTGAGTGAAATATTGAAGTACATTAAGAGTTTGAGTGAAATATTGAAGTGCATTAAGATTTTGGTTGAAATATTGAAGGGTATTAAGAGTCTGGTTAAAATATTGAAGTGCATTTACAGTTTGGCTAAAATATATAAGTTTGTTTGAAATATTGCAGTGTATTAATAGTTTGGTTTAAATATTGAAATGCATTAACAGTTGGGTTGAAATATAGAAGTGCATTAAGAGTTAGGTTGAAATATTGAAGTGCATAAACAGTTTGATTTAAATATTGAAATGCATTAACAGTTGGGTTGAAATATAGAAGTGCATTAAGAGTTGGGTTGAAATATTGAAGTGCATAAACAGTTTGGTTGAAATAGTGATGTGTATTAACAATTTGGTTTTAATATTGAAGTGCATTAACCGATTAGTTGAAATATTGAGTGCATTAACAGTTTGAGTGAAATATTGAAGTGCATTAACAGTTTAGTTAAATTATTAAAGTGCATTTACAGTTTGAGTGAAATATTGAGGTACATTCACAGTTTGGCTGAAATATTGAAGTATATTAACAGTTTGGTCTAAATATTGACGTGCATCAACAATTTGGTTGAAATATTAAAGTTCATTAACAATTTGGTTGAAATATTGAAGTGCATTAACAGTTGGGTTGAAAAATGTAAGTGCATTTGCAGTTTGGTTGAAATATTGAAGTGCATCATAGTTGATTATAATATTGGAGTGCATCATAAGTTTGGTTGAAATATCGGTGTGTACTATGTTTGGTTGAAATATTGGAGTGAATTATGTTTCGTTATATATTGGAGTGCATCATATTAGGTAATAATACTCTGCGAATTAAAAGTTTCATGTGATTTTAAATGAACTGATATGTGCTTTTTAAATCGATACCTGTTTTTTTTCTTTCACACGGATCCACTAAACATTTCGTACATTTGCTAATATAATAGATAACGTTAAATTAGCATGAGCGTATTTGAAACTGTGAAGTAGGAATCTGTAATTAAATACTGACAGACTAAGTTTATTTCAAGTATACTTATCATATTGTGTGGTTTTATATATTTTTTGGATATAGTAAACTTTGTGTTTTGCCTGTGTTAGCTTTTTATTCAATGTGGTTAGCATTTTTTTTGCTGTTGTTAGTTTATTTGCTATGGTTAGATTGATTCCGCTCGTAGCTTGTTTTTGTTTTTCATTATGCTTAGTTTGTTTTTTCTTTTTTTTTTTTACACGTTGGTCACCACTTATCAAGGCCCGGAAGCCACTCAGGGATAAGGGTTATTGCAAGTACGTTAGTGTGGAGATTTAATGAAGTGTTTACTTAAAGAGGCCGTTCGTTAAGAATTTGTTTATGTTGGACTTGAAGACATCCAGGTTTTAGTTAGGTGGGAAGCGGGCAGACGGAACAGAGTTCCACAGGCGTGCAGTTCTAAGAAAGCTTTGTTCATGGAATCTACGTTTTGATTTAGGCACAGATAAAGAGTGGGGAAAATTTTTTACAGTGGATTCAGCTAGACGGGTGTTTTTCATAACAGATTGGCGAGGGGGGGGGAAGAGATTGGAGTTCAGACGAGCACATGCCATGGAAATAACGATAAAACAAGGATAGGCTCGCAGCGTCTCTTCTGTGGGAGAGAGGTTGCAGGGAAGAGAAAAGGGCATCCCCGACTAAGCCACAAAGTCTATTTTGTACTCTGTCAAGGCAGGATAGGCTGTTTTTAGAAGCTCCTGCCCAGATATGGCAGCAGTATTCCATCCTTGGACGTACTTGGCTTTCATTGTGGTTAGCTTCCTTTTCACTGTGTTTAATTTTTTCTGCTGTAGTTGGACTTCTTTTCTTTTTTTTTTTTTCACTGTGTTATTTTTGATTTTTCTGTAGTTGTTTTCTGCCGTGGTTAGTTTGTACTTTGCCTGAGGTTAGCATTTGTTTGCTCTGATTAGTCTTTTACACTTTTTTTGTGAATTGTATTTTCCCTTTGTTTACTCACTGTTATTTCGCCGTCATTAGTTTCTTTTTGCTGTGGTTATTATTTTTATTATTTTTATTATTTTTCTTTTTCGCTGCGCTTAGTCTTTTCATGCTGTAGTTAGGTATTTTTAACACGGCCAGTTTGTCAGTGTAAGCTGGTTTTTACACTAAGGTTAGCTTTATTGTCGTTGTTTTGTCCTTTTGTGTAGTCTTTTCTCTATGTTTACTTTTTTGCTTTAGTTATCTTTTTTAAATGTGGTTAGCGGTCTTTCGGTTGGTTAGCTTTTTTCGCTGTAGCTACCGATTATTTTGTGTGTGTTTTTTTATTTGTTTTGTTTTTTTCACTATGGTTAGATTTTTTATGTAGTTTTCTATAAGTGCCATGTTTTCCTTATTAGTTATTGTTAGATTTTTTGCTGTGCCTATTTTGTTTATTACCGCTACGGTTAATATTTTGCACTATCCTTAGCTTGTTTTTCTCTATAGTTCGCTTATGTTTTTACCGTGGTTAGCTTCTTTTTTTTTTTACTGTTGTTGGCATGTTGTTTTTAGCAGTAATTCGCGTGGTTTTTTTTTTTCGCAGTTTCAATTTTTTCCACTAATTGTTTTCGCCATCATTAATTTTTTTCAGGGGAAGTTCGCTGGATTCTTGGGTATGATTACCTTCTTTCCCGATGAAATTACTTGTACGTTGTAATGTAAGTAAAAGAAAATCATTTTGTATGTTAGCCATTAATTAAAGACCATGGGAATGAAGTGAAGTACTGTACAGTTGTACGTATATATAATCCGGATGATGCTTGTCTATAGATGACTTATTTAATGAGATAAGATTTTTTTGTTTGTTTGTTAATATATAAATGTGATGGATATTTTTATGGGAGTAAGACTAAATTCCATTCATATGGAGAGTGCTGTATATATATATATATATATATATATATATATATATATATATATATATATATATATATATATAATGCACTCTCCATATATATATATATATATATATATAATTATAAAATATATATATATATAAATATAATATATATATATATAAATATAATATAATATAATATATATATATGTATGTGTATATATATATATATATATATATATATATATATATATATATATATATATATATATATATATATATAAGGTTAGAAGCTCCAACTGTCGTTTGGGCGATCGG
>NC_136493.1:4440000-4562500 GCF_053919585.1 Euprymna scolopes
CTTGTTTGGGGTGAAATTTGAATTTAAAAAAAATCGCATCCGCCCGAATCTTATTGTTTTATCAAAATCATCATTCAGATAAGTTCGAAGTGCTTTTGTCACATTTGTGATGGTGCGAAAATCACTAGTTACTTTCCGTACTCATGACAAAGCTTCAGTCCCTGTCCTTTCGCCTCACTGTTGTAATCTATTGTCTATTTTATATATAATAAACAGGTCGTCTATCATTACCCGGCATTGCCCGACAGTGCTCGACAGTGCCCACGTTGTGTTACCGTAAAATACGCTTAAATATGATATTTAACTTGATGCAGATTTCATATTTAATTGAATACTAGCTGTACCCTGACACGCTTTGCTGTGGCTCGATTTGGTGTATAGGAATAATCTCTATCACTGCGGTTTTAGCACCCGGAAATCTACCAAAGAAATATGTTGTTATATACGAACGTGAGACGGGCGTTTCTGACCCAAAAAAAAGAAGAAAAAGGAAGACGAATGGAAAGAAAATGGGTTAAAAGAAATAAACGATGAAAATAGAGAAAAAGGCATCGAACAAAGCGAAATGTAGCGGAAATTATTTATATGTTTATTTTAAAAAAGAGATTGGAAAGACAACGAACAAAGAGAAAAGAAATGGAAGAAAAAGGAAAGATTTGTTCAGTGAAAAAAAATCTGGCTGTTTTACAAAGAGATAAACGATGTTAAACTTGCCGAAGGAAGAGGGAAAACGGAAGAAATAACAAAAGAAAATGGAAACAGAAACAGAAACAGAGGAAAGTAACATAAATAAATAAAAATAAAAAGAAACGATGGTAAACTTGGCGAAGCAGAGAAGAAACGGAAAGAGAGAAGAAATGAATTTGTAAAATGGAATGATCGACAAAACGAAAAACAGAAAAAAGAAACATACAAAACCCAAATAAAATACAATAAACAAAAATCAAAAGAAACGATGTTATAAATGGGACAAAACGCGAAATAAAACGGAATTAAAGTAACATAATTCTTATTTTAAGGAAAGAAAATGTAAAGTTTATTGTTTTGTTTTTGTTTTTGTTTTTATTTTAAACCAACGTAATAGTAAGCGTGGTGTGTTTCACCTAAATTGCAGTCCAGTTTTATGGAAACCTAACCTAGTAACTGTCTCCTGTGAACGGTCACAGCCGGTGTAAATGGGTGGTGGTGAAAGTATGACTTTATTAGAGATAGAAGAATTTACTACTTCCATTGATTGTAACCGGTTTTGGAAGTGAATTCTCACCAGATAAAATATAGGAAGCTCCGATCAGTGAGGTAGTAGATAGGTAATATGCCTATAACACACTTCAGATAGCGCGATGCAGTTTGCGTACAGTATGTCTGCGTAAAATCTCTAGATTTTCAATCCTATTAAGGTCAAACTCGGAGGGGGAAAACTGAGTTCATTTTATTTATCTTCTCTATATAAATAAAATGAACTCATTTTTTCCCGTGTGATTTTGACATTAATAGGATTAAAAATCAAGATATTTCATGCAAATATAATATGCACAAACGGCAGAACAATATCTGAGGTGTGTTATAGGCTTATTATTTCTCAAATTCCTCGATAACCTTAGATTTCTATACTTTTTCTGCGGAGAAGTCACGGCCAAAATCGGTTAAGATCAATGGAAGCGGTAAAATATTTCCTCTCTAATAAATTCCTCCTCCCCCTGCCACCACTTAACACCGTTTGGGGATCGTTCACAAGGAACAGTTGAGAAGAGAACACCGGTTTGGCTTCGTAGTTCTTTCATGTGAAGTTATTTAAAATCACTAAACTAAACTGCAGTGCTCTGTGGCGTAGGGGTTAGCATGCTGGACAATTCACATTATATTTTCACGTTCGCGCCGACCTACCGTAGTCGTTTTTTTTTTCCCTAAACAACTGGAATGGACTTTTCTTGGTGGCCGAACTGTTACCGTTGCAGATGTTGTTTTTTTTTCACACTTATTTTCCTACTTTTACTCATGACTCCGGGTTTGATCCTTCCTACTTACCTACCATAACATTTTTTTAAAACTCCCCCCCGTCCCGGAAACAAACACTCGGGCAACGCCGGGTACCCCCGCTAGTATATAATAATAAATAAAAGAAGAGAAGATTATATCCATTATACAGTATCAGTTTCAGAAATAATACAAATATAGTTATTAAACCTTATTCGTAACACGTTCTAGTATAAGGCTATATGAATAAAAACAAACTATAAAAACGTGGTTATACATATAAATATATATTTAAACATGCATAGGAATAACATGTTTAGTGGTGTTTACCTTCCAATTTTTATATTAGACACTTTAGCATCTATTATTACTGGCTAAAATCTCCTATGTATTAATTTTATTCTGTAAAATAAGAAATGACAAATTAGTTTGTAAGAGATCGTTCCTCACACACAGAGGCAAGGTCAGTTATATATATATATATATATATATATATATATATGTATGTATGTATATATATATTAAATATACCCTGAAACAGTGTTTCATGGTAAACAACTTATGATTCCTTAAAAAATAAATTATTACTGGTACTATAGTGAATTCGTGAGAGCAAGTTGATACAGTGATTACAGGTGATTGAATGACTTACTGACTAAATAGTTTTCTAACGAATGATAAAAAAATTTTGTATTGTTTCAAAGGTTAAAAACTTCCAATATTATATATATATATATATATATATATATATATATATATATACTGTATTAACAAAACCAAGACTTCAAAAATGAATTGATAGCTACAGAAGGTGTATTTCATTCATCGGACAATTTCAAGCATTATGGCGTTTTAAATTTTTCACATAACCAGCATTTCTTCAGACTTCTTGAATAAAAACACTTTTGAAAATAGAAGATTGTTTAAAGAAAATTCCCTTAACGGAAATGAAGCATGCGAAAACATTCACCCTGGAGGCATCCTCCACCAAAGGGCTTTATGTTGCTATCAATTCATTTATTGAAGTCTTGGTTTTGTTTATACAGAATATGAATGCTCAATTATGAAATATGATAATCTTGTAGCTTACTTTTTAAGTCATCTCTCTTTGGCTTAAAACTTATTGGTATATGAAAATTTACTGGATTATACAAACCCAGTAAAACTCAGTATATTTCAAACAAGTATATATATATATATATATATATATATATATATATATATATATATATATATATAACTACTTCATTTATTCACATAAATCCAATATACGAAAGTATAGATTTATGCGTAAACTTTAAGTATTTACTTCAAAAGTGCTCAATACGTAGGTAGAGCTAGTTAGTAATTTATAAAATATATATGGCGATTAAGAAAAGGCTGCCTAAATATACACAACATATATATATATATATACATATATATATATATGTTGTGTATATTTAGGCAGCCTTTTCTCATTTAGACAAATATTATTGAATAGCACGGAATTATTCTGTTTTACAATTTTCCTTTTTATCTTCTCCAATCTCCAATCCACTTTACTTGTAACAAATTACCACGTGACTAGGAATATATATATATATATATATATATATATATATATATATATATATATATATATATATATATATATATAAGTAAATTAAAAAAACAATCCCTACATTTATTTTTACAATATGCCTGAGGATGATAGAAGCACTTCTGTCGAAAGCGCTCGCGTTTATGGATCGAACATATACAATTTCGAGAAAAACACAAAAAGGACTATTCGGAGATTGGAGAAGATAAAAAGGAAAATTGTAAAACAGAATAATTCCGTGCTATTCAATAATATTTGTCTAAATGAGAAAATGCTGCCTAAATATACACAATATATATATATATATATATATATATATATATATATATATAGTTATCCACATACTGTATTGTTTCGCTGTTTCACAGCTCATCAGTGCGGCTAGACAAGCAACTACCTGAAGCCAGGATCGAAACCCGATCGCTCATTGTCTCCCCCTCTCTCTCTTTCTCTCTCTTTATATATATATATATATATATATATATATATATATGTATAATTGGAGAGAGATAATGAATTAGTAAACATGAGAAAGCAGGAAACGATAAGTGATATTGCCATACTGTCCCCTCCAAACTGTTAGGAAGAAAAAAAAAGAAAAAGGAATAAGTACGAGAACTGTTCTTAAATTAAGACCCTTTTTCTGTTTTTCTTTTTACTCAAAACCGAAAAGCTTGAAAAGATGGGAGTAGTGCCATTAAAACAAGCGACATTCTATGTTCCCAATTTAATTTAACTACATAGTCACCACCATTTTCAATGTACTTTTGCCAGTTTTTTTAATGCCTCGATCGTAAAAATGTAGTGCATGTTTTCTTATATCTCTGTCGCCACTCTGAAATCGACGAATACATCTCCTAACTGCATGCCTTCGGAAACCTGTAAATGTTAATCGGTTTAATATTTTACTCTATGGAGAAATTCAATCACGCATTTTAGAGATTCATACCGTCAGTATCTGCAACAGAGAAATGGAACATTCAGGCCATGAATATATAAGTTCAGTCATCATAATAATGCAGTTTAAAAGTCCCATCAGATCCTGAATTATAAGAAAGAGGCCTTACTCTGGGAAAATTTCTTGTATGCGATAAAAGTGGAAATATATTTTGTCATTAGCCAAAGTTAAAAAGGGTGAAACGTTAAAATTGCCTCCTTAGAACTGACGACATGATTCCATTTCCGTTTGATAAAAACCGTTTTTTTAATTTTTTTATGCAGATAATTTTCTAGTTTGCTAGCTGTGTGTACATCCCAAGTGCGATAGCAGCATTCTATCATGTCTGAAAGTCATACAATGTTCAACGAGCGAGATCAGAGATGCGCCGCTGTACAACTCATGCTCTCTACCGATTCAAGTTATGACAGCAGCATCAAAAAAAAAAAAAGATTCAAGGTATGCCAGCACCATCAAAATGCATCGCTGTATTACCACGAATAACAGGGACGTGTCCAGGATGAAAAAACAAATTTTCCGGCCACAGTTATGGTCTTTTGTATGGTTTCAAGTGAAAGCTATATCATGTCACCAAATGTCTTGGAAGTCGGCTTTAAAATCAACACCAAAGTGTACCTGGATTTGTCTGAAGAGTATGGTGATCTGTTGGTGCAATCAGGTGGCCGGTGTCAGAAACTGGTTGTGGCAACAAGACTCGGCGCCGGCAAACTAGTCTAAAGAGACCCAGGCTTGGCTTTAGAAGGAGTGCTACGGTTTTGTACTCTTCTCTCACGGACACCCTCTTCTCCCGAGCTGTACTCGCTGGACTACTTTGTTTAGTCATACGTCGAGAACATCATCATTATGACCTCCCACACACCAAATCCAACCTCATCCGCCGAGTATTCGCCGAGCTCCAGCCTACATTTGTGGAAAAGACATGGTCTCAGTTACAGACCCATATCAAGGCGGTGATTGAGGCGGAAGGCGGTTTCATTGAATTAGTGTTAGTTCTAATGCATAATCAAGTTATCAAAATTGTTTTTTCAAAAAATGTTTAAAAGTAAAATTGCATTTTTAGGGCGACATCTTTATCGTTCCATGCTGTGTATGAAATAATGTTTTTGAAAGACAATGGATATGGTGTTATTCACCACCAGAGACAATAGGACACTGACATGAGATTGTTGGTTAAAGTATGGCAATGGTTGGCAAAAAGAAGGTCAATATATCACAGTTTACGCTCATTTTTAGGAGTGTTAATGAGGTTTACGACAGTTTATGACAGTTAGGAACCGTTAAGAACAGTTCTGGACACGACAGTTGACGGCAAATACAATATATGCTAACATTTAAGAATTGTTTAGACGAAGATTTATAATTTGTATTATGTGGATTATTCGGATAATAGTTCTCATCTTGAGTGTCATTTTCGCATTTGCGGTAATAACATTAAAGATAAGAAACATAGTCGGTATAATTCAAATAAATACTTGCACATCGAGCAACTGCTTGTATAAATTGTGAGAAAATTACTTTTTATCTCTTTTAAGGTAGATAGGAACGCAGAACAACTTCCATATTTTTTTATATAATATATAATATCATGTTTATATATAATATATATAATGTTTATATATAATATATATCATGTTTATATATAATATATATCATGTTTATATATAATATATAAAATGTTTATATATAATATATACCATGTTTATATATAATATATATATAATGTTTATATATAATATATATAATGTTTATATATAATATATATCATGTTTATATATAATATATATCATGTTTATATATAATATATATCATGTTTATATATAATAAATATAATGTTTATATATAATATATATAATGTTTATATATAATATATATCATGTTTATATATAATATATATAATGTTTATATATAATATATACCATGTTTATATATAATATATAAAATGTTTATATATAATATATATCATGTTTATATATAATATATATATAATGTTTATATATAATATATACCATGTTTATATATAATATATATAATGTTTATATATAATATATATAATGTTTATATATAATGTTTATATATAATATATATCATGTTTATATATAATATATATAATGTTTATATATAATATATACCATGTTTATATATAATATATATCATGTTTATATATAATATGTATCATGTTTATATATAATATATATAATGTTTATATATAATATATATCATGTTTATATATAATATATATAATGTTTATATATAATATATATAATGTTTATATATAATATATATAATGTTTATATATAATATATATAATGTTTATATATAATATATATAATGTTTATATATAATATATATCATGTTTATATATAATATATATCATGTTTATATATAATATATATCATGTTTATATATAATATATATAATGTTTATATATAATATATATCATGTTTATATATAATATATATCATGTTTATATATAATATATATAATGTTTATATATAATATATACCATGTTTATATATAATATATATATAATGTTTATATATAATATATATAATGTTTATATATAATATATATAATGTTTATATATAATATATATCATGTCTATATATAATATATATCATGTTTATATATAATATATATAATGTTTATATATAATATATATAATGTTTATATATAATATATATCATGTTTATATATAATATATATCATGTTTTATATAATATATATCATGTTTATATATAATATATATAATGTTTATATATAATATATATCATGTTTATATATAATATATATAATGTTTATATATAATATATATAATGTTTATATATAATATATATATATAATGTTTTTATATAATATATATCATGTTTATATATAATATATATAATGTTTATATATAATATATATCATGTTTATATATAATATATATCATGTTTATATATAATATATATAATGTTTATATATAATATATATAATGTTTTTATATAATATATATCATGTTTATATATAATATATATAATGTTTATATATAATATATATAATGTTTATATATAATATATATCAAGTTTATATATAATATATATAATGTTTATATATAATATATATAATGTTTTTATATAATATATATCATGTTTATATACAATATATATAATGTTTATATATAATATATATAATGTTTATATATAATATATAAAATGTTTATATATAATATATATCATGTTTATATATAATATAATGCACTTTTATTTTAGCTGCATTTCTAATACATGTTATATTTCGGGTCATACATGCACACATACAGTTGCTTTATTATACAAGAGGCGTGCAATAAGTAATGCCCCTGACCCATCTCCAATTGTCTTATCTAGCTTTAATTTTGCATGTGCAATGATTTATATCTCTACGGGTTATGTAGCAAATTGCAGCTATGAACTAATTGTGGTTTCTGTTTTCCACGTGTTTGAACTGAGTCAGGTATGAAATAGAGCCTGTGGAATGTCGAGCAGTGATCCGGTTTTGTATTTTAAAGGACGCACGCCAGACTTTTGATGAAATAAAAGCAACTTATGGTGATATCATACGACCTTATAAAACGTTGCCATTGTCAATTCAAACATGGTCGGAAGTCTGTGGAAACAGCTCCCAGACCTGGTCACCGCTCTTCTGCCATTGATGATTTATCTGTTCGTCAATTTAAGGCTGCCATTTTGGAAGATCGGCGCATTACTATTCGCCAAATAGCCCAAGAGTTCAAGATTAGTACAGGGTCTGTGGAAACTATCATTCATGACCATTTGCTTATGCAAAAGGTGTCTGCCATATGGATTTCCAGGTTGCTCACACCATTCCAGAAGCGAGAACACGTCGAGTGCTCGAGGATAAATTTGGAGATGTGCCAAGAAGATGAGTCAAAGTTTTTCAAAAGACTGATTACACAGGATTAAACCTGGGTCCATCACTATGATCCAGAGACCAAAGCCCAGTCAATGCAGTGGAAGCACTTGGACTCACCACCTCCAAAGAAGGCAAGGTTGCAGCCCAGCACTGGCAAGGTCATTCTCACAGTCTTCTGGGACCAGGACGGAGTAGTTATGAGATTTCCTGGAAAAGGATGCCACAATTACAGGGTCCTATTATGCTTCACTTTTGAGGAAATTAAGGGAAGCTATCAAAATCAAGAGGCGGGGCAAGATCAGCAAAGGTATCCTCCTCCTGCAGGACAACGCTCCGGTCAACAACTTTCATGTCGCCAGATCAGAAGCACGGACCTGTGGTTATGAAATCCTTCCCCATCCTCCCTACTCTCCTGACCTTGCACCCTCTCTGACTTCCACCTCTTCCAAGCCATGAAGTTGTTTTTGGAAGGAAAGCGTTTCCCAGGTGATTGTTGAAGTCACGTCGTGGTTAGAGAACCAACCTGGGGTGTTCTACAAAAACTGTCTCCAGAGCTGCATCAAACGATGGGAGAAATGCATAACTCTGGGTGGTTCCTATGTAGTGAAAGACTAATAACTGTGCCAAGTTTAATTGTTCTACTGCTATGGGAATCCCCTCCTCGTATATCCAGATACACCTAGATATACAGATACGATTATAAAATGACACGGAGAGAACGAAAGAGAGACAGAGAGAGAGAGAGAGAGAGTACAGAAAGCAAGACGTAGTGAAATTTTTTTGTTCTTTTATTTCACCATTCATACTAAAATATTTATGAGATTTAGCTGATCCACAACTCTAAAGTGAGTAAATCTGTAGCCAAAAAAGGGTTTATATAAATTAACGGTCTTATACCAAATAAATATACATCTATATTTATTTCTGAGTAGTTATATAAAGGTACGTAGAAAAAAATAAAGTGTGATTATTTGAAATCCATTTTCCACAAATCTTTTCCAGCCACTCTTTAAAATCATTCCTCTTAACTCTTATTATAGCTAGCATAATGCTGGCGTTTTTTCAACTTCCTAATTCTCATTAGATCGGAGATGATATCTTGGTGTTGTATAGCCGGTGTATATATATATATATATATATATATATATATATATATATATATATAATTGCATTTCACCCCAAATAAGGCATATTGCCACTTTATTTTAGGGGGCTACTATCACGAACATAAGCATCAGGGGTACTGTGTAGGAAGTTTGGCAGCAAGATATCGGTTCACGTTACAGTTGAACTTCTGCATGTTAGTACAGTTGGGGAAGCAGGGACCCGGAAGGGAATTCCAAAATCTAGCGGTTCTGGGAAGAAATTAATGGAGTAGAAGGTTTTCCTACATCTAAGGATCTCTACCGTGAAGGATTGGGATTTTGCTGCTTGTCGGGTTTGTCGGGGGTATTTACGTTGAGGGGCAAAAGTGCTTGCAGTTCGTCAGATCATTCACCGTTAAAGTACTTGTAGAACAGGCACAGGGACGCAACATTTCGTCGATGGGACAGAGGCTGAAGTTTACATGACAGTTCAGGGCCTATCAGATTGGCGACTCTCTTTCTAGGAGCGAGAGACTAGTGGCAGATGCACCAGCCAAAATATGACAACAATAATCCGTACATGGGTGAATGATGGTCTTATAGAGGTATAGGATACTTTCGGGCGTTAATAGCTTTCTAGAACAGAAGAAAGAACCCACCTTCCTCGCAGCGGTCCTGGCAATGTTCTTAATGTAATTGTTCCAACTCATATTTTCTGTGAACGTTAGGTCAAGAAGTTTAAAAGATGTACTTTCAGATGAAGAGTTATTGGCCATTGCTATTGGTGGTAGGGAAGGTTTCTTGTAATTATTGAAGGAAACAAGTTTAGCCTTGGCAGCATTGAATGTGACCATTTATTTTTGTCCCCATTCGAATACGGATCGGATGACTTTCCCTAGTGTTTCTGCCATTTCTTTAGATATGTGTTCATTTGTTTTCCTGTCGTATCTGTTATAGAGCGTGGTGTCATCAGCATATATACCCATCTCACAGAAAATTTTGTTAGGGAGGTCATTTATGAATATTAGGAATAATAGAGACATTGTTTAAATGTACGACCGTCAAGGAAACCCTGGATTTTTCTCTTATCTAAGAAGGATTTAATTATGTTATGTATTCTTCCAGTGATATCGTATGATCTGATTTTCTTGAGAAGACCCTCATGCCATACCCTGTCAAAAACCTTAGATATATCTAGAGCTCTACCCTCCCCCGCTTGCTCCAGTGAGTGGTGTATACGTTCTGGGAATATAGTAAAGATGACCGCTGTGAAACGGGCTTGCCTAAATCCATATTGTTGGTCAGTAAGAAATTTATCATCTGTAAGGTGATGGACTAGAGCTTGGTTAATTATGGTCTCAAATATATTTGCGAAAAGTGGCAGGAGGCTAATGGAGCGATAATTTACTGGGTCAGTTCTTTCGCTAGAATTCTTGAAAACTGGTATTACAGAAGCAGATTTCCAGCAGGCAGGGAAGCTAGATTCATTAAAGCATTTGTTGTAAAGTTTTGAGAGAACTGGAGCTACTTCGGGGGCGCACTTTTTTAATAGTACAGCCGGGATGAGATCAGGTCCACATGCTTTTGAAGGGTCAAGATTTCTTATGATAGCATGCACCTGAGAAGGGGTGATTTTCAGATAGTCTAGTGTGGCGTCTGTCCGCAACGAAAAGTCAGGGAGGGGGTGGTTAGCAGGGTCCAGTGTGGATTTGGAGGCAAACCGTCTGGCAAGCATGTTAACCTTCTCAGTTGCAGAGCAAACAACCTCATGATTGTTGGATAGTGGGGGAATTGTGGATTGCCCATTATTTACTACACTGTTGTAGATTTTACAGAAGTCACGGATTGCTAATTTCTGTGCTTCGATGCGTTTTTTGGTGGTTTCAGCAAAATCTCTCTTAGCTGTCGCTATTTCTTTCTTACAGTTATTTCTGGCTTCTATATACTTCTGTCTGTTTGATCTGGACTCATGTCGGTTAAATTTGCGGTACACATGCTGCCTTTGCGCGATGACAGCTGCACAAGTAAAAGTAAACCATTGGGGAGAGTGGGGCTTGCTATAAAATTTCCACGTGGAAATTTGTGCTTCAATTGCTGTTTTGAATCATTCAGTGGTCTCATTTGCGCAATGTTCAGCAGGAAGTGAAAAAAAATTTTGCCATGAAGCATCCCTGGTGGCTTCCCAGTCAGCCTTTTTATAATATCTCGTTGTTTTGAGTAGTGGCTCTTCAGTTTTGGCTCTAGAGTTTAGGGCGATTTAAGCCATTATCACTGCATGATCGGCGTTCCCTGGAGTGTTGTAGGCATTCGTAACACAGTCATCGGGAATGGTGGTCAAACACACATCTAGAAGTGATGCGTGTTTTTCTTGCTGGCCTGGGAAATGGGTTGGAAACATAACCATTTCTGATAGGGAATGAGATATAGAGACGTTATGTGTTGTGGCACAAGCTGCGTCTGTGTAACTAGAAAACCCAAGCAAGTTGCTGTGGTGGATATTGAATTCAGCAAATACATGCACTTGTGCCCTAGTGTCGAGGGAAAGTGCTATATCTATGCTGTCAGAGACTTTGTTTATTAGGGTACAGTCCTGAAAAAAATGTTCTTCCTTATTTGTTTTATGTTGGCTTAGGAATAAGATAATGCGTTACAGAATGGCTTGATATTACGAATTAACTAAAATTGTAGTACAAGCTCTAGATATTTTAGATGGCAGAAGAGTTTATATGTATATTCAATAGATACAAGTAACGTCATTTTTGATAAGTACAATACAGTACAGGTATAATTGGAAGTAAAATTATAACCTATGGTGTATTCAGTATGTATAATAAAGTAAATAGATATATGGGCAGATTTCCAGCAGATGCGAATAAATGGAGGTTGTAAGTATTAATTATTTTTCCATTTCTAGTGAGGATATCTTCAAATGTCTTTTATAAATCAGGAAGTTTTATTTTTCATTACAGTGTATCGGTTCAGTTTTTTGTAATTTATAATATTAAGTCTTTAATTACTTTATAAATATCAAGTCTTAAATCTTTATAATATATTTATGCATCTATGGTCGTTTAGTCATGTTCATTGCGTTTATCTACAGTTCGTTGTGGGTGTATATAAGTGTTCATGTATGCGTGAGTCTTTATTGTTTGTGATCTTCAAGTTTCTCTCTTGTTCTCGAGTTAATGCGCGTACAACATATGTTTAGCAGGACATAACAAACACGGGCAAAACAAAGGGGCGAAACACAGTCCTGTGAGGTTTTACATCTAGCCAAAAGTAGAAACATACCTTGTCCGTTTTTTGATCTTCTTTGACGGATCTGCAAAAGATGCAATGAATATTCATCCAAGGAAACGACCATCCGTGTCAGGTTATATTTTCAGCAACTTTTATTACCAGAATATTTCCTCAGTCAGTTTCTGACTATATCATACTGTTGCATTGCGGGTGTGCGTATAAGAGTGCGTATATATCAGGGGCATTATATAAGGGGGACATATCGAGACAGTATATCAGTTTGGGTGTATATATATATATATATATATATATATATATATATATATTTCAGTGTGTTTATCTCTTGTGTGCATATATCGAAGAGCGTCTCAGTAGCTATGAATATCGGGATGTTGACAGATGACGGCGATACAGCTACAACAAAAGGGATACATTTATAACAGACTCTGACACATTTATATCCTTGGTAGATCATGAAAACTGTGATGATATTTCTTCTATCATATTATAATACGGATGTGAGTAATATGATGCAACAGTTCTTGTTAACGCAGATAGAGAGGAAAGTCTTTATTGATGATGGTGGTGGGGACAAAGACATATAATACTTGTAAAGTTCATGTACGATGATAGACAAAAAAACAAAATTACCTTTCAGTTGCAATAACAACGACGAAGACAAGTTTAAAAATATAAACGATAATTCTTTATTCGACCAGCTCATTGATTGATTGATCAGAAACACAAGCGCTTACTATTACATGGTCTCGTCTTCCCTCCCTTCGCCTCCAAGGGGCGACAGCTCTCAGTATTTCCGACTCAATCCTGACGAAATCGCTCTCTGACTTAGTATTCCTAACTTCGAAACCTCCCTCAATATATTGGGAATTCTCTTTCTTTATGACGTCGAAGCGTGCACCATCATGTGATAAATTCACGTGGACTTCACCTATGTATGCCAAAACCCGCTTTTGGCAAACAAAGAAATTCCTAAATTGAATTGTTCAATATCTAACCTATTTGTTAATCATTATTTTCAACTTGTATTGTCCATTCCTTTAACTGACAGATTTAATATATCCAGTTATTTCTAACAACAATGAGCAATCGGCTGCATTCCTAGAATTGCAATATGTAATGCGTTTAACTTTTGAATGCTGAGTGCGATTCTACCCTTTTCCAAATATCATTTACAAACATCTAGTTTGTTTTTTTTTACTTACGGGTACAATATTTGATTTATATACTTTGTTTATACTCCTATCATTTTTTTTTCTTTTGTGATTATTGATATTCATATTAAAAAAAAACTCTTTTCTATTTATTTAAAAAAGAAATGCAATTATCTTATATATGGATTGTGAAATTGTATTCAGTAGCAAAAGATCTAACTAATTTGCATATTTATTTAAACATTTATTTTGATTACTTCCCTATCAGATGCTTCGATTTTCTAATTGGATAATCATCTCCAGTTTACTATTACGTGTAATTATATTCATGCAGATATTCTACATGATTTATATTTGCATAATATTTGCGAAAAAAGTTTATAGTAAACACAAAATTGTTTCCACATATATTTATGTATACGTATATATTTTTGTTTAACAAATTTTGAATACCAAACTCCTCCTAGAATATTTGGTCAACAGACATGATACTTCATATATAAGGTATTTTAATCCATGCAAAACTTTATATTTGGGGTTTACCCGGGAAAAATCGGTGCAAAAGTGTGAAAATTAAAAAAAAAGAAGAAATTTGCCAGGTGAAGGTCGAACGTCGGCATTAGGAATACATAACGTAGTAGCTATTGGATCATATTTTAAATTTAAGCGTGCAGTAAACGTGTTTTAATAGTCCAGTCATTGACGGCAGAGGCAAAATAAATCGTGAGCTGAACGTTTTGGTTTCGATTCTCGGTAGTGGCGCATGAGTCAATTTTTATACTTTTTAAATCATTACTATATATTGAATCCACTCTATCTATCTTTATATATATATATATATATATATATATATATATATATATATATATATATATATATATATATATACTAGCATGCGTACCCGGCGTTGCCTAGGTTGACATGAAGTTTCGTTTGAAACATATCAACTATACTAATAATTTTCATCATGGGTAACGTGGATACCCCCACAACAATTTCAAAAATAAAAGAACGGATAAAAACATGTAAAAAAAAAAGTATCTGATACCCTCTTCACCTGATATTTCGGCAGAAGGGATCACTCTCATAAGAAAACCCACGATTTTGTGAACCTAAAAAAATAACATTAATGCGTGCGTTTATTTTTTTATTTCGATAAATGTGTAGTTTAGCGGCGTAAATTATTTGCCAGACAAAAATATAAAAACTAATTATTTTTATATAAAAGTCATTGTTAAACCCAAATGCTGCAATAAAACTGGAAAAAATTCATTTTTATTATATTTTTATCATTTATATTTATTATTCGAGGCCATTATATTGCTTTTAAAATTTGGTCTTTCTAAGGTTTGGCAGATTGGCCTTTTTAAGCTCTTTCATACTATGTTTTTGTCGGCTATATTTTATTTGTAAGGAAAGAGCGTAAAAGGCCAAATTTGGCCTTTAAAAGCCAATCTACCAAACCTAAAAAAGCCAAATTTTAAACATGTAAGGCGTGAACATTTAGTTTAATAAAAATGATTTAAAAAAAAACATAAAAATTATATCTTTTGTTTTAATTCAGCCTTTGGGTCTAATAATGTTTTATATAAAAATAAATAGTTTTCATAAATTTTTGTCCGCTAAACTACATATTTACCTTTTAATATTTGTAAGGACACTTTTTTACTGGCTTTTTTTTTTGTAAATAAAGGAAATTTTCGATTTTCTTTTTTTCGGGGGGAGGGGGGCTTTTCGATTTGCTTTTTATTTGTTGTTTTATGTTTCCAATGGAATCTCTCCCCACAAAAAAATTTAATTTGTCATATTTTGGGGTTTGCTTTGTTTATTAAATTGTTAGGTGAAAGTAGAGACTGGTCTCATAAAAAATAATTAAATTTATCGTTATTTTATGTTTCCAATGTTATTCCCCCAGTTTTTTTTCCTCCCCTGAATCGCCAAACTTTAAAAAATGCTAAAAGTGACATGTCGCATTCAGCGCTCAGTGGTCAAAAAGTGGGTGCTCATTTTACCTTAAATTTATATAGAAAAGTGACCCCATTCTAACATGTTAATTTTTTTTCTTTTAAAAATTTATAATATTTTGCACTTATTTGCACTTTTGCAAACTAATAATATTTATAAAGGCTGTTTAAATGTATTAGGCTGAAAAAAGTAGATCTCCATTTTTAGGGGGTTAAACGCCACTGGGTCACGTCGTTTTTAATTAGAATATTAAGTTTGTGATCAATGAAATTAACGCGCAAAAAGAAAAAAAATGTAAATTGTGGAATTTAGAGGGGGGAGTTTCATTTTTTTTTTTAGATATTAAACGATGCTGAATTACGTGGTAAAAATTTACCGATTCTGTATTGCCGTAAGCAATAAAATAAAATAAAAAAATGAAATCTTTTCAGTTTTTTTTCGTAAGTGTTTTTTTATATTTATAAAAAACAATAAAAGCCACACATTGTGTCTATCTACACGGAATTATTTTTCCATCTAGAAATTAATGAAATTACCAAATGATATTTGGTAAACGTTTGTTTTTATGGATAGCATCTAGGGACAAATGACTCTAAAAAAAAACATTTTTTAAAAAGGTCGCTGTCGGAAATATTAATTCCAAAATAAATTAAATTAAATATATTATAAATATAATTGTTGTTTAAAATTTATTTAAAAACAATTTTAAATAGAATACTTAAAATAATTATCTCGCTATGAACATCAACTAATATACCGCTATTTAGTAAAATCAATTTTTCTTAATGTCATATGCAAATAAGGTGATATCTTTATATTTTTCCAAATATCATACTATATATACAAATGAAAGATTAAAGACACGTTTTTTATAAATTAATCAAATTATGAACAAACAAACAGGAATACGAATTTATATATAGATTTATAGATCAATGTATACGTGTGTTCACATTTGTATACGTTTATATGTGTGCAGATATGCGTTGCTGCATTATAATTCAAATAACTAAAAGCGTCGTTTTAAAAACACAACGATAGAAATAAATTGCGCAATTGTTTTTTCATATTTGCAAAAATGATTGCCAATTTACTTTCCTGGCAAACGTAGATAATATTAATAGGTCTGACTCTTGGAAATGGGAACACATTAATCTTAAAAGGCAAATTTATCTTTTCATCGCCTATACAAGGTGTTTAATTTGAAGAGTCATATCAATCACGGAGATTGGACGCTATCTCCTCTAAATCCCATATCTGAACTTAACTAATAGATGTGTATTTAATTCTTTATTAAATATATATATATATATATATATATATATATATATATATATGAGAGTTATATAAAAATATATTTTTGCGGTATTTCTTATAATATCTACCAAATAAGTTTTAATAACAAGCTCAAAGAATATATAGTACCTATTTACTATGCCTCCCCACGGGACAGAGTTAGACACCAGGGTCGTTTTTTAACGTGAGTAGAAGTTCCGTACAAATCATACTTTTAGCGAATGCCTCTATGTTTATTATCTTTGTTTGATTGGAAAAAAATAACACACCTCAAATTTGAGTTTATTGAGTTGTGAATAAACGACTAATTCTAATGACTGAGATAATGTAAAACTACTAATAAATACTCGGAAAGTAATATTGTGCTACATAGTTCAATGCAAATGATAAAATCACATTGGATGAAAGAATCTTAAATTTACTCCTTCAGTCCAATACTTCTTAAAACACATGCTCTTTTATTTTCTTGTTCCTTCTAAATGTTCCCTTTTTACGTAACGTTTCTATGACTTTTTTCATTGGGGAATCCCTGCTGCACCTCGAAATAACTAGGAGTTTTTTTTCTTATAATATTACAAGAATGAGTATAAATTAGTATCAAGATGATATTCAAAAACGGTTGTATATCAAAGCAAGCCCCACTCATATTTTTGTCTAGGGTTCGTAGAATTGGCATTTTTAAAGCAACGTTCGCGAATTGGTTTTTTTTGAAGCAGTTGTGCTTTCAAACTCTTTACTAGATATTGAAAGCATAATACACAGACTAACAAAAAAAGGAACAAAGAGCATATTATATAGAGAAGGTAAACTGAATTGGCAATTAAATTACCTCTTCTTTTTTAGTTATGACTATAAAATAGCTTAAACTGTGTATTCTAATCTATTTTAATGATAATGTTGTATGTCACTTTTAAAAATCAACAGTCGTTTGTCTCTGTACGTCTTTAAAATATAAAATCCAGTCTGTATAATTTTATTCTGTTCACAATCGAACAAACCGATCCAAACTTTAATCGTCATCTTTCATTTACGGGGAAGTAGATAAATATAAGTTAGTAGCAAACTTGCCGCCGTCTTTATTGGAGACGTATTTGCGAGAGTCAGGTTTCCCGGATAAAATGAAAGAATAAACGTCATAGCGACGACAGTAAATCATTTGTCGGTACAGTTTATTTTAGAAAGTACTCGGTTATTTTTATATATAGGAAATCGAAATCGTTTATTATTGCGTGGATATTATAAACTGTACATGTTCAGTTAAAACACTTTTCATTTTTAATTGTAACAATTAAAGTAGTTTAGGTTCAGGAATCTTACTTTTATAATAGTTTTCATTTTGACAATAGAATCGTACATATCTAAACTGTAAATTAGTAATATTGTATTATGCATAACTTAGTCAATTGAGCCAGGTTTTAGTGTTATTATTGCGTGGATATTATAAACTGTACATGTTCAGTTAAAACACTTTTCATTTTTAATTGTAACAATTAAAGTAGTTTAGGTTCAGGAATCTTACTTTTATAATAGTTTTCATTTTGACAATAGAATCGTACATCTCTAAACTGTAAATTAGTAATATTGTATTATGCATAACTTAGTCAATTGAGCCAGGTTTTAGTGTTAGATTTTATAGTCGGTCATATATATTGTTCTGTCCAGAGAAACATTAACGCAGCGCCACTGTTATATCAACAATAATTCTGCTTGTTTTATAAGCCGAGCCATTCTCTTTGTGTGATGATATATTTTTTAATGTACTAATGATGTTAGACTTTATAACGGTATTAATTTCAGGCAAAATCGGACTGTTCTTTCTGTAATCGGATTTTTTGTCGATTATCGAATGTTGATATTTATCGGAGGCATTGCGATACAAAGCCATATCTAACAGCCCTCTAAGACACAGGAAGTACATTTATGTGAATTAAGAAAAAACTCAGCCCGATGAGTAGAAATCCGTTTTCATATTGACTGACATGGTAATGGTTATTATTATTATTATTATTATTATTATTATTATTATTATTATTATTATTATTGTGTATAAGATTTTATTTCTGTGTTTACTTTGTTTAAGTCAAGCTTGTTATAATACTAAAACGATATTTTTCTCTCGGTTTCATTTTTCTTTCTATTTTTTTTTTTTTTACTTGTTGCTGTCTTCATTACCCGTTTCTTCTTTGGTAATTTTGTAATCATCCATTTATCTTTATTGTTTTCTTGAATTCGTTCTTTGTTCACTCCCCAGCATCCCGCAACATTCCCGCGAAATCTGCAGACTTTCCCGCGTTTTCTTATCATAACGCAGCGCGCCATTGGAACAACGGCATCAAAACATATCGATTTCTGCAGCCGACATATTCATCCACGCACGCAACGCACAAACATCAATCTATTTTTCGCGCAGTTATTTCAGAAATATTAATAGCCTCATCGTCGGTAGCTGTAAGGTCCTAACTCAAACCTGAGCGCGGCATCTCTCGTTTTTTGTTAGAAATTATATCCCTCAACAACGAGCCACAAATGGCTTTTTTTTCTAAAGTGTGAAATAACGGAGCTGCAGTGTTAAGCAATTGTTTTTCTTAGCAGATTGTATGAATTAACCCTCGGGGACTTAGAAAAACTATAAGTTAAAGATAGTATTTTCGTATCCTCACATTGTATAATACATTTCGAAAAAACGCCTACATATATGAAGAACAAGAGTTGCTAATGAAGTATACTCTGAATTTGTCTGGGCTTATTGTCTTTCCGGTCCCAAAATAAACATCAGTATTTTCAAAACTTGAATAAATTCTTTTCATCTACAGATATCGTTAAAATAGCGATGGCGTTGAATATCATACACTAAAAATTCACTCAATATATAAAAAAGAACTTTCAGAACATACTTGTGCAATTTTTATGCGATATAATGATGTTGCCCGCATTAATATATTCTCTGTCTACAGCTACTTATACATAACAGGCACTTTCTCTGTGCGTGCGTGTGTGTTTCGTGTGTGTGTTACATCTGTGCGTGTTGCGTATGTGCGCGTAGGTATCGTATGTATATGCTGTGTGTATTTTCGTGTGTGTGTTCTTGTGTTTTTGGTGATTGTGTGTGTTGCGTGTGTGTATTGTGCGTGTGTGTTACGTGTGTATGTTTTGTGTGTTTCATGACTGTGTGCGTGTTGCGCATGTTTGTGTTACATTTGTATGTGTTGTGTGTGTATTGCATGTGTGTGTGTTGTGTGTGTATTGCATGTGTGTGTGTGTTGCGTGTGTATTGCATGTGTGTGTTCTGCGTGTGTATTGCATGTGTGCGTGTTGCGTGTGTATTGCATGTGTGTGTTCTGCGTGTGTATTGCATGTGTGCGTGTTGCGTGTGTATTGCATGTGTGTGTGTTGCGTGTGTATTGCATGTGTGTGTGTTGCGTGTGTGTTTGTGAGTTCATGCTTATTCTTAGTATATTCTTATTCGTAAAGACTGAAACTAATGATCCAGTTATTTTAAAATTTCACTCAAATGTATTTTATGCATCTGGGTATGTTCTCAAATAGGTTTTCTATCAGAATACCTCAAATAAGTATCGAAAAACGATAGTCGAAAAAATGCGATTACAATTTTGACGAATATAAACATCACACGTGTATTTTTAAAAAATGTATCACCGCACAAACAGAATGGCATGGGGAATCATATAAATAGTAAGATCTTTGATTAGATAGTGGATTGGTTGAAAGTAATTTTTCTGTATAGAGTACAATTGCGTCATTATACTTGGCTTTTACATTTTTAACTTTAATTTGAGTTTTTATGTAAAGATAATTTTACAAAATCAACATAGGTTCTCTACTGTGCAATGTTTACGACAATGTACTGACGATTGAGTCACTGTGGGGACACATATAATCCTTCCTGTTCGTTCACCGCAAGGGGTCCCTGAATAGAGTAGGCAATCAATCGATTTGTTTAAGAAGTCGGTAATTTCAACGATTTCTATTCCAATGAAAGTATTAGAAGTGTGGAACCATCGTTGATTTTCATCGGGTAACGTCGGGTTTCCCTGCTAGCGTTATAACAAAGAGCTGTCCCTTATCATTTAAGTAAGAAGACATACTAGATAAGTGAAAATGATATTAGGATAAGGTTAGAATCGAACCTTGTAGGCAAGTTTTAAAGATAATTGAGAATGGAATGTCAGAAATTAAGTCTATTGTTAATTCTATTAGAAATAGTTAAATATTGTTAATTCTATTAGAAATAGTAAAATATTGTTAATTCTATTAGAAATAGTTAAATATTGTTAATTCTATTAGAAATAGTTAAATATTGTTAATTCTATTAGAAATAGTTAAATATTGTTAATTCTATTAGATATAGTTAAATATTGTTAATTCTATTAGAAATAGTTAAATATTGTTAATTCTATTAGAAATAGTTAAATATTGTTAATTCTATTAGAAACAGTTAAATATTGTTCATTCTATTAGAAATAGTTTAATATTGTTAATTCTATTAGAAATAGTTGAATATTTTTGATTCTATTATAAATAGTTAAATATTGTTAATTCTATTAGAAACAGTTAAATATTGTAAATCCTATTAGAAATAGTTTAATATTGTTAATTCTATTAAAAATAGTTAAATATTGTTGATTCTATTAGAAATAGTTAAATATTGATAATTCTATTAGAAATAGTTGAATATTGTTGATTCTATTAGAAATAGTTAAATATTGTTAATTCTATTAGAAATAGTTAAATATTGTTAATTCTATCAGAAATAGTTAAATATTGTTAATTCTATTAGAAGTAGTTAAATATTGTTAATTCTATTAGAAATAGTTAAATATTGTTAATTCTATTAAAAATAGTTAAATATTGTAAATCCTATTAGAAATAGTTAAATATTGTTAATTCTATTAGAAATAGTTTAATATTGTAAATTCTATTAAAAATAGTTAAATATTGTAGATTCTATTAGAAATAGTTAAATATTGTTAATTCTATTAGAAATAGTTTAATATTGTTAATTCTATTAGTTTAATATTGTTAATTCTATTGCAAATAGTTAATATTGTTGATTCTATTAGAAATAGTTAAATATTGTTAATTCTATTAGAAATAGTTAGATATTGTTAATTCTATTAGAAATATTTAACTATTGTTAACTCTATTAGAAATAGTTAAATATTGTTAATTCTATTAGAAATAGTAAAAATTGTTAATTCTATTAGAAATAGTTAAATATTGTTAATTCTATTAAAAATAGTTAAATATTGTTAATTCTATTAGAAATAGTAAAAGATTGTTAATTCTATTAGAAACAGTTGAATATTGTTGATTCTATTAAAAATAGTTAAATATTGTTAATTCTATTAGAAATAGATAGATATTGTAAATCCTATTAGAAATAGTTAAATATTGTTAATTCTATTAGAAATAGTTTAATATTGTTAATTCTATTAAAAATAGTCAAATATTGTTGATTCTATTAGAAATAGTTGAATATTGTTAATTCTATTAGAAATAGTTTATATATTGTTAATTCTATTAGTTTAATATTGTTAATTCTATTAAAAATAGTTAAATATTGTTGATTCTATTAGAAATAGTTAGATATTGTAAATCCTATTAGAAATAGTTAAATATTGTTAATTCTATTAGAAATAGTTTAATATTGTTAATTCTATTACAAATAGTCAAATATTGTTGATTCTATTAGAAATAGTTAAATATTGTTAATTCTATTAGAAATAGTTAAATATTGTTAATTCTATTAGAAATAGTAAAATATTGTTAATTCTATTAGAAATAGTTAGATATTGTTAATTCTATTAGAAATAGTTAAATATTGTTAACTCTATTAGAAATAGTTAAATATTGTTAATTCTATTAGAAATAGTAACATATTGTTAATTCTATTAGAAATAGTTAAATATTGTTAATTCTATTTGAAATAGTTTAATATTGTTAATTCTATAAGAAATAGTTAAATATTGTTAATTCTATTAGAAATACTTAAATATTGTTAATTCTATTAGAAATAGTAAAATATTGTTAATTCTATTAGAAATAGTTAAATATTGTTAATTCTATTAGAAGTAGTTAAATATTGTTGATTCTATAAGAAATAGTTAGATATTGTTAATTCTATTAGGAATAGTTAAATATTGTTAATTCTATTAGAAATAGTTAGATATTGTTATTCTATTAGAAATAGTTAAATATTGTTAATTCTATTAGATATAGTTAAATATTGTTCATTCTATTAGAAATAGTTAAATATTGTTCATTCTATTAGAAATAGTTAAATGTTGATAATTCTATTAGAAGTAGTTAAATATTGTATATTCTATTAGAAGTAGTTAAATATTGTTAATTCTATTAGAAATAGTTAAATATTGTTAATTCTATTAGAAATAGTTACATTTTGTTAATTCTATTAGATGTAGTTAAATATTGTTAATACTATTAGAAATAGTTTAATATTGTTAATTCTCTTAGAAGTAGTTACGTATTGTTAATTCTGTTACAGATACTTGACTATTGTTAATTCTATTAGAAATAGTTAAATATTGTTAATTCTATTAGAAGTAGTTACATATTGTAAATTCTATTAGAAATAGTTAAATATTGTTAATTCTATTAGAAATAGTTTAATATTGTTAATTCTATTAGAAGTAGTTAAATATTGTTAATTCTATTAGAAATAGTTAAATATTGTTGATTCTATTAGAAATAGTTAAATATTGTTAATTCTATTAGAAATAGTTAAATATTGTTAATTCTATTAGAAATGGTTAAATGTTGATAATTCTATTAGAAATAGTTAAATATTGTTAATTCTATTAGAAATAGTTTAATATTGTTAATTCTTTTAGAAGTAGTTAAATATTGTTAATTCTATTAGAAGTAGTTAAATATTGTTAATTCTATTAGAAATACTTAAATATTGTTAATTCTATTAGAAATAGTTAAATATTGTTTATTCTATAATAAATAGATAAATATTGTTAATTCTATTAGAAATAGTTAAATATTGTTAATTCTATTAGAAATGGTTAAATGTTGATAATTCTATTAGAAATAGTTGAATATTGTTAATTCTATTAGAAATAGTTTAATATTGTTAATTCTATTAGAAGTAGTAAAATATTGTTAATTCTATTAGAAATAGTTAAATATTGTTATTCTATTAGGAATAGTTAAATATTGTTAATTCTATTAGAAATAGTTAGATATTGTTAATTCTATTAGAAATAGTTAAATATTGTTAATTCTATTAGAAATAGTTAGATATTGTTAATTCTATTAGAAATAGTTAAATATTGTTAATTCTATTAGATATAGTTAAATATTGTTTATTCTATTAGAAATAGTTAAATATTGATAATTCTATTAGATATAGTTAAATATTGTTAATTCTTTTAGAAGTAGTTAAATATTGTTAATTCTATTAGAAGTAGTTAAATATTGTTAATTCTATTAGAAATACTTAAATATTGTTAATTCTATTAGAAATAGTTAAATATTGTTGATTCTATAATAAATAGTTAAATATTGTTAATTCTATTAGAAATACTTAAATATTGTTAATCCTATTAGGAATAGTTTAATATTGTTTATGTCGGAAAAAGAGTCGATTGTCCATTCTTTTAGAAATTTGGATATTTAAAATGTCAGTTAAAAGAAAGGACGATGCAAATTAAAAATATGTTGTTTAAAAATAGGTTAGAATTAGAATTGATAATTCTTTTGTTTGCCAAAAGTGTGTTTGGACAAACATATGTAAAGCCGCGTAAAAATTAGTCACGTTTTATAACCACACTTCTGGCTTCATATACAAAGGAAATTTCTCAATATAGGAATCTGAGGGTTCGGAGTTAGTAGGAGTTAGTAAGACAGAGCTGAAAGTCGACAGTTTATAAAGGATAGTCAGTTCGAGAGGAGATCCCCTTAGAAGCGAAATGTAGAAGACTAAACCATGTAGATCCAAGTCTGAATTCCTGACTTCATCGACCGGATGATAAGATGATTAAAGAAATCACCATTTATGTGTGTAACTGGTTGTCTGTAACGTCATTCCTCACAACCAAAAAGGTAAATGTGGTTCTATCATCATCTTTTAACTAACTGCGTAAACCTTTCCAAGTTATGTGACCTCTCTTCCATCATAAGTGAAGTATTTCCTCCCCCTCTCTATATCAGTATAAGAACTGTTGTTGCATATATCTCCCAGTCCGTATTAATATGAAGTTCCCAAGAATGATCCCAATCATCATTGTCATCGTTTTCCGTTATATGTATCCAAACTGACTCTCCGACCCCTACACAACACTAGTAAGTTATATATGGATTATTTATCTGCATGCTGATTGCCGTTGTTTGGTCATCTAGTGCTTGTCGGGGCTGAACTGCTGTAGAAGTAGAACGTCATTGACGAAAGCTAATCTTCGCTGAATGCATTTTTACAGCTAATTGGAAGTTTATAAAAGTAATATGATTTATAACTGGACAGTATTTTCATTTAATGGGTCTCAAATTCTTTGATACGAACAATGGAGGAAACGATAGAATTTAAAGTATTTATTTTTAAGAAACATCTTTCACATATGTTCTTGGATCACTTCTTAATTTAATTTTCATTCACAAAACCTTTTCAACCCTTCTATCTTACTTAATTCTATGCATACTCCTTGCATTGCGTTTCTAAATTTTTTGTCTAATCTAAAGTCTAACTACGCTATCTGCCACGGCGTCCTTGACTCATTATAAGAAATGTAACACGCAGATCACCATTATAGTTTAAACTAGCTGGCCACCCGGCGTGTCCGGTCGTAGAATACGCATAAATATTTTATTTCATACAAAAACTGAGACATGTTCATGCTAGTATCACGTTTTTCAAAACAGTTCACTTTTTGTAATTAAGTAAAAATCTCGAACTGAAATCGACACCAAAACCATAAAGACAGTAAGTCAAGTATGATAACCATTAGATCATCTTGACACGCTTTTAAAAGTGTTCTAAAACCTACGTACTCTTAACATAACAAAGCTGTCATGTTTCACGAATGTGCATGTGAAGTCGGGAGACAGTTCATAAACAGATTAAAATTTGATGACTTCTAAGTACCAATTTTTCAATTGTCTTATTACACGATATACCAAATGTCAAGTCTGTAAATGAAAGATTAGTTGAGTATATAGGTTCAAAAGTCTCCTTACTAAAACACATTCTAACATTTATAGATAGGAGGGGCGTCCAATAAGTAATGCCCCTGACACACTTCCCATAGCAGTAGAGTAACAAAACTTGGCACAGTCTTTCTCTATATAGGAACCACCCAGAGTTATGCATTTCTCCCATCGTTTTGATGCAGCTCTGGAGACCGTTTTTGTAGAACACCTCAGGTTGTTCCTCCAACCACAGCGTGACTTCAGAAATCAAGGCTGCATCATCTGGGAAACGCTTTCCCTTCAATAACAACTTCATCACTGGACAGAGGCAAAAGTTAGAGGGGGCAAGGTCAGGAGAGAAGGGAGGATGCGGAAGAATTTCATAACCACACGTCCGTGCTTCTGATCTGGCGACATGCGAGTTGTAGACCGGAGCGTTGTCCTGCAGGTGGAGGGTACCTTTGCTGATCTTGCCCCGTCTCTTGATTTTGATAGCTTCCCTTAATTTCCTCAAAAGTGAAGCATAATGGGCTCCTGTAATTGTGGCATCCTTTGCAAGAAAAGTTGTCATCACTACTCCGTCCTGGTTCCAGAAGACTGTTAGCATAAACTTGCCAGCGGAGGGCAGCACCCTGGTCTTCTTTGGAGGTGGTGAGTCCAAGTGCTTTCACTGCATTGACTGGGCTTTGGTCTCTGGATCATAGTGATGGACCCAGGTATAATTCTGTGTAATCAGTCTTTTAAAAAACTTTGACTCATCTTCTTGGCACATCTCCAAATCCATCCTCGAGCACTCGACGCGTTCTCGCTTCTGGAATGGTGTAACTTGGGAATCCATATGGAAGACACCTTATGCATATGCAAATGGTCATGAATTATAGTTTCCACAGACCCTGTACTAATCTTGACATCTTGGGCTATTTGGCGAATAGTAATGCGCCAATCTTCTAAAATGGCTGCCTCAACTTGACAGACAGATGCCTCATCAATGGTAGAAGGGGGTGGCGACCAGGTCTGGGAGCTGTTCCCGCAGATTTCCGGCCATGTTTGAATTCACGATGCCGGCGTTTTACAAGGTCCTATGATGGGGCATTATCACCATAAGTTTCTTTCATTTCATTAAAAGTCTCCTGCGGTGTACGTCCTTTCAAATACAAAACCGGATTACTGCTCGACATTCAACAGGCTCCATTTCACACCTAAGTCAGTTCAAACACCTGTGAAACAGAAACCACAATTAGTTCAGAGCTGTAATTTGCCACATAACCCGTAGAGATATAACTTATTTCATGTGCAAAATTCAGCTAGATCAGACAACTAGAAGTGAGTCAGGGGCATTACTTAATGCACGCCCCTCGTAGATAATCAACATTCAATTTGGACTATATATTGATAGTGTGAGAATCTTTGAAAGAGAAAATATAGAAGACAAGAGGCGGAAGTTGAATTCGTTCCACAGCATTTGAGTAAAAGAACAACATGTATAAACCGTCTAAATAATAAAGAACTGTATACAAAAAAAACTTGGTGATCATACAGAAAGGGGTTTACAAACACGTGCGGCTGTGAGATTTATCTTATGTGAACAGTTGTTCTGTTACAATGGGAATATATTTTTAGCATAATGCAGATATTTATTCTACATCCAATGAAAAACATGCTAAACACTTCTGGAGTTTTTATAATATTGCATAAACCGTTAAACAACGGCAATTTTAGTATTGAAAATCGTAGCAATAAAATTCGTTGTACTAAATATCGTAGTACTAAAAATTGTAGTACTAAAACTCGCAGTACTAAAAATCGATGTACTAAAAAATCGAAGTACTATAAATCGAAGTACTGAGAATAGTAGAACTAAAAATCGTAGTACTAAAAATCGTATCACTAAAAATCGTAGTACTAAAAATCGCAATACTAAAAATCGAAGTATTAAAAAATCGAAGTACTATAAATCGAAGTACTGAGAATAGTAGAACTAAAAATCATACTACTGAAAATCGTAGTACTAAAAATCGTAGTACTAAAAATTGTAGTACTAAAAATCGAAGTACTAAAAAATCGAAGTACTATAAATCGAAGTACTGAGAATAGTAGAACTAAAAATCATACTACTGAAAATCGTAGTACTAAAAATCGTAGTACTAAAAATCGTAGTACTAAAAATGGAAAATGAGTCAGCGCCCGTTTTACATTTATATAGTTTGCCTTATGTGAGCTCTACTTGATTAAGGATTCTTATTAATGTAGCTCAATGAGAAATACTATTTAATGAACAAGAGAGCATAACCACAGTAACTAACATATGAGTATATTTTAAATTCAAATAATAGCAATATCTACTTCCTCTGCAAAACTTATGGGACTAGTTTAAGAACGTTAACATTTTTCGTTTGATTCGTAAGGCAAGTGAACAAGTGTGAACTAGTAAAAAATGCAATCCAAATATATGGGTTCCCTCTATCGTGCTAGAAAACAAATCACACTTGAGAGTATTTTATTCTTCTGCAAAATCACAATTCGCTCATGCATAGGGTATTGTTGCCACGTATAGACTGGTGCATCTATCACTAACCCCTCTCTCTTGGATAGGGTACAAAAAAGAGTTTTCTATCTAATAACTGCTACTTTTTTGTCAACTAAGCTCCAACCCCTGTCCTATCGCCGCAATGTTGCATCTCTGTTTTTACAAATGTTTTAATGGAATGCGCTCTGATGAACTCGTTGCACTTGTGTCCCCTTGACGTACATATTCCCGGCAAATAAAATCTCACCCCTTCACTGTTGAGGTCCCTAAATTCTAGAAAGCTTTTCTATTCTAACAGTTTCTTCCCTCGAACTGCTATAATTTGGAATTCCCTTCCTGATATCTGATTCCCTGGCTGTATTTATATGCAGAAGTTTAAAGTTTACGTAAACCAACATCTTGTTAATCTTTCCTAGGCATGGTCACAAATAGTATATCTTTACGAGCAAGTGACGATATGCCTTGTTACAGATAAACGCGAGTAAAATAAAAAGATATGAATTACCTACCAAATGTAGAAGCCATTAATGTGCCAATTTCCATCGATTAATCTTGACCATCCTTCGACTGTGAACCTTTCTATTCAATATCAAAACGACTGAATGCAATTTAAATCAATTGAGTTAAATAAGTTTAATGGTTTGATTCAGATGTGAAATTTACGACATAAGCCGGTTCCATTTGTTGTTTGGTATTACGCCATATTAACTGCCGTTGGGTCTCGATATGCCAAAACCCATATTATGTTGAATGTAAGTGTGACAAAAAAGATAACTTTCTCCAAATGAAACCTGGCAATATTGTTCACAGGTGATTCCACATTCCTTTTCACGCTAAAATTAAATCCTCATCAGTGAATGCTGTTTTCGCCAAAATTAAGTAACTGATATAAAAATTATTTAACCAAGAAATAAAACAAACAGGGCCGTGAACGATGGATTCAGGTACATTTTTTAATAGCGCTTCAGGAGACAGTAACAGTAATGTTATGACCAAAATAAAGTCTATTCGACCCTTAGTGAAATCTTGGCAGGGTGGATCTGAGCATAATGGTCACTAAGGTGTGAACTCAAATCTCTTTAAATCGGACATCTTCACAGGATGCATTTAAGATCATACGAAGCGCTACAATAATCTAAATGCAAATACGGCAGTTAGCTCTAGGGAAATATGATAAAACCACAGCAGGATTTTTTGTGTCATGGCGGTTCCTAGTTGATTAGACAATTGGAGAGAAACATTAATATTCTCGGTTGTATTCTTAGCTATAAGACATTTCGTGTGTCTTCTAACTTAGTATTTCTTTAGCATAAGTATAATATTCGCCATCAGCGTAATATATATTTTAAAGTGTGTGTTCTTAGTATTTTCGTATGTTGGTAATACTGCGTTTTGCTATTTTTCTTATATCGTTTTTTTTTCCTTATATTTATCGTCTTCTACTTGTTGCTGTTTTTAATCTTGCTTTTTATTGTTTTCTCGTTTTCTCTTCATTTATTTTCCTTTCGTCCTTCTTATTAATATCGTTTGTATTGCTACTTTTTGTTGCTTATTTCGTTTGGCCTTTTTTCTTCACTTATTATCTTTCTTTTTATCTTCTTTCTCTGCATTTTTCTCGAATTTATTTCTCTCTAATATCCTATTTCCCATATTTCTCTCTTTTTAAAATTATTTTTGGAGTGTTGTAATGTTGCCACATAGCCCCAACGCGTTTAACCTCAGTCACAAAATAGACAAAGAATAGAAAAGAGCTTCAAGAATAGAAAAGAGTTTCAAGACGCTTTTTACCGTTGTAACAATATTTATTTTCTCATATTTCCGCCACACGTGACTTCTAGTTAAGGCTATCACGTCGCCTACGTCGCTAATATGATCCCGAATGTCATCTATGTCGCTAACATGGTTTTGAACGTAATCTTCGTCTCTAACGTGATTGTTTTCTCTAGCGTGCTCTTTTCTCCTTTTTATAAACTTTTTTCTTTGTCGGTGACGTCATTTCGCGTACATTGACATATACGTGTTGCGCACTGTTACAGATTTTTTTTATTATACAACAACAAACTAATCCTACTTGAACTATTCAATGTCAGAATAAAATCTCTTTGAAAAGTATTATTTGCATTTAATCAATTAAACGCGAGTTACTATTTTAATCATATTCGGCTGTATAATTTTTTATAATCGAACCAAACCGATTACATAGGATTTGAACTCAGTTAAACGACTCCATTGTCAAAAACCGTATCCATTAAGCCAATAGGCACCTATCTATTTCTATTCTCATTTAAAACATCTGAATCTTTCTTAATTGTCTACCGACTTCCTTTGTTTTTCTTTGTCAATCCCACCAATTCCGAAGCGTATCCTTTCCGTTAATGCTAATGATCCTGTCGCTTTATTGTTTTCACCCAACTAAAATAGGTGGGCCTAATTATTTCAGCGTCGCCATTAAATTCTCCTCCGTTCATTAATGACACTCTTCTAGTGTGTAGCGGCCATCTTCACAATAGATCACTCTTAATAGGCCTCTTTTTCAACGCCATAAACTTGGATTGTCTTGTTACTGTTTCATGTTTTTGCGTCCTCGATGGAATTTACGCCATTGCAAATAGACGCCAAATAGTCTGCGATAAATAGACAACTCTCGTCGGAATACTAATACCTTATATCTAAAAACCTACCGACGTACCTATATATGCCTTTGTCATTTCGTAATCGAAGGGTCAAGAGTTATATGCTGGTAAGAGTTGATATCAGAACGACAGTAAGAAAACAGTGTGATGATGTCAATGGTGGAACTTGGGTAGGGTTAAATTTTTTAAAAGTGTGGCCCCGCAAGAACTTGTTTACTTTAGACTTGAAATCAACTATGTTATAGACAGTTGGTAAGACACTACACAGCATTGTGCTTCCTAGACGGGCGGTTATAGGATAGAAACTTTGTTTATTGAAGTTTCGTTTAGGTTCAGGCAAAAATAGAGGTTAATAAAAATTGTTGAGAGTTCTCGTAGCTAAACGAGTTTTAACTGCTAAAGGTTTGTAGTGAGTCACAGATTAGAGCCGAGTCGAGCATTTTTTTTTAAAATAAGAATAGAGCAGAGATAGACCCTCGATGGGTCTTCTGTAAGAAAGATAGGTTAGCGAGGCGAAAAGGCTGTCGTCAAATAGATTTCGAATACGGTTTTCACTCTATCATCATTGGAAAGGGTTAGGGTTAGGGTTAGGATACTCTTAGCAGCGCTTCCTCATATGTTGTAACAATTCTCCAGTTTATAACATATTTAGTTCTTGTAAATGAAAAGGATTGAGTCAGGATTGAGAATCAACAATTTTCCACAGGTTTTGGAAACGTATATGAACGAAACACGAGGGGTTTACAATAAGTTTCCAGACTTATTTCGTGTGAGCATTTTTATTGATAGTACACACATAACATACTCTAGGTAATCGCCCCCCGACTAAAATGTACTTGCTGTACTGTTCCAACACCTTCTAAAAGGCCACATGGATGCCCCAGCCTCTTTCATCTGAAGTGTCGTATAACGTCAGGCTCTAAAGTAGTCCTTGAGCTTAAAGAATAACAAGAAGTCACAAAGTAATTGCCGATAATGCAGTTAGGAGATTAAGAGTTCCTACCCCGTCACGGTTACCACCTGACGAAGGCCAGAAGAATAGTTGGCCGAGACGTCATGAAACAACAGTTAAGAAAGATGAGGATAATAGTCCGCAATATAATAAATTAATAAATATTACATAGTCGCTACATTGAAGAAGCTAATGTTTCGGAACAATTGGTTTATTAGACAGGCGACAGAAATAAAGTGTATCTACTATTCAAAGTATGTGGTTCTTAAATGAAACAAGATAAAATTATTTTTATTTATATGAATAAAAATATTTAATCACATACTATAGTTGGCGGAGTGATATTAAGTGACATTGTTGGCTTAAAAATAGAAGGCGATGTGGGGGGAAGGGGATGTAAAAACATAATACAATCAGAGAAATGGGTAGAATAGTAAGAAAAGAAATAAAGGAGTTGACAGCTAAAAAGAAAAATGAAAAGAGAGAAAGAAGAAATAAAGAAGAAAAGAAAAAGAAAAAGGAACCGAATGACGTAAAAAAGAAGGGGTTAGTATAGTTACATTACTTTACTATAAGAAAAGAGGAGGGGTGAAAACAATATGCCAAGTTTACGAGCGTTTAAAATAACATGTCAACAGAAGCGGACGACGTAATGGGTGTTTATAATGACGAGTTAGTAGAAAGGGTTTCTAGTAAGGCTTCCACACCCATATTTATATAAATGTCGTAAACCTAGTAGGGCAAATACACATATATACGCACATATATGCATAAAGAAATATAAAAAATATAAAACTGAGACGACTTTATATAAAGATAAATAGGCTGTGACTTATTGAGCCTAAATATATTTATATCTTAATCACAATGAATGAAATAATTTAAATTTTTAAATTTCAATTTTCAGTAATGAAAGTTAAAAATCTAGTAATAATAATAATAATAATAATAACAATAATAATAATAATAATAATAATAATAATAATAATAATAATAATAATGTTGCCTAGGGGTTATATTATAGAAGGCATGACGTATGTATTGTTGTTGTTCGTCTTAGTAACAGTATTAGAGGTTCATGTTGTGTGCAGATATATCGCGTATATATCAAGAGAAAGACAGTCTTATATATAAAGAGATAGGGTACATGTTAATACAGGAGATCCGAGCATGTAATTCAATGAGAGGAGGTTTATGATATATTGATAGGTAGACCGAGAGATAGTGCGTCTGACATTTACGTTTGAAGTTCTGTAAATGAGAGCGTTTCTGTAAACATTGACACATATATTTCTTACCTATTTTTGAGATGATTATTTTCACAAGTTCTCATAATATAAATGGACAATACCTTTTCTGTTGAAAACATAACACGAAGACGCAAATACAAAATGATGATGATTCCGTTTATTATACCATATGATGTGAGCGGTCAATGGCTTTGCATCAAGGAATTCAAGTCTTACATGATTCTTCTTCTAACCCCACTTCCAAGGTACCATGTCAGCTCTGTCTCTGACTCCTCTCTTCTCCCCTGACTGACTGAGTCCGACCGACTGAGTTTTTTGCCTGACTGACCAAAGCTCTCTATATTGAGACCCATGACATCATTGCATGACCAACACGTGCATATTAGACACATGGCCTGACATGCCTCCGTGTTTAAGCATGCATTGTTACTCACATGTTTCAATTCCGATTTCTCTAACCTACTTTACAAATATGTTTAATATTTCTATTGTTCTGATCTAGATTCCTTATTTTAATTTCATTTCATTACAGCCCTTTCCCTATAATAAGATATCTTTTCAATAACATTCTTATTTTAATAACCTTATGTATTCTGTATTTATTTTAATTTATGATCGAAATTCTCAATTCCAAATCTAGCTTCGCAAGTTCGAATCTTCGTCTATCCTATCTCACATTTACTCACTTACAAGAACAGGCGGCTGTTCCATACCAATAATAATAATAATAATAATAATAATAATAATAATAATAATAATTGTAATGATAATAATAATAATAATTGTAATAATAATAATAACAACAATAACAATCAAGATAATAATGGTAGTAATAATAGGACTAATTATGATAGTAATAATATTAATCCTGATAAAAATATAAAAGCTAATAAAAGTAATGATAATAGTACTACTACTACTACTACTACTACAACTATTACTAATAATATTGATACGAATAATACTAATAATAAAAATGTTGATAATTATTATAAAAATAACATTACTAATAATAATAATGATACCATGTAGCAAGTTATGTTCTCTTCTTGTATTTTGAATTGTTAAATGAACATTTATGACAGGAGAACCTCTCTTTAGCAGTATTATAAGCCATGATAATAGATTTGATCGTATGGGAATTTTCCTCAATAGTGATGATTGCTTTGAATGCTATTCATTTGACTTAACAATTGCGTTCAATAAGGCATTCGCGCTTATTAAAACAATTTAAGGATCTAGTATTATTTAGTTCAGATATATTTTGTTCTTGGTTGGTATTTACTATTTTCCTATGCGTTTTTTTAATAATTTTTCATAAGTTTTTCAAGATTATTGGTCAACTATAACTTAGTTTGAGGGCGTTTTTGTTTATAATCTTATAAAGGATGTTCGCGGGTGTAAAATGTACTTTTATAAGATTATTTTTCTATGTTTGTTTTAACCATAAGGGTATAGGGAGGGGTGAACCAAATGATTTCTCTTTTCCGATTGTTAGATTTTTGTTATTTGATATTACATCCGTATACTCTATTTGAGTGTTTCTATAGCCACTATCCTAAAGGCCTTTATTATAAAAGTGTCTATGGTTATTTAAGATTTCTTAGTTAGATGAGTTGTCACTAAATGTTTTGCTAATAGATTTCGGGATATGTTTAATAATAGATTTTAGGTGGTTGGACATGGGGGTAACATAATGGACTAGAATTGCCCTGTCTATATCGTTCGTTGTATTGTTTTATCAGATTAAAGTATCGTCAAGGAAGTGTACTTCTTTTAGATTTGAGTTTATATTGATATATATATGTATGTATATACCAGCAGGTCACCTTGCGTTTCTTCAGGATTAAACTAAATTTTTATGATATATATATATATATATATATATATGTATGTATAGAGAGAGAGAGAGAGAGAGAGACAGACAGACAGACAGATAGACAGATAGACAGAAAGACAGAGAGAGATAGGGGGTGGAGAGATAGAGAGAGAAATATAATTATATATATATATATATATATATATATATATAGAGAGAGAGAGAGAGAGGGGGGAGAGAGATGGGGTAATCCTTGCTTTTATATTTCAGTTTAGGTCTATTTTAATTTTTTTCTTCTTTGTTGTTTTTAACAAAACTATTTTATGTAACTGACATAACCTCATGTACGCATAATGATTTACATATTTAACTCATCTGAAATCACATTTTAAACCGCAGATTAAAATGTATTTGAATAGGCAGAGCTTAATGAATTTATATCTGCCAGTTCTTGACAGAAACAATACAACTTAGAAAACTAAAAGGATCATTATAAAGGTCTGTAAACAGGAATTCTCTACATTATTTTAGAAAAGCTTCTTATATAAATAAATGCTGGCTTATCATATCTATCTCTCTCTCACTATATATATATATATACATATATATATACATATATATATATATATATATATATATATATATATATATATATATATATATATACAGAATGTTTAGATGCGATGAGTCGGTTTCAAAGCTAATAATAGAGAGGGGTCGTTTTAGATACCCATATCAAGCCCTCTTAAGCCGATATCTATCTATCTATCTATCTATCTTTCTATCTACCCATCCATCTATATATATGAATATACTAGCAAAAGTACCTGTCGTTGACTGGGTTCAAAAACAGCCTACAGAAAATGGACTCTGATTTATGAAAGTATGATAGGTTATGAAAAGGAATGGTCGTAAAGAGATAGCTTCGAATTTGGGGGTATCAAAACCGAAGCAAAATATGATGAAAGTAAAAATAAAATAGATAAACCCCATAATTCATTATACCTTACCTTTTCACACTGAAACACTTATCATAATATTCTGTGGATCTATATTAATGCACCTTGATAAACCTTGTGACATATTTTCATTCTATGGAGATCAGGCGCGAACGAACACCCCAAAATGTTATTATACCATATTTCTTCAAACTGAAACATAATTATCAAAGTATACTTACACAGATAGATATGAAAAGTCTTTATAGAATGGAAATAGGCACAAACTAAAGTTTGTGCCTATTTCCATTCTATGTAGACCAGGCACGAACGCAGACCCCACAATTTTATTATACCATCCCTATTTAAGTTAAAACATGCTTATCAAAGTATTATTATGTGCGTCTATATCAAAAACACTTGTAAACTTCTTTTTTTTAATTTTTTAATTTTTTATTGCCATACTTTGTGGACCATGCGTGTACGCAGACCCCACAATTTTAATGAATCATCATTATGGCAGATCAAACATACCCATTCCTATGTCTCGATACATCTTCTATTATTATATGTGATCAGTTTTCTATAATAGTCAACCATATAGGAGCCTATTCATGACCAGACACACACACAGACGTTCAGCTTTGTATTATATATATATATATATATATATATATATATATATATATACGGATATTATAGATATATACATATACTTGCGGCTTTCATTTAGCGTTGCCAATGTGGAGGCAGAAAGCTAGTTTGAATGTTGTTCAAAAAATGGTAACCCAACTATAATCATGTTTACATAAAAAGGACTTTTAACATAGCGGTGTATTTTCCAATCATTTTATTATTTAAAGGTTGTTTTTTTTTATTTATAATTTGAAATTTTTTTTAATGTTGTTTGTCAATTCTTATAAGCTTCATTCCGGAACGACCTGTAGGCAGAATATTTTTAAATAAAGTAACAAAATTTTGATATATCGTCTATAAGAGACAGGTGCAGATGGAATTTGTTTTTATTTGATTATTTAAGAATTTAAACATATCAATATATCTAAATATTAAACTGTTGATACTTTTACACTATTTATATTTAATACTATTTTCGTTTTAAGAAGTAAATAAATTTATTAAAAGAATAAATATCGAATATATATGTGTGTGTGCATATATAAATATATAAAGGTATATATATATATATATATATATATATATATATATATATATACATACACACACAGAGTTAGATAGATAGATAGATAGATAGATAGAAAAATTGAAATATGGATATAAATAATAAATTTTGTTTTTATTAATTGATTGTGAGGTGGTCCTATATCAGATAGCTTAAATTTTATGTTATCTTCGTTTTCAGAAGCGAAGAGAAAATTATTAAAAAATAAATATAATTCATATATATATATATATATATATATATATATATATATATATATATATATATATATATAGTAGAAATGGTAATTAATAAAAACCTGAAGAAAGTGCTCAATACTGTTGTAGAGCAAATATGCGTTTTTTTTTTATTACCATATCTTTCTGTTAAGTTACATTATTGTTTCAGCTACCCGGCTGTGTTTTTTGGGCGGTCTGTAGCTTCCTCAGACTTTTACAGAAATGTTCGTTATGATGGGATGAAAGAGTGAATGATGTCAGGGGAGGGGTGCAAGAAGAGCGGAAAAAAGAGAAAGGAACAAGGGGGAAATATACATATATATATATATATATATATATATATATATATATATATATGTACATACATACGTATAAATCTATATACATATATTAAAGAGAGAATGAGATAGATTGATATTAAATCAATGTGTATATATCATTTAAATACGGTGGTGTCTGAATATATGATAAGGTGGCAGTTTTTGTCATTTAGAACTGTTTAGGGCTTCACCGCTCACTCATTTTTCGACCAAATTTCAAACATTTATTACAATTTATAGATCACCTCCTTAGTTATATTGTTGAGAATAATTTTCAATTTTCGTTCAGTAACACAAAAGTTTTGATGAATTTACTGTTCAAAATCGTAAGAATCGTAAGGAGGTGAACGACGTTTTTTTACTAGTTTCCATAGCAACCACATCGTTTTTGTAGCTATTTTCGGACGTCGACGGACACTCGTGATCCGTTCGGCGTCCCGACAAGACTTGAAACAATGTTGAAATATTTATCGATCCATTTACTATGTTTACATATTTTTTTTTTTTAGGAAAATGTTCTACTAATGAATACTTTGGAGGAAAAATTGGTTTTAGTTCATGTAAAATAATTAATAGAAATTAATTAACTAATTAAAACATTTTTATAGCAATTAAACTTTACATAGTCTTGTACATTTCATAACCATAATATAATTGCCAGGTTAAAATGCGAGTCTCTAAAAGGATGAAATTTAAAAATGTAAAAAAACTGTCTGTAGCTTATTTGTCATATATATATATATATATATATATATATATATATATATATATATATATATATATATATATATATATATAAATTAGCATTTCAGGGTGTTTGGAGGTGTGTGTCGAGCAAAAAAAAAGTGGAAGTAGGAAGGCAGGCTCGAACCCGTACCGCAAAGGAGGAAAAGAACGGGAAAAAACGTGACGTCTTTGCTGTTACGACCACTGCCAAACTGGAAGGCTAGACAATCGAAAAGACAGGATGACTTTCGAAAATATCGGCGAAAAAAAAGAAAAAAAGTTCCCAATTGAATGTGAGGATATTAATGTCTTTAGCCAATTTTTCGATATTTGTCGTTCGAGACGTCGTACTTCAAAACAATGCTGATCTAGTAAAAATCCGTCGCCTCTGTCGAAAGTTTTAGGCAGACTTGCAAACATACATACATACATACATTTATATATTGGCAGCTCAAATTTTTCACCCAAACCGATGAAAAAGTTTGCCCTATCTCTGAATACCCTTTATGTAAAATTTCAAATGTTTAGACCAGAAATTATCTGAGTTATTTTGTAGAGACCACAGAGGTCAAATTTGTTTTTAAATTTTATCCCTATTATCCAAAATTTCAAGTGTTAAGCCCGAAAATTAGCGGAGGACTTTGGTAGAGTTCTCAAAGGTCAAATCCTTGACCTTTGACGCCTTAACAGCCAGATTTCTGGACGAAAACGGATTACAAAGATTTTCCCAAACTTCAATACCCTGTATATCAAATTTCGAGTCTGTAGACTGGAAATTGACAGAGTTATTGCGTCGGGAAATGTACAGAGACCAGACAGACACTTTCACATACATATATGTGTGTACATGTGTGTATATGTGTGTGTATGTGTATGTGCGTGTATTTATATGTATAATTATAACTTACTACCTAGCTATATTCGCTCATTGAGCAATTGAAATAAATACTAAAAATTGAACACGAAACACAATATCGCATTACAGTGTTTTATGCGGATATATGAAATAATAATATTATAAAATATGCATAATAATGTTAATATTAATAACAATAACTATTATATTAAGAATAATATAAATCGAATAATAATAATAATAATAATAATAATAATAATATTAATAATCACAACACTATTATTATTAAAATAATAATATAAATAATATATGTTTGCATGAAATAGTTATTAACAAAAATCGTGGATAAACATGCAAATGCCTTTGTTAAAATAACGCTTGAAATAAAAATAATTATATTTTTTAAAGCAATTCGACATTTAAGTTTTTGATAGAAAACTCAGCAGAATGTCTATTCATAGTAAAAAAATCCTAGAAATGGAGATGTAAAGTGTCAAATTAAATTAAGATAAACAGGCGAATTAAAGCGATGAGAAAATTATTATTCTAAGGCCAACTAGAAATGCAAAACTACTTACGTTTATATTCCTGTTGTATATGGAAGTTGTAGTGTGTATACCTGACTAATGTCTATTTTTTTTACAAGGGTGTCACCACTTATCAAGGCCCAGAGGCCACTCGAGGATAAGGGTTAATAGGCATACATTAGTCGTTGTGATTTTAGCATAGTAAACAGTGGAAATTTTGAAACTTGGATTACTTAGGGGGACGATTCAATTAGAACTTGTTCACATTGGACTTTTTCTTTTTTTTCATAGGTATCAACTCATTATCAAGGCCAAGAGGCCACTCAAGGATAAGGGTTAAAGAGTGTACAGTAGAAATTGGACAATATAATAATCATTAGTAATGAAAATTTGTTAAATTTGATAACTTATATGGAACGGCTCATCAAGAACTTATTTACGTTAGACTTGAAGACAACCATATTGGTGGTTCCTCTCTATCTGAACCCAAATTATCTTTGTGACCTATTCATATTCCGTGATCATCTTAATGTGTTACATACGTATGTCAGACATAGCATAAACACATACATTTATTTCGACAGACCTTTTCAATTTTTCAATTGCGTCGTTAGTCTTGTGATTCACGCGGAATTCATCTGTTCTTGGAGGGAACGTTTGAACGAAAGTATTTCACTCATAGACGATGAATGGTTTTATATATCGTTTTTATCCACTTTCCATGTGTCGATCGCAAAAGAATGAAAAATGAGCATCTTTGCTTGGTTGGTTAATTCTATTAATCTCCAATTTTAAGACACGTCATCTCTCTTCCCGGTGAGAGGGGGGGGATACAACCTATTAAACATCCGCTCTCTCATACGTTCTATTTCAAAGTCCTGTTTGCTCAGCTAACTAGAACACGTGATAACATACACGTACTTCCGGTCAACTAATTTTAGAACTTCCGCTGCAACTTGTCCATTTTTTTACCTCAATAAAATTTTGACAACTTTTATCAATTCATAACTTTACATCTCATCTCTTGTTTACCTCATCAGGTTGATAGATAGATAGATAGATAGATAGATAGATAACTAAATTGAAATAAATCACATAGATATATAGATAGATCGAGAGACATATAAGAGATAAGTTCTCCTGTTCCCAACTACATAACCTTCTCATATCTCTTGTATACGTTTATATGTTAATGCCACTCTTTAGTATGTTTTAGTTTTAAAGGATAAATATACACACATACAGATACACGCATAGAGATACATCTAGAAAGACATAAAGAGCGAAGAAAACAGAAAAACAGACGGACAAAAGAGACAAAAAGGCAATAAAAATACGCAAAAGATTCTAACAAAAATTTAATTATATTTAAAAAAAGGGAAAAACTTATGATTTGATTTCCTATGTTTATTTTTTTATAATCGGTTGATACTGTTAAAACCACGCACTCGTTGTTTTTTTTTTACAATTTGTAGGGTAGAATATAAGAATAACAATTAATAAAACCATTATTTAGAGTTTTTAGAAGATTATATGTCCCTAGTTTGCTTAGAGGTGGGGCGGAGCACATAAATAATCGAGTACTCAATGACATCGCTACCTTCGATTTTAAGCACACACACACACACACTCATGAAAATACCTTGTGTCACCTCACGTGTTGCCATTAAAAGCAATTAAGTACGAAAGTGTTCGCTTTAATTCGCTTGTTACATTTCGCTCAATTTCGTCGATGCAAATTACGAATAGCCATCTTCTTAAAAGCTTTTTGGCTATTTTCCCTTGGGCCAATTCACCTGGGGAATATCGCTTGTAATTCTTATTCATTCTGAAACCATAATTGATCATAATTATCATCGTGTTATTGTCTTTCTTTGCGATTCAAAATCCTAAAAATAAAGATCAAACGGAAACCAAATTTATATCTTTGGATGATCAATTGTCTAATTGTTTAATTCTCAGCGTACATGAAATAAATTTTCTCACTTTAGGTGTTATTTGTTTCTTGTTAACATTGGATCATCAGAAGGCAATTCATTGGGGACCAACTATTTTTCTTATAGAAAGGGAATCTGTTGATCCATATCTTTTTATCTGAGGACGTAGATAGATAACAGTGCGTGACAGTAATGACCCAATTGATCTTGTATTGAGTTTGTTGATCCAACTACTCGTATCGATAATTGTGAATACTATTTACACTGATTATCCAACATTGGTAATTTAATAAGCAAGCAGAATCAGAAAAGTCGGTAAAAGATGTGAACTTCTGGACTTACTTGACAAACAATAGAATTTGACAGGCAATGACTGACGTTCAAATTGTGTCTACTTTGCACGTATTAAAAGCTATGGATTATTCGATATATTTATAAACATAAAACATTTTAGGCTTAACTAGGCTTAAAAATCGTGATAAAGTAACTGTGATCCTGGTATTTATTTATGTTCATTGTTGTTTGGACATAGCAACTGTGGCAAGTTTGAACAATGTTTGGTCACTTCTACTAATTTACTTACGAACACTATAAGACTATCATTTATCCGGGAACCAACACGTTGTACCCGCTGTCGAAAAACACACAAAGAATAGAAAAAATCGTTCGTAGTATTTACTCATTCTCTTGTCTTTTGTCTGGCGTCCATCACGTGATAGTCTTCTCAAACGTGTTCGCGAACGTCATCAACTCCTCTAACATGATCTCCACTGTTATTCCCGTCGTTATATTTTTTAATTTTTTAGCAAGTTCTTTCCTACGATGACGTCATTTCGCATGCATTAGCATACGCGCGTCCGTGCTATGTTACAATCTTAATATGTATCGATGAGAATGCTTATGACACCGCTCTATAATCGTAAAAAAAACGAATGTTCACATACCAAAAGCATTAAAGAAACTCTTAGAAAACGATCTCCAGTCTGTAGTTGAAGAAAGCCTTAAATGGACAAGATTTTATTCTATTTAGACTAAGCTTATTACCTTTAACAATCATAAGAAAATTTGATATGGCTTATAGTACTCTACCTGAGAGCTAATCATTCCAACTCCGCGTCACAACATTAATAGGGAACATGAATTGTTAGTAATATATTGACGGCAGTACCAAGGCCGCTGCAAAGAATGGGCGTTCATCCATCGTGCTAGAAAAATTCTCATATGTCAGTACCAATATTTAAACAATATTTCAAACAATATTTCAAACAATATTTCAACAACATTTTTACAATATTTCAACAATATTTTAAACAACATTTCAACAATATTTCAACAATATTTCAAACAATATTTCAACAACATCCAAAACAATATTTCAAAAATATTTCAAACAATATTCCAACAATATTTCAAACAATATTTACACAATATTTTTACAATATTTCAAATAATATTTTAAACAATATTCCAACAATATTTCAAACAATATTTACACAATATTTTTACAATATTTCAAATAATATTTTAAACAATATTCCAACAATATTTTAAACAATATTCCAACAATATTTCAAACATTATTTCAACAGTATTTTTACAATATTTAAAACAATATTTTAACAATATTTCAAATAATATTTCAACAATATTTTAACCAATATTTCAACAATATTACAAGCAATATTCTAACAATATTTCAAACAATATTTCAACAATATTTTTACAATATTTAAAACAATATTTTAACCATATTTGAAACAATATTTCAACAATATTTTAAACAATATTTCAACAATATTTCAACAATATTACAAGCAATATTCCAAAAATATTTCAAACAATATTCCAACAAGATTTCAAACAATATTTCAACAATATTTTTACAATATTTAAAACAATATTTTAACCATATTTAAAACAATATTTCAACAATATTTTAAACAATATTTCAACAATATTTCAACAATATTACAAGCAATATTCCAAAAATATTTCAAACAATATTCCAACAAGATTTCAAACAATATTTCCACAATATTTTTACAATATTTAAAACAATATTTTAACCATATTTCAAACAATATTACAACAATATTTTAAACAACATTTCAACAATATCTCAAGCAGTTGATTGAAGTTCCTAGGAAATAAGGAGAGTAGAAAGTGAATATTAAGTTTAATTGTAATTCTCGCATATCTTATTTTCTTCTTTAGTTTTCACATTTCATAAGCGATGTTTTTGACAAAGGAGAAATAATTGCTGTTTTCTGGGTCAGGCGCTATTGATACATATTGTTTGTAAGTATTTGATTTTTATCTTCTTGTATCCAATGATTTCCTGACTTGTCTGAAGTGATTTTCATAAGAATATCCGTCTTTTCTGACCTCCGCTTACAATTCTCATTAACCTTATGCATCACTTTCTTCGTTAGTTTTTCTTTTTATTTATTGCTTCGATTTTTATTCTTTCTTTTTTTTGTATTAATTTTTTATATATTTTTTTTATTTTAGGACATTTACTTGATTCGACTCCCCTGGCCCTTCAGAAAAACCCAAAGTCTCTCTCTAAAAACCCAAATTTTCTAACTTTTTATTTTAAGAATTGATTATATAATGTTAAATTGAATTTTTTTAAAAAGTGATTAATGCTGCAATATTTCAAGTAATGAATTTATATATTACACTAAAATATCTTCTTTTCTTTTCCAGTTTTAAAAACTTGTATTTTACTTTTCCATGTTTAAGCTTAACCATATTACTTTTAATGCTCACATTTTCTATTGTAATATAATAATAAATATGGACATAAACACACTCTTGATGAATCATCCACTTAAGTAATCCAATTTAGCAAATTTCCACTACCAACGATTACTGTATTATCCCGTTGATTACTGTACGCTCAATAACCCTTATCCTCGAGTAGCCTCTGGGCCTTGATAAGTGGTGACTCCTATGTAAAAAAATCAATTTCCAGGGTTCATTCTTAGATCATCGTTCTCTTAAGTTACTTATACGCCACAGTAACTCAGACCGCTAGGGGTCAACCCTCTTTTAAAATTATTGGTGTTGATTTAGTTTATACTATATCTCTAAGCATTATCTTTCTAGTTTATATATATATATATATATATATATATATATATATATATATATATATATATATATATATATCAACTAGAATTTATTTTCCAACAACCAATTTATCCTAGGGCAGCAAGGTTATCGGGCATAGTCCAGCATTGCTTATGATGGAAATATATACCGAAATTGAAGAATCTAAAGGTTTTTTTCTAAAATTACTAGATTGAACATTAAATAACTAGAAAAGGGTTGATATGCAGTAAATAATAAAGCAAAAAAATGATTTCTTTTATTTGTTTACGTTTTGTTTTTATTTAATTCCTTTTTTATTTTTTGTTGTTTCTTATTTAGTCCTCTACTTATTTCTGTATTCATTTATTTTCAATTTATTTTATTTCCGTCATTTGCATAGTTTTATTTTTTCTTTGTCCTTTTGTTTATTGAGTATTTTCTTATCGATTTTTTATATCTAGTACTACCAGATCAGGCTAGTTGAATATACTTTCATCGCGACCTCAATCCACCGAATATTATTTTTTAATTCCTTATCATTTAAAAAACTTAATTATTTACTGCAAAGTAAGAAAAAACAGAAACAATTATTTTTCATAGAAAAAACAACCAAAACACAACTCTGTAAATGCTTATTTTAAAGCATAACAAAGTTGAAGCATAAAAAACCTTATGTAAAATTACAAGATTCGATATTAAATAACCAAAAACGTAGTTTATATGCAGTAAAACAAAACAACCAAACGAAACACCATGAATAAATATTTGAATGCATATAAAGAGCTTGAAGCATTAAACCTTTTCGTCAAAATATATGATTAGCTATTAAATAATCAGAAAATTGCTGGTATGCTGTAGAACAAAACAACCAAACTAAACCGTATGATTAAATATTAGAATTTATACATAACAAGAACCATAAAAGTTTTTTTTTTAAATAACGAGATTAAGCATTAACTAATTAGAAAATACTCAAAATGTTGTAAAACAAACAACCAAACCAAATATCATGAATACACATTTAAATATGTGACCTTACAGGAAATTTGGAAACATCAGGGAAGATATTTTAATGTGGGTGTGTATACATATCTCTATATATTTGCATAATGATCTCTAGTGAGTATGTCAACATGTGTATAACTTTTAAGGGATTGCTCATGAGACATATAGAGATTGCTAAACATTGAAGAGGACAACACTTTCTCGTCCCATAGGTAGCATTTATCCGGTTCTTTGTTCATCGAGCCTGAATTCAAGATCTACAACTTCTCCAAAGTATAAGGCCAACAAAGAAATTATTAATAAAACATACTGACGCTCTTTATTCCGGTAGTCATTTTCTTCTCAAAGTTCCAGGCACCGTTTTTATGTCACATTGCCAGTTTGTTTGATTCGACCCGCCTCCTGGTCGTTCATAGAAACGTAACTAATCTTGTCAGATCCAAAAAATTCAACACATATAACTCAATCCCCACGTTTCATTCAAAAATCCAATTCTTCTAACTCGTTAATCCACGTCCTTTTAAGTGACCTCTACATCAGACTAAATAAGAGATCAAACCTATTTTAAATTATTTTTATTAATTTAATCGTTCTAAACCCATTTTCGTATACTATTTCTCTAAACATTATCTTTATATATATATATATATATATATATATTATTTCTTAATTGGAATTTATTTTGAGATGAGCATTATATGTTAATTTTATTTTTATTTCGGACTATTAGTCTCATCTTTATTAGTTGTTTTTTTTTTAATCTTTTTATTGGTTCACAACGAAGGCCAGAAGAAGTTGGCCGAAACGTTGTGAACCAATAAAAAGATTTAAAAAAAAACAACAACTAATAAAGATGAGACTAATAGTCCGAAATAAAAATAAAATTAACATTATCTTTTTAGTTTATATTTATATACATATTTATTTCAACAAAAATGTATTTTCCAACAACAAATTTATCCTAGTGTAGTAAGGTTTTCTGGTATTGTCCGACATAGCTAATGCTACAAATATATAACGAACTAGAATTATAATTTTTTTTTCTACAATTATTTGATTAAGCATTATATAACCAGAAAAGTGTTGATACGCCGTAAAACAAAACAAGCAAACAACTAACTTGTTTCTAGGATTTCACTTATTCCTCTCGATAGTATGTTTCATTTTTTTTTGTTCTTCCATTTTAGAAGTATCTTTCTTTCAACCTTCTTCTCTCTTTATCTAACGCTCCACGTGTTTTCTATCCCTTTTTCCTCCATCTGTTTTTACGTCCTTTTTTTTTGCATTCCTTCTCTGTTCATTCTTCATACTAAACAACTCTTGCAAATTAGCCGAATGTGTCGAAAACCATTAAACGTAAAATTATGAAAAATCACTCTGCCATTTAAGTCGGCCTAATCACGCTCGCAACCCGTCAAAATGAATGGGAGGAAATTTCACTAGAAAATATGTAGACAGAAACTAATAATAAAACACACAAACTCACATAATAAACACGATAAATAATTCGAAATCATTACAGCGTTTACATATTATTAACAGCAGCGTTGGTTTCTGTTTCATTCATGACTATTTTAGCTCAAAGACGACAAAAGAAATCACTATGCAGAATTACAACCATGCATTTGTGAAACCTGCCTTTTTTTTCTACAGAAGCCCCTATATCTATATATTTAAAATCTGGACGGATACTTTCTTGTTTTCTTGCTTGCTTGCATCTAAACTTGTATAAGAGCATGACGTGACAAGAGGCATCGTTTAGAGTAGATGTTGTCACAAAAGATCTATCAAGTAAATAAAGCGCGATCAATATAGGAAGTAGTGGGAGGAGGCGCAGTGCGTAGATAAATCCGTATAACATTTATTATCGTTAATTAGTTTTTTTACATTGAAAAGATATTTTTAGCTATTTTATTAAGTGGCTTCATGCCTTCTGAAGTGTGATTTCCATTTAAAAATTAAAAGAGAAAAGTGTGGAATTTACGAAAGAACGTCGGATATGGACAATTTGGAGAACGACAAGAATGGAGAGTGACAAGGGGCGATACATATATATATATATATATATATATATATATATATATATTATTTATTATTTTCTGTGTGTCTATATATATATATATATACTATTTATTATTTCCGTGTGTGTATATATGTATGCATATATATATATATGTATGCATATATATATATATATATATATATATATATATTTGGTAAAACTGGTAATTATTAAAAACCTGAAGAGAGTGCTCAATACTATTGCAAAGCAAATATGTGTTTTATTTATTTATTTATTTATTTTATTACCGTTTTATCTGATTAAACGTGAAGAAAAAATAAAGCACACACACATATATATATATATATATATATATATATATATATATATATATATATATATATACAGTGCAGAAATGAAAGTTTACGAAACATTTTGTTAAAAAATTACATTGTGTATATAAATATTAATATTCATATGAACATCCCAATGGAATGTTCTATATTCGAGATAAAGCATCGTAATATGATAGGAGATTTTACTTTTTATAAATTAGAATTTACAACGTTTATATATGTCCTTATTCCATGGGGTTTAAGAGCATGTCGTTTATCCTTTCATTAAAACAGTAAGATCATATTCATATAAGCTACCTACAATTTTTCTGGGTAGCAAATAATTTCAAAACATCAAAATATGTGAAAAGTAGTTATTTACAGGTAATATATGTCAAAGGAGGATATCTCACTTGAAGTCTGCAATATGAACGTAAATAGATTGAATCGTAAAAAAGCAGATAAATGGAATTGGTTGCAACTTGAATGGTAAACGCAGGCCAAAATACAATATGAAATCTAATAGTTTTCTGGTTATCAGTAGATATGTGAAATCCAGATCTTATATATCTACAATTCTTTGCTTAGAAATTTTAAAGCGGTTAGAGTGAAATTTAAGTTTGACATTAAAATACCTGTCGCTATCAACTTGATAGATGTTAACAAAGTATAAGTTATTAGATAAATAATATCTTATAAATAATTGTTACAGGGCTTTTTTATTTGTCTTTTCGGCTTCTTTGATGATGTGTTATTATCAAATATTGCCTTTATGTATAAATCCTTCCAGAGATTAGACGTTGCTGGCGTTCATAGAGTAATTCTTAGCAATGGATTATTATTAATTTTGGTGAGACATGTAGAATATTAAGATGTAAGTTAACCTATTTTTTTATTATACCACTTTTTCATGATATAATGCTTTTGTAGATTTTTAAAGGACCGATTTTTTGTTCAGTAATTTTTTTTTAACAAGGTGATTACCACTTATCAAGGCCCGGAAGCAACTCAGGGATAAGGGTTATTGCATGCACAGTACGTTAGTGTGGGGATTTAATAAAAGTGTCTACTTAAGGGGGCGGATTATCAGGAATTTGTTTACGTTGGACTTGAAGACATGCAGGTTGTAGTCAGGTGAAAATCAGACGGACGGAACAGAGATCCACAGGCGTGCAGTTCTAAGAAAGAAGCTTTGTTCATGGAATCTACGTTTTGATTTAGGCACAGATAAAGAGTGGGGAACGTTTTTGACAGTGGATTCAGCTAGACGGGTGTTTTTCGTAAAAGATTGGCGAGGGGGGACTAGAGATTAGAGCTCAGACGAGCACCTGCCATGGAAATAATGATAAAACAAAGATAGGCTCGCAACGTCTCTTCTATGAGAGAAAGAGTTTGCAGGGTAGAGAAAAGGGCATCTCCCACTAAGCCACGAAGTCTATTTTGTACTCTGTCAAGGCAGGATGGGCTGTTTTTTAGCAGCTTCTGTCCAGATATCGTAACAGTATTCCATCCTTGGCTTTTAAATACTTACTTTTGTTATTTTAACCATTTTTACTGTTAATAACTTATGCGTATTGCTAATTGTTTGACTAGAAACATGTAGTAGTACATTTTTAGTCCTTTTGAACTCCATTATCGATAACAATCTTTTTTTTTATGAAGGATTGCTAAAAACAGTTTTGCTTCTAAATTTTCAAGATAATTGTATGTATTACTTATTTTGTCCGTACTATTGTTTTCAGCTAGAGTGTTATTTGTGAAACGTTTCGGCCGGTGTAGCTCCCGACCTTCATCAGGCATGCTGATCGCCGTCTTGGAAAAGAAACGAGAAAAGTTAATGACCCCTGTAGATGGCTTTGTATTCTTGGAATTGCTATTTTTTATCCCCCTCCAATGTATGGAAAATATTGTTTTACAAGGGGTATTTAATATTTTTTATCTTCCTTTGACCATTGAAATTTTAGGATGCGTTTGTACAAGTTTTATTTTTCTTTAAAATTAGAGGTTCCCATATACTTCTGATATCTGCTCGGTCTGCTTAGTATTTCTTTCTTTCTTTTTTAGCATGTGTTACTTCCTTAAGTCGTTTAATTGTCCATTTTGTATCCATGACAATTATTTTGACCTCGTTCCATAAACGAAATGTGTTCCTTTTTCTTTCGGTCAGTTACTCCCGACTTTTCTCTCCTTCATTTCCCTGATGAGGACCAGGATACCCAGCGAAGGTTAAAGACTACACCGACCAAAACGATACACAAATAACACCCAAGATGAGAACGATAGTCTTAGCACAAAAAGTAATACAACCAGTTTTTTGTTCGAGAACATAAACGACATGTAAGGTATTTAGACTATTAATATTTGTAAGCATATGCTTCTTCAGGTAGTGTTATTTAACGTTAAGAAGTGTTATTTAACTTTGGTGTTGAGAGGTGCTGTTTTGTAATTTATTTATCTATCTATATATATAAAAGTGAAAGTGTCTGTCTGTGTGTATGTGGGTGTACATTTTCCAACGCAATAACTCTGTCAATTTTCAGTCTACGGAATAAAAATTTGATATACAGGGTATTGAAATTTGGGGAAATCTTTGTAATCTGTTTTCAGCCAGGGGTCAAAGTTCAACGATTTGACCTTTAAGAACTCTACCAAACTCCTCCACCAATGTTCGGTATAAACACTTGAAATTTTATACATAGGTTCCTTGGACATGGATCTAATTAATAATTTGATTTGAGCCCAAAACAATAAATGTTAAGAGATCATAATAGGATCAAAGTTTAAAAAAATTGACCGCTTTTTTTTTTCTCAACATACACTTCAAACACCCGTGCAACGCCGGGCTGAAAGGCTAGTATATGTATAAAAGTAAAAGTGTCTGTCTGTCTGTCCGTGTGTGTCTGTTTGTGTACATTTCCCTACACAATAACTCAATCTTCAGTCTGCAGACTCGAAATTCGATAGTCAGGTATTGAGATTTGTGAAAATCTTTGTAATCCGTTTTCAGCCAGAAATTGGCTGTTAAGGGATCAAAGTTCTTTGAGAACTCTACCAAACTCCTTGCCCAATTTTGGGTCTAAACACTTGAAATTTTATATATATATATATATATATATATATATATATATATATATATATATATATATATATATATATATAGGTTCCTGGGACATGGATCTTTATTTATAACTTGATTCCATTCCAAAACAAAACAATGAATGTAAAGGGATTATAATAGTGGTCAAAGTTTTAAAAAAAATGACCTCTACCAAATTACTCAGACAATTTCTGGTCTAAACATTTGAATTTTACATAACGGGTAGTCAGATATAGGGCAAGCTCGTTTTGGGTCGATAATTTGAGCTATTAGTATATAAATGTATGTATGTTTGCATGTCTGTCTAAAACTTTCGACAGAGGCTATAGATTTTCACAAGTTCAGTATCGGTTTGAAGCTTAACCCTTCAGACGAAAAATACCGAAAAATTGGCTAAAAACATTAATTTCTGCAACCCCAACCGGGTACTCTTCTACAGGGAGGGGTCGCTTTTTTCGCCGATATGTTCGAAAGTCATTCTCTCTTTTCGATTGTCTAGCCTTTATTTAAACCTATGTCACTTCCGGTTCAACGGCGGTCCTAACAGCAAAGACGTCAGGGTTTTTTGCCGTTCTTTTCATCCTTCACGGTACGGGTTCGAGCCTGCCTTCCTACTACTATTTTTTTTTTGCTCAAAACACAACTCCAAACACCCGGGCAACGCCGGGTATCCACACTACAAAAACTATATGTTTTTATAATTCTTTTTAAGTAGTTTTATAGTTAAACGTTGACCACGTATAATTTGAAAGTCTGATTTCCATGAATAAAAACATTTAAGGCAGAAAATTTGTAATAGCCAATCTATTTATTTTTTTTTTTTTACTTTGCAGCCATTAAAATGACATTAAAATGACACGTTTGATAAAATGACATTAAAATGACATTAAAATGACATTAAAATGACACGTTTGATAATGTGGCAACTAATGAGTTGATTATTTGCGGATTTGTTTTGAAATTTTTAGTTTATATTTCAGTTCTTTGTTGTAAGCATTCGCTTTTGTTTTGTGGACGTTTTAGTGTTGTTTGTATAAATATTTTTTTGTAAATTATCTTTAATTTTTTAATATGAATTAATAATGACGAAAATATATTGATCTTTTGGAAATCGATTGTTGCGTGGTATGCATTTCTGTTTATTCTTTAATTTCTTTTTATCCCTTTTCTTGTTATTAATTTCTTCTTCTCTCTTTATCTTATTCTTTTTCGTTTGTACGCCTTGTACGCCTTATTCAACACTTTTTTGTTTGATTTAAACATTCTTATGATTTTACAAAGCAGATCATAATGTCGGATAGAATTCGTGTTAGCAGACTTCTATAAATATAAAAGCGAAAATGTTTGTGTGTGTGTGCGTTTTCGTGTATGTCTAAGAAAGGCTTTTTTTCCGAGAACCGATCGGTCGCTTCACAACTTCTTAAAACTTTTTTATATCGCACCTAAATGATTATATCTACGAGTTAACAACCGGGTTCGTCTGTCTATTAAATTTGCCCGATTTCAAAAGATAAATATTCAACAATTTTCGATCGCTGCATGTGAATAAAGCTTTTTCGTATGAAAAAATGGAGCGAACACTCGCGGTAAATAAAACACTGTTCCGCACTCACAGTTGCCGTCATTAACTCATCAAAAACGGGCACCTGCCGTTAAACATCGCACGTTTTATTTTTACACTTTATTATTTTCCAACTGCGCTTAAAAGGCTTCGTTTTTTTTCTAAACAAACACCTGGGACATCCGACCAACGATTTTCTTTTCATTTACCCAAAAACACACGCACCCACAAGCACACGGGCAACGCCGGGCACCCCCAGCTAATGTAAAATAAAGTGTAGATATGTTTTGCTAGATTTATTAGGTATTAAAAAAAGCTATATATTTAGTTACTTGTTACACAATGAAATAAATAAGTGTCGAAATGTGGTTTTATTGTCATTAAGGATTCAGAAAATATTTTGAAAAGATGATAGGAGCACTTTACTAATGCGTTTCACCCTCATTAGTAGATGTTGATGCAATTAGTAGCCTACCACAATGTGATGTACTATTCAGACTAGACTGTTTGCGTAGTCTGGATGACAAGGCACCTGGTTTGGGTGGAACATCTTGTTACAATATTTTTGAACTCGAATGAGGTATGATCCCACACAGTCTATTTATAAACAATGCTGCTAGGAACTGACGAATCAAATTAATTCACGTTCTGCTGTCAACCAATCAGAAACCAGAATTGGTCCATAAATATTAAACCTTTTTCTGTAGCAACTCAGCATGTTTTCTTCGTGTCAACACGGGAAGAATCATTTGCTCTGTGGTTTCCAACTCGAGAACTGTCTACTGAGAACCAGTCACCTCCAAGACTTGTGTAGAACAACTAACCATCGGAAACTGTTCTGAAACTAAACATGACTTATAACTCTAGACTTCTTAATATTGAAGGTGTGTATATTGCTGATTCTATCTTTGGATTTGTTGATCAGATATGGGCAGATGTTTCTGTTTCACAGGATTAGATTGATGGTGTCTTTATGACTCTGTTTAAAAGAAAGGGGCAGAAAAATACTTGTGACCACTACCGTTGGTGACCACTACACGCTGTGTGACGACTACACGCTGTGTGAAGCTGCTGGGAAAGTTCTCGCACGACTTCTATTGAACCGGCTTCTAATGCTATTCCAAAGTCACAAATTGGCATTAGGTCTGCCAGAGAGGTCATGGATATTATTTCGGCCTGACACGTTAATAAAAAAGCATTGAGCTGCAGATACCGCTGTGTCATATGTTTGTGGATCTGACCAAAGCATTAGACATCTTCGACAGAGATTATCTACGGTTGATTTAAGAGAAAGAGTGTCCTCTAACCTTTATTAGCATATTCAAGGAACTGCACACAGACATGAAAGCTCGAGTCTCCTTAAACGGAAAATTATTTGATGAAATCTCTGTTGACAGTTGGTGTCGAACAAGGTGACATCCCTATCCCTTCTCTGTTTTCCATACATTTTGCTATTTTACTTCCTCTTGAGTTTCAGGTGGAGTTTCGGACCACAGGTTGCATTTTTAATCCCAGCAGCTTTAATGCCAGAACCAAGCTGCATCATCTCTTACTTAAAGAACTATTGTATGCAGATGATGCTGGGTGTTTTTTTGTCACACACTGAGGCCGATATGCAGCATATAATGGGTCGCTTTCCTTACTTCTGTAATGCAATTGATCTAAAGATCAGTCTACCTAAAACAAAGGTGATGTTCACTCCTGCACTGGGCCACTCATACGGTGAGCCGAACATCATGTTATGTGGTGCTAGACTAGGAGTAGTCGGTTCGTTTGTCGTCTTTGGTAGTTCTCTGTAGAGGGATGGTTCTCTTGACACTGAAATCCACAGATAAATTCAGAAGCCGCTGTAGCTTTTGGAACGTTTGAGAATAGGGTGTGGTCTTACCTGGCATCACAGGCAAGACAAAGATCTGCGTCTACAAGACCTGTGTGCTAACCACACTGTTGTATTCATCGAAGACATGAGAATTGTATCAATCGCACATTAAATCACTTGAACGATTTCACCAAAAATGCTTAAGACGTATCTTAAACATTCAACTGGCAAGCACAACTACCCGACAGTTAGGTTCTTGCGATAGTATGATGTTCTAGTTTTGAGACTATTGTCATCAGATCTCAAGTGGACTGGGTGGAACACGTTATTCGAATGAAAGATTGTAGGCCGCCGAAACTACTGTTTTATGGGGAGCTGGAAAATGGCAAGTGCCCTCAACATAAGCACAGGAAAATGGTTCAGGGAACAATTTGAAAGTCGTTCAACTAAACCTCGACATGTGGTGAGAACTTACTCTGCCAATGCCGAAATGGCGAGAGCTTGTATGTGAAAGTTGTGATGCTTTAACGAAAAAAGGGCCACAGCAATCTGAAGCGAGAGCTTCCCAAAGGTTTAAATGGCGATGTTAATCATGACAAGCAGATGTGGAAATGCAACATGTGTGAACGAGTGATTCTATCAAAAGCTGACTACCTCAACCACCTTAAGTTACAAAAAAACTCCTGTTCTTTGTACCTATTAGTTCGAACTGATCGATCTCTGTTAAGTGCAGCAAAGTTTTAAAGTCTATGCTAATTTGAGAAGACATATGAAAGGTGAAATTGTTCAATTTTTATATAACATTTGCTTCAAAATGTTTGCAAATCTGCGGTGGAATTGCAGAGTTATATAAGATGGCATGGACATCGGGATAGGGGAGAATTCAATACGACGGAAAATACAGCAATCAGCATCATATATATATATATATATATATATATATATATATACATATATATATATATATATATATATATATATATATATATATATATATATATATATATATATATATATATATATATATATATATAAGCAGGAATAATAATATGATATTATGGAAAAAGGAAAATTATCTGTGACATTTTTTTTCAAATTTTTCAACGTTTCGTCCCAATTTTCAGATGAGAGGAAAACCCTATAAAAAGTGAGATATACATTATTTTTTTATATTTACAATTTTTTTATTTTTATTATGAGAAAATAATGTAAACTATTAAAAACGTATGTAAACGAAGCTAATCATGGTTTAAAATCTATTTTATGCTCTTTGATCATTAAATTGCTTATTATAGGGGTTCCTTTGCTGGATGGTATCGAAATTCACAATTAGCGCTGATTCAAGGACTCTTCAAACGGGTAATCATAAAAAAAACTTAACTCTTTTGGTCTTTGAGAAACTAAAGGGCAAAACAGTACGTTCAGGCGATTGCCATTTTTATATCTCGAAAGAGATATAAAAATTCCATTCCTTTGAACGTACGTTCTGTAAGACTTTTTCTCAAATCTACATATTTTTGACGGCAGCCATTGCATGTGATGATATATATTCCGGCGTTTTAATGTGGGTGTTCTGAAAGGATGTTTTGTTATTTGTCAATATATAAGCACTAGTTGATGGTGTGGTTTATACTGTTCTTATTCCTAATTTGTTTAATGTACAAATTGTGGTGTTGTGGAATGGGTGGGTACGAGAAGATGACTATTTTATAGAGAACTATTTGGTTTGTTATATTTCTGTATATATATAGTGAAGAATATTTTTATAGCTTTTTTTCTTACCATTTCATTTAAAATAAATGAAATATTATAACGTTATTAGTGATTTTTTTTATATGTTGCAATTCTTTGTGGAGATATTGAGATCTACAGACTCTGTAAGAATGAAATAAGAAGCCAATTCCGTTCCAGACTTGATTCTGTTGTTATGGTGTGAGTTAAAATATACGTAGTCGTTTTTCTCCGTGGTTTTTCGATGTACTTTAAATAGTAAATAACTTTCAAATTTTATAATGAGCATGTCTCAAATAGTAGAGAATTATTTTTTTCTGTTTCGTGAGTAAATTTTATGGAAGGTTTGACAATATTTGTTTTTAGTTTTTCTTTTTATCTGTATACTTTCGAGTAGAAAAATGAGAATGTCATAAATATATCTAGAATATGTTACGTTTATAGGTAATCTAAATTTAAATGGAACGGATTCTAAGAATTCTAGGATTAAACAAGATAGTGCCTACTTAGAGGATTCCGTACAGGGAGTCCAAAGTTTTGTTCATAGAAAGTATTATTAAATTAGAAATAGTTAATGTCGGTAATAAGTTTGATTATCTGTATTAGTGTATTTAGGGGGGAAAAGTAATTTTGTCTAAGTGAAAATTTAGCAAGTTTAAGCATGTTCGATATGAATATTACTGTATAAAAATAATGTCCAAGTTATGTATTTATCTTATGGGTTTCAATATATTTTTGTTTAATAAGCTATCAGCGATTTTATTATATGTACTTTGCTAATGGTACCAATTAGTGAAGTCAGGATCTTGGCAATAGTTCATACAATTCTATGTGTGGCACTGCCAATATTTGATATAATTGAGCGCATAGAGCTGTTCGGTTTACGTGTTTTAAAGAGACCGTATAGAGTGGGGATAATAGAATGATGCTCGATGTAAGATATGCACTTTTTGTCATTTTTTAATAACATTTAGAACGATTTATAAAGGTTTTCTATGTATTTCTATGTAGTTTAGGATTTAGTGTGCGCGTATGTATCCGTGACCAAATAATAGTGTTTGTATTTTTTTAAAGTATGTACTTTTATCTATGCCTCCGACTTAAAAAGTTTGTTGTATTACGATGTTTCTGTTATTTGTTTGCTGTTTTATAGTGTCTGTATATCTTTTCGTTCAGTTGAGAAGTTTGTTAGTAAGGTAATTCCTTTTTTTTTTTTTTTTTTTCATTTTTCTTAAACTTTTTCCTTCTAGGGGATGGGACATCCAACCAGATGTCTGACATTTACCCCTATTTTAGTGAGTCCAACCAAGAGATTTTTTCAGGATTCTAGCCGTCCCTTTCAGTGCAATCGTTTGTATTTCACTTGCACTTGGTTCACCGGTATAACCTTGTATTACGTCTGAATCTTCGTGTCTTCTCTGAATGTAATTTACTTTTTAAAGTACATAAAAACACACAAACGATTACGTATACTTTTACTCGCACCATACCAGCAGTATTTCGTCTGGAATGAGAATCGGCTTCTTTTTACGTGCTTTCAGAATCTGCAGCCCTTAATATCTCGACGAAAAACTCCAACATATTAGGTTAGTGCATTTATAATGTCGCGTTTTGACGTTCAGCTTTAAAAGATCATAACTTTAATCCAAATAAGAACTACTAAAATTGGCACCTTTTTACCAACGAGAAACAAATTTATTTATCTCGTTAGCATAAGAATCCGGAGTTCTGAAAGCGATGAAGTCATTGAAGGCCGATTCGGTATCATCTCGGCTTTTGAAGCATTTTTCGCGCAAAAAGTTGTCAAGAAGTTTGAAAAGGTGATAATCGGTGGGCGAGAGGTTCGGTGAATATGGTGGATCCGACAAAGTCTCGTAGACCTAATCAGCCTTTGAATGGTCAGCATTTTCTTAGAGGAGAATTGGTCTCTTCATATTGACCCATCTCGGGCAGTTGACCGCTGTACTTCTCTGCAGAAATCGTTTCGCCCGGATTCAAGAAGCTGTGATGGATGAGTCTGGCCGCAGACCACTAAACAATCACCATAACCTTTTTTGTACAATTTTTGCTTCGGGAAGTATTGTAGAGCTTCTCTGGCATCAAACTACTAGGCCGAACATCACCGGTTGTTGTAGAAGACCGTTTTATTTGCGCAGAAGAAGCGTAGAAGACATGTCAATGCGACGATTTTTGTTGTTATCGTTCAATTCATGCGGCATCCAATTATCCAACATTTTGACTTCCCTGTTTGCTTTAAATAGCGAACGACTGTTGAGTGATCTACCTTGAGTTCAAAGCAACTTCTTGTGAGGTGTTGCGAGGATCGGCTCCAATTAAAGCTTTCAAATGTTCGTTATCAGCCGCAGTCGGCCGGCTGCGATTGTCTTCATCTTCGAGGCTCTCGTCACAATCGCGAAATTTCTTGAACCACCGTTGTGCCACAGCGTTGTGAGTGGTTTCTGGGGCAAACACACCATTGATATCACGGGCTGTCTCAGTAGCTTTTCGGCCTTGTTTGAATTGGAACAAGAGAATCGTGCGGATTTTAATTCTGTCCATGCTGTCGAAATGAATGAAGGGATTGAAAACTGTAAGGAATCGCACAATTCGATAGAGCGACAAACGCGCTTCAAAATGATATATAACATGACTATATATATTAATGAATTAATTCAGACATCGATAATATATATCTCACCTGTCTATTTAAATGTATGTATATGTGTACGTATGTTTGTATGTTTGCCTAAAACTTTTGAGAAAGGCTAAGGATTTGCACAAAATCTTATCATTTTGAAGGTCGACCCTTCTGACGACAAATATCGAAAAATTGGCAAAAAGCATTAATTCCTTCACCCTTGGCATTTTCTACAGGAAGGGGTAGCATTTTTCGCCGATATTTTCAAAAGTCGTCCCCTTTTCCGATTGACTGGCATTCATTTAAACCATTTTTACGTTTTTTTTCCTCCTTCGCGGTACGGGTTCGAGCCTGCTTGCCTACTACCACTTTTTTTTTGCTTACCACACACTTGCAAACAACCGGGCAAAGCCATGCACCCAGGCTAGTCATATATAAAAGTTTCATATGTGAGAAAACGATAATAATAACCTCATGTTACAAATTAACTAATGACATTAAAATACTCCACTTATTTTATATTAAATGCTAAGAAAAAAACATTAAAATATAAATAAGAAGAAATATAACACAGCAAAATATTGAATAGACATCTTTTCATACCCACCCACGCCAACAGCACTACAATTTGTACTGCACTTATGACGTTTCTGCCCGTCCAACCGGCTATCCCCGGGGGGGGGGGTTGCCCCTTCTGGATCACGGCTCCTTCTCGTCGTATGAGTGCCGCCAGCCGGTGCCTGCTTGCCCACGTGGTTTCTTCGATCAAAGTCGACACACGCTGAAAAGGAAGTCGGGTATTTTCCAACAAGGCACTCCAATCAGACTGGTGACGTCATAAAAAGGGGAAAAAGACAGACGACTATAGTCTAAGTGTATTAGAAAAGTCAAATAAAACACTACTTACTTGTTACATAAATGTATAACAGTTGCGTGTCGAACACTGCGAACGTCTGATTTTCTAAGTTCGTTGTCGTAGTCCTGTTAGGAGTTAGGAGTGCGGCTCACTTCTATCGATACGAGATTCGACACGTTCCGTCTCTCATCTAGAAACTTCTCTACTGCTTTACATGATGTCAGTCATCTTGCGACCGGCGGTCTGTCAGTTCGACGTATCAACCTCAGAACACAGAAAAGGGAAGATCACACGACTTCGCAACTTGCCGTGTTTATATACCAAGTTGCCAGCGCCAGTTAGAGATTGATTTTCAATTTATACGCATCAAGTGTTTGAACCGGTTAATTATCGATATCATATTCCTACATATCAAATGTCGACCCGTTCAGCTTTCTTTTATTGTTTCCTCCATCCTATTTTTAACGATTAGTTTCTGTTTAAAATTTGGATCTTTTTTCTGTTTATCTCTTATTTTCAAAAAAAGTAATTTAAAGCTCTCTTTTTTATTTTATGAATTAAGTATCAGTAATTCTAAAACCGACTAACCAGGTTCGATTTCTCGTGCCGCATAAATGTTTCACAGTGTTACACGCAGGACAAATTAGGAATACAAACCACATCATTTACTATAGCTCATCTATTGAAGACCAGAAAGCGCCCACATCTAATGCTGGAATATATATCATCCTTTGCAATGATTGCCGTCAATGTTGTGTAGGAGAGACCTAGAGATTCAAGAAAAATACTTGCAGAAGATGAAAGAAATATAAACAAGACAATCTTCTGAACGCACCTTTCGCCCATATTTCACACCAAACGACTTCTTTAGTTTCACAAAAGTCAAAACAGTTAAATTTGTTCATGATAAACCTCTACGAAGACTCCTTGAATCGGCGCTTATTATTAATTCCGATACTATCAACTAAAAAAGTGTTTTTACAACGTATCCCTGATCATAAGCAAATTGGTGATCAAAGAGCCTAACATCGATTTGAAACCTGATTAGTTTCGCTTACATACGTTTTAATCGCTTTTCCTATTTGTATATACCAATAAAAATGTATATATAAATGTCTCACATTTTATAGGGTTTTCCTCTCATATTGGTATATATTATTTCCTCAATCATCTCTATCATGTCCTGAGGACGTCCTCGTAAATTGGTGACAGAACGTTGAAATTTTCTGAAAAGGTATGTCTTCCTTTTGTTCCATATATATATATATATATATATATATATATATATATATATATATATATATGTTTAAATGTTTATTTTTGAAATATCGTTAACTTCAATGTATACCGTTTTCGTTTAACGGGTCTAGATTGTTATGTTAAAAACTTAATTACCGTTAATTTCAAGTTAAGCTAAATGTATCTATTTAATAGGTGCAGAGCATATATAGTGAAAATCTTTTATTGAAATTCAAAGACATTCTTTTCATTTTTTATAAATCTTGTTTATTTCATCCTGGATTTTTTCATTACAGCTGTTTCGTTAGTGGGAACGCAATTTTACGATTTACGTGTCCATAAAATATCCTGTCGCCAACAACTTTTTCAGATGATTTTTCCATTTTATGTTAACAACAAAAGTTGATAAACATGGTATTTGGTGAAAAGAAATTGCAAGGCCACATGTGTAGATCGGGTTGGTTTGGGTGTTCTCATCAGTGCCTTTTACATCTGTACTTTTGTGGTGGAAGATTCCCCATCGGATTCTTTTAAGAAAGGAATTCACGACTTTTGTGTCTTTGAATAGCTATATTTTTGGGAGCTGAAAGTTATTTATTTCTTAGCCAACGACAGGATATTTTTATGGGCACATAGATCGTAAAATTGCCTTCCCACTAAGGAAACAGATATAATGAAAAAAAATCCAGGAGAAAAGTAACAAAAAAGAAAAAGTAAGTCTTTGAATTGCAACAAAGTTTTGCACTATATATATATATATATATATATATATATATATATATATATATATATATATATATATATACACACACTAGCAGGAGATCGACGTTGCTCGGGATTGAATGATGATCAACGAATATTTCACACTCCTATATTTTTATTGTCATAGAAATCCATGGAATTGCAGGGGAGGGGAGCTTCATATGCCCTCATACAGTAACTTAGTCAAAAATATATGTTATTCTACATTGAACTCGAAAACACCTACTGTTTCTTTTATAAAATTATTTATTATAAACTTCTTTCCAGTAAACGAAGAAAAAACATTTATGTGCGTCGTTTTAACGTACAGACCATGTCATGCAATAAATACACTAACGGAAACAAAAAGAAAAACACGTAAATTTTCAAGTTTTATAAAAAATTTTGCGGTAATAAAACAAAAATAAGAAATTTACGTGCGGAGTTTGACTCTATAGACTACGTCAAACAAAAAAAAAAACGCTCTTAACTTACCCACAGTAGAATTTTCACGGCCCGTGGTTTTATCATTGTTGCTAAGCAACGATATAGAAAAATTGCTTTACCGATGATAGATAAATTAAAATAACTGTATCGGTTATCGATTATCGGAGATATTCTGAGACAAAACTTAACGAAAATCACTTCCTGACTTATAAACAAATGTTCTGTATATCTTAAAGAAAATCTGTTCAGCCGTTTCCGAGTCTTTTAGGAACGAACTTAGACACACAGACAATATTTTATATAATTGTTTGTGTACATATATATATATATATATATATATATATATATATATATATATATAGTGAAAATGGTAATTAATAAAAACTGAAGAAAGTGCTCAATACTGTTGTAGAGCGAATATGCGTTTTATTTTTTTACCGTATCTCTCTGTTAAGTTACATTATTGTTTCAGCTACTTGGCCGTTTTTTCGGTCGTCTTTAGCATCCTCAGACTTTTACAGAAAGTCTGAGGATGCTACAAACGGCCAAAAAACGGACGAGGAGCTGAAACAATAATGTAACTTAACAGGAAGATACGGCAATAAAAGATAAAACGTATATATATATGTATATATATATATATATATATATATATATATATATATATTCAATTTCATATATATAGTCATATATCGATAATGTTTCACAATATTTTCTGACCACATATTGGCGCATTGCTATTTTATGAATAATTTAAAATTCGAACAAAATTATCCATTTAGAGAAAAACGTAACGAGAATTGCCATGACAAAATCTACGTAGTGCGTTTGTTTTTTTAACAGAAAATTAAGTTTTATCTTGAAAGCAAATCTTGCACATCTGTGCTTTCCAAATGTTATTTCTCTCATCAAGAGATTTTTTTCTTCCAATAAAAGCTTGGAGTTAAAATCGATAAAAGACCAAAAGTTCCTCCACTTTTTTTATAATTCTCGTGTGGGTTTGTGTAAGAATGATGTAACAAGATTGGCTCATCACGTGATCACACGTTTCCATCATGTATGGTAGAATTAAGTTCATTCAACTCCTTTTGTTCCTGAAGAAATAATCTCAAGTAATAGTGATAAAATCCACGAAGGTGATTTGCCATTTTTTTAATTTTTTATTTTTTGAATGATGTTCCATTCAAACCTCTAATGGAAATTTTCTTTGGAAGAAAATGGCGTTATGTAACACCAGTCATTATATGTTTATGCTCCAGCTTCTAATGACATGAAATCAAAACATGATAATATACTTAGTAGATGCCCTTAACCGAAGTTGTCTGTGAGTCTCTTTATTTTCATCTCCGCTTCGTTTTTTTTTATACTACGTTTCTTGTTTTACAAACTTTTATTTTTGAAAAAGAATTTTGGAATGTACGTGTCTCCGAATATATGGTTTTCTGTTATCAATTTCTCTGTTAGTTGTGTAGTTTCTATTCTGGATCCTTAAAGAAACCCAAAAGAAACGAGAAAAATAAATTAATAAAAAAAAAGAGTAAATAATACAAATAAGAGTAATTAAAATAAAGTAAGTTGTATTGTTGTATAGCAGGGGTTTCATATTTAAGGATGATGCGGACATATATAACCATGATGAGGGATAGAAGACATTTACACAGGTATGAGATACTTGGGACTTCATATATATACTGACTGGAGATGTATACACGTTATTAACACAGAGAAAGGGAGGTGCATAATCCTCAAGGGGTACCACAATGTTCATTATAGATAATGATAATAACAATTACCTTTTCTGTTGTAACTGAATCACGACACGAGACAACACGTGCAAAACATAATGATGGCTTCTTTATTTATCGGATCGACCGGTCGAATGACGTCAGGAATTCACTTGTATCTACATATTTAATCTTCTACCCTTCTCTTCCAAGGGATTCACTGACCACTGACTGCTAAATGACTCTCAGCTCTTTCTATAACTGACTAACTGACTGACGAACCCATAGAACTATGTGGAGAATTGTCCTTTGTCTATGACGTCAGAAGTGTGTGCTTTCAAACGTGACTAATTTCACGTGGTTATACATTTGTTTTCCCAAAACACACTTCTGCAAACAAAAAAATCCTCTCTCAACCTATTTTTTAATGTAACCTATTTTTATAACAATATATTTTTAATTTTCATTGTTCATTCTTTTATTGACATATTTAATATTCAGATTTCTAAAAGAATTACCAATAGCCTTAATTTCTAATATTCGATTTCTTAACTTTGGCTACAGGGTTCGATTCTAGGCTTATCCTAATCTCATTTTCACTTACTTAATATTTTTCTTATTTACATGGAAATGGGACAGCCTTTCCCTGTAACAATATTTATATAAAAATGCAAATAATGTCGAGCGCTGACCAGATTTCCGTTGAACAAGTGCGGAGAGAACTGGGACCTGGGGGGGGGCTTATGGCCACTCAAATTTGAGTGGAACCAATGGCCGCTGCATGCGAGAAATGGTAAGCGGGTGTTGTGATAACGCAAATTCATTTGCGAATATTATCGAAAGAGGTAGAGAGTACTGGAAATTTGGGTAGACTTGTTGTTACCTTAAAAGGGAACACCACAGGTTGTCTTCATGGAGATATTTTGTGGTGTTCCTGATGAACTCTGTGAAAGCTTCCTGTGAGCCAGTAATAATAATGATAATAATAATAATAATGATAATAATAATAATAATAATAATAATAATAATAATAATGATAAAGGATAGAACGATAAAAAATTGTCCCCCTAAAAAAAAACAACACTACATTTTTATTTTAACACTATTATTCAGACTAAAACTACTCAGGAAACTTGATTATTCAGGAAAACTTACTTATATTCAATGTATCCGCCTTCAGCCTCAATCACTGCCTCGATATGGGTCCAGGACTGGGAACATACCTTCCCACAAACGCTGGCAAAATCTCAGCGATTACTTGGCGGATTGCAACGATCAGTGTTTATGTTGTGGGAGGTCATGTTTGTGATGTTCTCGGCGTATGGCTAAACGAAGTCCAGCGAATTCAGGTATGTAGAGGGAAGGAGCTAGTGAGAGAAGTGTACGAAATCCTAGAACTCCTTCTGAAGCTAAGTCTAGGTCTCTTTGGACATGTGAGCCAGCGCCGAGTCTTGCTGCCACACTCAGAATCTGGCGTCGCTTGATTGCTCCAGGGCAGCACTAGGTGTGTCAGAATTTTGGGTGAATTTTTGACACCCCTAACAAAAAACTGCGAATAAAATATAAAAAACAAACTCGTAATTTCTCTTTTTAAAGTGGGTTGTTTATTTTCTTTATGGAATATGCGTCCGAAATAAACTATTAAAGTCCTTTAAAAAATAATAGAAATATTATTTTTATTAAAAAAAAACAGTAAAAGTGTCTGCTCGCGTTCATGCAGCCATTTTGTTTACGTAATGAAATCAATTAAATTTTACGAGTTAATTTATTTTTCAATATTTTCACTTTAAAAATCTATCAAAATTTTTCTATTGGTTCAAGTGACATTTTATGCTCTTTCCAATAAATCGAATATAATATTCTAGACAAGTGTTTTTTTTTAATTCACCCCACCTCATTTTGAAATGTCTATTAAAATGAAAATAATTAATTTTCTCACCTCAAATTTATACATCACAAATTGAAGATAAACGATCAATAAATGAAATAGGCTAATTTAAAACAAAAAATACAGTTATTTGCAAATTTACCTTTAAAGTCCAACGTTTAAGACCTTTTCTTTTAAAAACACGTTGATTTTTTTTTTAAATAAAACCTTATAATTTTCTTATATTGCACAGAAGGTTTCGCTTTATTACGAAAATTATTTTTATTTCATTCAAGGTTTTTTATGTATTAACATAAAAATTCACTCCTCAAAGTGGAAATAAAATATATTAAAACAAAAACTCAGGTATTTCTTTGAGAAAAGACAAAAAAATTTCGACTGGGGGTTTTTAAGGCAAAAACTTATAAGTAAAGTAGGACTAGTCTTCAGCTATGGAGACACAAATTTCTTCACATTCAAGGCTAGACGGCTAACGCGAACGTGTGGTTTTTACGTCTTTCTGTTAATCCGTAGTTCAAAACAAAATGAATCACCGGTTCGGCGTTTGGCTAAACACCGTAATAATGCGTACGTAATGGTGGGGTTTTCAAATACTTGTTCAAAAAAATTATTTCATTTAAAAAGTACGTGGAATTTAAAAAATAAATATGGATAAATTCTTAATGAAGAATGGAACTACCCATTGAATAGTATTTTTATAGGTAAGTGAGTTTTTGGCATTTATATATACATATATTTTATCGAAGCAAGTTAGAATATGTTGATTTTCGTTAATTTTATTTAAAGAAAACCGATGTTTAAAAAAATATTGCATAATTTGCTAGTGACCCGGTTATTTTTTTTAAATTATGGTCTTTACTCCTTTAATTGAATAAAATTAGGGTTTTAATTACATTTTTCAAGTAGTTATAAGCTTCGAAAGATAGTAAGTTGGATTATTAAAGTTCTTATCACGTCATTTTTAATGGCCGCTCATATTACTCTAGGGCAGCACCACTATCTTCGGCACTTCCAAGTACACTTTGGTGTTGACTTTCAAGCCGACTTTGGAGATGCTTGATGGTATGATGTGATCCTTGCTTGAAACTACACCAAAGACCATAACCGTGGCCTGAAATCTCGTTGAGATGTGTTCTCAAGCGTTGAACCATCGAACTGACATTTTGAGGACACTGGAAATGGTCTTGTGATCATAACTAAAATCGCAAGAGATCATGAGTTGTACAGCGGCGTATCTCCGGTGTCGCTCGTTGAACATTGTGTCACTCTCAGAAATAATAGACGGTTCGTGTGGTTATTGCGGTTTGTAGTTTACTGGGCGACAATTTTATCGTTCCACTCTGTAATAGCAACACTTACAATAATAATAATAACAATAATAATAATAATAATAATAATTATTATTATTATTATTATTATTATTATTATTATTATTAAAACTTAGCTGACTCATCAGTTTTTCAAAATTCATTATGTTAATATTTGGTCTATATTTAGCTGCTATAAATAAAATTATATAGATAGTGTACGTGGATCGATCAACATTTGAACATTTCCATTTTTCCTCAGGACATCCATTGAACTACGCAGTCCGAAAATAAAATAAAATAAAGTTGTCCCAGAAAACAATCAAATAACGAAATCTTGCATTCCGCTGTTTTACAAATATTTTAATGGATGGTGCTCTGATGAATTACAAGCCTTTGTACCCCCTCGACGTAAATATCCCCGACAAACGCGACAAGCAGCAAAATCCCACCCCTACATAGTTGAAATCACTACATGTAAGAAAGCCTTCTACTGTAATAGTACTGCTAGAATTTGGAATTCCCTCCCGGGTTCCTGCTTCCATGACTGTACTGACATGCAGAAGTTCAAGTGTCATGTAAACAAAAACTTAAATCTTAAAGTAACTATGGCCAAGGAAATAGAAGCACGGTTAATAACGTAATCTCATAATATATGGCTGGAGATAGCTAAAGTAGCAATAACATGAACCTGATAAGTAATGGATAGGAGAATAAGATAAAAAAAAATTGATAGAAGACCAAATAAAAATAACGACGAGGTAATTCATAGGCGACGAGAAAAGTTCATTTTATTTCGAGGGTGGGTGTAGGAATATAATTTTTAAGTAAAAAAAAAATTGGGAGCGTAAAATAAAGTTTTTATTAATAAATGTTTTTCCATACCTGTAAATTGTAATCCAATGTTTTTAATATAAATTTGACGTTTGTTTTTTGTTTTTTTGGAAAATAACGTTTGAATCGTAAGATATATCCGCCATATTGTTTTTACGTTTTGGTTGGTTAGCGAGATTGCTCGCATACGTTTTTCTCAGCCAATCAGAATATGTCTAGGTTTATGCCTTGTATCGACACCAATTTAGTTAATCAAATCGGTTCGGAATATTCCACTTACGTTTGTAGGTAAGCACAGGATGATAACGGCCGAAGCGAATTACGATATTAATATAAAGATGATGGTAATAAAAATACTAGCAAAATGAACCCTAATAAAAGGAAAAACTTTAGAGCAGTAAGAGACTTTAGTTTAACCCTCTATTTACCATAAAGAAATTAATACACATAAAGAATTTTCTAATATTATTGACAATGATTTCAAGACAAACGCATTACTAAGCCAGCAACATATTATGTTGAAAAAAGGTTATTGCGGAATTTGTAATTTTTATATCAAATGCTATATTTTCAAATAAGTTTTCGATTTAATTTATATATCATTATAAGGAGCGACTTTCGCTTTATCTAATCGTTTAAATTACAATCGTTTTAAAACAATTATTTATTTTCAAAACGTTGAATACGAGATGAAAAAAAGCAAATTCGCACACATTTCTTATTCCAATTCAAGCTAGACCAAAAATCTGTTGAAATAGCTCGCGATATCAAAAAAAAACTTTGGCTCAGAAACCACTACTGAACGCGCTGCATAAAGGTGGTTTACGAAATTTCCTGGTGGGGACGAGAGTTTTTATGATGATGAGCGTAGTGATCATGAAATGTTCGTACACCCTTAATATACCGACTAGTCACATTACTCGTTCCTTTTGCCCTGGGTAGCCTCATTGACATACACCGGTAGAGGCGCTTTTAGCGATAAACTAACCCATTCCTAAAAGGAAGAAAGCAACGTTACGGGGAGCGGACATTCTAGAACTCAACGGAACCAAAACATACCTCACTCAACAAGTCACAGAGACTTAGACTCCATAGCTAATAGTTCCGGAGGAAAGACCTCTAACTTTTTTTACAAGGTGGCCACCACTTATCAAGGCCCGGAAGCCACTCAGGGATAAGGGTTATTGTAAGTACAGTACGTTAGTGTGGAGAATTAATAAAGTGTCTACTTAAGGGGGCGGTTCATTAGGAATTTGTTTACCTTGGACTTGAAGACAGCCAGGTCGGAGTCAGGTGAAAACAGGCAGACGAAACAGAGTTCCACAGGCGTGCAGTTCTAAGAAAGAAGCTTTGTTCATGGAATCTCCGTTTTGATTTAGGCATAGATAAAGAGTGGGGAAAGTTTTTGACAATGGATTCAGCTAGACTGGTGATTTTCGTAAAAGATAGGCGAGGCGGGCAGAGATTGGAATTCGGACGAGCACCTTCCATGGAAATAACGACAGGCTTGCAACGTCTCTTCTGTGGGAGAGAGATTGCAGGGAAAAGACAACGGCATCCCCCATAAAGCCACGAAGTCTATTTTGTACTCTGTACCGGCAGAATTGGCTGTTTTTAGCAGCTCCTGCCCAGATATGGCAGCAGTATTTTATCCTTGGACATACTTGGCTTTTATATAGATAGAGAATTGCATCAGTAGTGAGATATCTTCTGGAGCGGTAGAAGGATCCTACCATCTTTCCAGCGACTTGATGTACGTGTTCCATTTCAGATCAGGAGTGAAGGTCAAGCCCAGAAGCTTGTCAAAACATGGGGCTTCTCCTAGACTAGAGCCATCCATTTCAATTGATGCTAGATGGGGATCAGAGCGTAGATGATGTAAAGATAGGAGTTTGGTTTTAGATGCATTAAAGGTAACCAGCCACGTCTTCCTCCGCTAAACCACGTGCTCGTGATCAGAGGAGAGAGAATCAGAGAGACCTTTGTCATTTACAGCCTTTGATGTGTTGCCGTAGATGGTCGTGTCATCAACATAGATGTCAATGAATGATTTAAGTATGTGTTTAGGGATATCATTAATGTAGATCAGGAAGAGAGTTGACCCCTGGGGGACTCCAGCATTAATACTGTGGGTCTCTGATTTCTGCCCATTAACTACTACTCTTATGAACCTATCAGAGAGAAATGATTTAATTATTGAGAAACCATTTCCAGTTATACCGTAGCGTGAAATCTTGTGAAGTAGACCTTTATGCCATACCTTGCCGAAGGTCTTTGATATATCAAGAGCAATTACCCTAGAAAGGAAGCCTTTGTCGAGAGATTCACTAATCCTATGAGATATAACCGTTAGCACATCTGCGGTAGATCTTGCAGAACGGAAACCATATTGCGTGTCACTAAGAAGGTTATTTCTGCTGAGGTGGTTGACTATTTCTTTATTTAATATGGATTCCAGCAACTTACTCATCACACACAGGAGACTTATTGGTCTGCACCGAGAGGGAAATAACTTATCACCTTAGTTCTTAAATGCAGGGCCTACTGATGAGGTTTCCCAGGGTGCTGGAAAGCACTTCTCCTTAAGGCAATGCTTAAACAGTTTTGTAAGTAAAAATTCTATTTTATAGCAAGTTCTGGTTGAAGCTTTTTTAACACTATAATTGGAATGCCGTCAGGGCCAGTTGCTTTACTAGATCAAGGTTCTTGATTAGCTTGGCGACCTCATGCACAGATATTTGTATTTTACCTAGCGTGTTCTGTGTTATAGTAGGAATATGGGGAGTTGATGGCCTTCGTCACATAGGGTAGAATTATCTGCAAAGTTCTTGGCAAATAGTGTGGCCTTGTCTGAAGCTGATGAGATGACCTCTGGTAAATTGATAATGGTTGGGATAGAACGCACACTTCTGTTCAGGATCCTATTTGTTATTTTCCAAAACTGCCGCTGCTCAGCTACTTTGGATTTAACATACTGGGCATATAGCTCTCTTGCATTTTTTTATTAATCTTTTACACAAGTTGCTGGCATTCCTGAAAGCAGCTTTAGTCTCAGTGCAGCTATTACGTTGGTAGTTCTGGAAAAAGTGATTTCTGTGCACAATGGCAGCAGCACATTCTGGAGAAAACCATGGCTGGCTGTTAGGATTTTGTTGGAATTTTTTAGATTGTATGAATCGTTCTATGCCTACAATTAACCATTCGGTCAGGTCTGATACTATAGAGGACACATCCTTTTTAAACATGGAATTCAGAGGTAGATATGATGTCTACAAGGTGAAACCTTAGTGTAATACATTTGTCTCTGTTTGTCAAACTTTAAATTAGACATTGGTCCGTAAAAATTCCAAAATAATATATTTATCTCTGTTAGAAGGTTCAGTTTGGAATCGCAACTTTGGCAATTTGTAAAGCATCGATTTGAAATAGCTGCGATGCCAATGGTTAATGAAGGTTTGTACATTTCTCAAGCTTTATATCAAATTTGGTGAGTTATCAAGCTCCAATTTAAAATTACCAGTTTTTCGAAGAGTCTGTCAATCTAAATTTTGAATTCCATCGCCATCGGTTAAAATTCATTTAATGGACGCAATTTAAGAATGAATCTGTTTTATTTTTGTTGTTTGTAATGAAGATTTGCAAACATATTTCGAACTTTAAAGCTTTAGTTCAGGATATAGATTTAGTTCTTTAATCTTTACATGGAAACGGCATTTTTGTGTGCAATTTAATTTCTATTCATCTTTCCAAACCCAGTGTTAACTAGTATTTACTCTGTAGAGAAAGTTTGGCATGGTATTTTCGTTTTGGTGTCAAGCTCAAGATTGACATCGTTTTTTATAGTTGGCCAAGCATTTGTTTAAATAACATTTCCCTCCATCTGCCACAGCTAAGTAAGCAATAGCATTGCCGCGTATCAACTTTAGTTTTTTTTTTTTTTTTTTTTTTTTACACAGTGATCACCACTTATCAAGGCCCGGAAGCCACTCAGGGATAAGGGTTATTGTAAGTACATCACGTTAGTGAGGAGATTTTATGAAGTGTTTAATTAGGGGGGGCGGTTCATTAGGAATTTGTTAACATTAGACTTGAAGACATCCAAGTTGTAGTCCGGAGGGAAGCAGGCAGACGGAACAGAGTTCCACAGGCGTGCAGTTCTAAGAAAGAAGCTTTGCTCATGAAATCCGCGTTTTGATTTAGGCACAGATATAGAGTGGGGGAAATTTTTCACAGTGGATTCAGCTAGACGGGTGTTTTTCGTGAAAGATTGGCGAGGGGGGACCAGGGATTGGAGTTCAGACGAGCACCTGCCATGAAAATAACGATAAAACAAGGATAGGCTCGCAACGTCTCTTCTGTGGGAGAGGGGTTGCAGGGTAGAGAAAAGGGTTTTAACTAGCAGATGTACTCAGCGTTTCCCGGAAGTAAACGTAGCGTTTAATTCCTTTAAAAATGAAGTAAAAGAAACCAGAACCCAAGACATGTGCATGTGACTATTATTATTTTTCTTAACAGTTCACTTCTTGTAAGTAAAAATAAATTCAAACTGAGATCGAAATCAAAACCTAACGACGGTAAGTCAAGTAGGATAACTAATTAAGCCAGCTTGCCACGATCAAAATCGATGTTTTCAATCCTACATATTTGGAATACAAGAAAGCTGTCATGTGAACGATTCACGCATTCGCAGTCATGAAACATTTAATAAACAGATAAAAATCATAAGATGCTCCTCCCAAGTACCAATTTTGATTCCTTTGCAGCAGTTTCTTCCGGATGAAAGCTGATTAAAAATTGTCCACATATTTGAATATCCTATATATCAAATTTCAAGTCTGTAGATTAAACACACACACACACACACACACATATATATATATATATATTATATATATATATATATATATATACATATATAATATATATATATATATATATATATATATATATATATATATATATATATATATATATATATATATATATATATTGATAGATAACATTTTTATCGGTTTATCAATTTTTGGTTCGAAATAGAATTACTGTTAATCTGTGAAACCTATGTTTTAAACAACATTTCAAGCGGTCTACCATCACTTAATTTGAAATAAAAACTTCGTTAGTCTGTCAAGCCTTAGTTTGAAATTAGGTTTTTGTCAGTTGTTTTCGAACATTTATTTAAAATAAAAACTATTTTGAGCTGCCAGTCTGTAATTTAAAATTGACATTTTTTAACAAGAGTCTGTCAGGCTTAATTTGAAATTCTATATTCATCGCTAAACGCATAGATTTAATGGACGCGATTTTCGAAGGAATTTGTTACTTGTTATTACTGATTACGCAATGCGATTTGTGAATAAAATGTCGAATCAAGTTCGTACAGAGAAGCGCACATTTGTCTCCTCTCCAAATAATCATTAGTGCCAGAATTGATTCGATGATTGTTAATAATGGTGAACAGCCAATTTTTCACCATCAAATTTTAGCAGAACAAAATGCTCATTCTCACTGTGTTTTTTTTAATTTAACTTGTTTCCTTTTAATTTTTTTACTGAAAATATTTTTCTCAAAATTAAACCGTGTATGTGAATTTTGGGAGTTTCATTTCCTGTGAATATCCTCCTCCTTTTTCTTCATAACCGTATCGCTTGCGCATGTGCAATCACGTTTTGTTCAGATTAGGATGTCCATAGACGAATGTTATTATTATTAAGTTGTTTTGTTATTGAGGGGAGGTTTGCTTTAATCTTTTTTCTCTCGACATTTATTTTCTCGCCACATTCATTTCCCTGTCACTTCCGGTTTGCAAACAGCATGGCGCCAGATTATTTCAAGAATATTATTCTTTTGATATTTTGCTTTTATTTTGATTCCACTTTTCATGCATTTTCTTGCCGGTATTTTCAGTATATTGTTTTAAGTTAAGGCCTAAACATAATATAAAACCACTCATAAGAGAATACGTATACAAATTAAGTAGTTACTATACTACAAGCATATTCTCGCATGTATATACTAAAATATTATCCTTCTAAAGCCGCTAAAAAGTTATTCCCCAAACAGAATACAGTTCAACAAACGTTTCCTCCCTTTTCGAAGTCTGTTTTGGCAGGAAAGGAAGTCTTGAACATCGGTTTAAGAAAATGCATTTGTATATACATCCCATAATATACAGGAATGAAAGTTGTTGAGTTAGCGCCTATATGTCAATATGGCATATTTGATAGTTTACACACACCGAGAGGTACCTCCCGATATATTTATAGCATTAAGAGTTTATATATCGTGTATATGTGGGTACGCCAACACCTCTCATTAAGCCTTTTCTCACCGTACCTTTATTCAATGCTACGCCTCACATCTTCAGTATTTATATGTGTACGTACTAAGCGATCTCGTCCACGTCTATATCTATCATGTTCAGAGCCCTTCTCTTGACAACGCGTCACTAAGTTCATTTATGCTGGCCAACTAGGAGTATGTCTTACATCGAAATGGTGCATATAAAATTTTTGCAAAAATTAATCACTCCTTTTCAAAGTGAAACTACATAATTTTCCTTTTCAAAGTGAAACTACATTATTTTCCTTTTCAAAGTTATACTGCAGTATTTTCCTTTTCAAAGTGAAACTACATAATTTTCCTTTTCAGAGTAAAATTACATTATTTTCATTCGCTTTTCTGTTGTAAACTTATTCATACGCAAAAACAACGCAGACGTTTTTTAAATGTTAATTATTTGAAATTTATTTTTTTTTAAACACGAGATTCGCACGAGATCTCGTAATATATGTGTATGCTTCCACTTTCGGCGTTAGGCAGATGAGATAGAGTGTCTAAACAGAGTTAATATTGCAATCCAAAAAACGGTTCTCTAATATAAGGTTTGCAACCGACAGTACTGATCGCTTATTTATTTAAACTTCTGAAAAAAATATGAGTATTACGCTCATATTTGGGCATTATTTCCTTTATAAGAGAGCACTCCGCTGGAATTCTTTTTTCTAAAAATTATATATATATTCTTCAGAATAAATTTTTTGATACAGGACCTCTGATTAATTAATTATTTTGACTTTGACTTTCCATGTCTCACTATAGGGTTTTGATGTCTGCCATCACATCAGAGGAGGGAGGGAAAATATTAGCAAATATATATAAAGTTATGTACCCTATTTGCCGTAACCTAGTTTTAAAACAGATCCTTTGTCCGATAAAATGCATGCTCATTGACTTATAGGAAGGGCGCGGTGGATACTAGAAAGCTGATTGGCTAACTAAAATCTCAATAGAAGAGGATCATATAAAAACGATAAACAACCACAGAATTCGCGCATAAGCCTGAGTAGTCCTAGAGTGGATGAAACGCGGAATATTCAGTGTAGCTTAATCGCCATATATATTGTATAAATTACTATGTGCGTGTATATATATATATATATATATATATATATATATATATATATATATATATATATACTAGCTGTACCATGCCACGCGTTGCAGTGGCTCAATTTGGTGTAATGGAAAAATTTTACAAAACGGGAAAATGCATGTTTCTTATATTAGTACAGCAATCCACCGCAAAAAGTGAAAAAGAAGGCGATAATGAAAAAAATGGTGCTCTGGCAGAATTTGATCTGGATCCTCGGGTGTTTCTGTCAATCATTCATGGTTTGGACTTGACCAACAATCAGTGGATGAAGCCGATCGTAGCAAAAATGTTGAAACGCTAAATGTTTTTTTTGTTGTTGTTTTACAAAAATGTGAGTTAGTAATTAATATATGGTTGATGGTGGTGGGGGGAAGGGTTACAATACACATATTCGAAAATGTTGTCCAAAAACAAATAAATGAAAGCAAAGGTAAGGTAAGTTACGTTTCTACCTAATTGGATAATTGTTTAGTGTTTTTATGTGAAGTAAAATGTTCAATTGGCTTAAAAAACAGAAATGGTCGCGGACGTTAAGTTTGGGAAAGTAAGTTGAAAACTAAAAACTATACAAAACAGCGTCTGAAACTCACCGAATATATGTTACCATGACATAGGCTGGCATAATCGGCGGGTTTCTGGCAGTATTTTGTAGTTTTTTTAGTTTTTACTCCCATTCTCTAACTTAAAGTAATCAACAGTGTCCACCACCATTTATACCTTTTAAATACCTCAATAAACACTGTTTTTCGAGCCGACTAAACGTTACATTAAATGAAAAGGGTTTGTATTACTAAACACAGATATAAAGAAGTTGTCAAAAAATAAATATATAACAAATAAATGTTATCAAAGGCAAGAAAAGTAAATGTTCTGCCTAACTGGATAAGATTTTAGTGTTTTTATGTAATGTATAATAGGGTAAAAAAACAATCAATGTTTATCGGTATATCTGAAAAAGACAAATGGCGGCAGACTGTATCAAACACGTTAAGTTTGGGGAAATTTTGGGAAAATGAGTTTAAACTAAAAAAAACTATACAAAATATTGTTAGGAACTCACTCAATATATGTTACCATGACGTAGGCTGGCATATAATCGGTGATTTTAAACTTTTGCTCGATACAGGTGACGACTTTTAAAAAACCTGGTTCGAGGATATTTGTACAACTAAACGGCAAATCTGCTCCAAAACATCCGGTATTATTTTACTTTAAACCCGTTTCACGTTCGTATATAACGAAATATTTTATTGTAGATTTCGGTGTGCTAAAAACGAATCTGCAAACCGTTTACGTAGCAAAAAGAAAGTTTTCATGATATTCATGAAATTACTTTTTCGAAAAGTGGGTGATAACTTTTCAATGTAAATTTTACTTAGAATAGGCACCCACTTTCTGGCCACCTGAGAGAGGGGCATTTTTCTGTGTTTCTTGGCTAAAAAGTTTTTTGTTTGATTTCTTTTGCATGGTAATAAACCCGCGAACTCTGGGACTATTTTCCATTTCACAGCCGTAGCCTTCGTTTACGCTATGCGTGAGCATAAACGAAAGCTGTTTAGCCAATAAACATGGGAAAACCCCCCTCTCTCAGGTGGCTAGAAAGTGGATGCTCATTTTAAGTTAATTTTACATGGAAAAATGATCGCCACTTTTTCGAAAAAGTAATTACTTCATATCATAAAAAAATAAAAAACTATTTTTTTGCGACGGAAACGGTTTGCAGATTCGTTTTTAGCACACCAAAATCTACAAAAAAAAAATTGTTATTTACGAACGTGAGACGCACGGCCCTTAATCGAAAATTATATAAAAAATCCGGGGGAAATAGTTTTCAATAAAAACAGCAAATTAATTCGATAGAAAAAAAAGATGCTATTTTTTTCTTCTTTTTTTCTGTGTGTTTCTTGGCTAAAAAGTTTTTTGTTTTATTTCTTTGCATGGTATTAACCCCTGAAGTCTGGGACTATTTTCCATTTATTCTATGTGTGAGCATAAACGAAAACTGTTAAATATGCATTCGCGTACCAAACTGCCTTGTCAAAAAAACTTTAAGCCAATAAACACGAAAATAAATGCCCCTTCCTCAGGTGGCCAGAAAGTGGGTGCTCATTTTAAGTTAAATTTACATGGAAAAGTGATCACCCACTTTTCGAAAAAAAAAATTCTTCAGATCATGAAAACTATTTTGGAACTCCTTGGGCGTTGAGTTCCATGGCGACCCGCAGAATTATTTAATGGTCGTTTCCTTAGTACTCCCTAGTCAAGGCTAACGCATGCGCACGTAACATTTTTATTTATTTACTTACGTGGTGGAGTTTCTATACTGATAGGTTCTTTGAAATTTTTTCACTGGATTACTATTGATTTAACACTAACCAGATTATGAAAAAAAATTGAAAAAAAAATCATTTCAACATTTGAAAGGGGTACTCACTTTTTAGTTTCCACGTTCTGGTAAATCGGTCACTCATTTTATTTTTTTATTTTTGCTAAATACGGAAGTGTCTTCGGGAGATATAAAATGGTCGCATGTTGACGAAGCAATGTATCGGGAGGCGTACGGGATGAAAAATTATTGGTAAATTTTTAGATTAGGTCCACCTCCTCAATTTTCTTTTAAATGACGACTTGAAATGGTTTTCGACTATGCTGAATACGAAAATCGCATTGCAATTTTGCAGAAATAAGTAGTTATCAATACACAAAAAGTTGTATTATACATTGTAATCTTTGGCGGCCATCTTTTTTACGTGCGTTTATTTGTTTATGGCGCGTGTGCATGTAAAAACATGGCCGCCGAAGAATACAATGCATAATACAACTATTTATTTCCGCAAAATTTCAGCATACTCGGAAACCTATAAATGTCCTCATTGAAAGGAAAATTGTGGAGGTGGACCTAATCTAAAAAAATACCAAATTATTAAACATTTCTCCAGCATGTTAGTGAAATTTATAATACTTTAAAAAAAAAAAAATTTTTAAGTTTAAAAAAACAACAAAAAAACTAACCTTTCATAAAACAATTAAAAAAAAACACCTACAAACTGACTTTTAACTAAATAAGTAAAAAAAAAAATAAAAAATTAAAAAAAAACTCGAAATTTATTTTCATAAAAACAATAAAAAAAGTCATGTTCAATCTATTTTCTTTTCTTTGAGAAACAAATATATTTCTGACTTACAAATGCGGTAGAGGCTCATATTTTTACTTTCTATGGTTTTGATATACCACGTTTTTATTGCTTACAAAATGGGTGACTGATTTATCAGAACGTTGTAACTAAAAAGTGAGCACCACTTTCAAATGTCGAAATAATGATTTTTTAATTTTTTTTAATAATCTGTTTAATTAGTGTCCAATCAATAATAATCCAGTGAAAAAACATTCCAAAAACCTATAAGTATAGAAATTAAGCATGTTAACTCTTTTCATAAATAATTTTTTTAAAAAAGTAACTAAACCATTTATTGATAATTTGTAACGTGTACAAACATTTATTTATTTACGTAGTCTTAACTCTTTTCATGAATAAGAAAAGTTTTACTCTTTAAGAATAATAAAAGGAAAAAGTTACTAAACATTTATAAAAGGAAAAAATAATTTCTCACGTACTTACTTCTTTTCATGAAGGGCAGAGGAATAGTTGGCCGAAAAGTCGTGAAACAACAACTAATAAAGATGAGAATAATAGTCCGCAATAAATAAAAATGGCGCTAATGCAGAGAGCGATCTGCGCTATTTTTTAAATCATATTTCCCCGTTTAATTAAAGCTTTACGATATGTTTTTTTTATTCAATTTTAAGGTAAAAGTACAGAATAGATACAAAACATCCTCCCCCTCCCCATGTTAAGAATGACTTTTTAAATAATAACATTATTTCAGCACGGATAACTCTCTGCATGAGTATCATAAAAATTAATACAAATAATACTTATCTCAATAAGTGAAAGGCTCATTTCTACCGGAAATGAAATCGGGACAATCTCGCAGTTACGAAGAATATTTTCATTTATCATTTAATATTTTTATAATTCACAATGTTAAATTATTTTAATAACAGTCAAACATTCTTTGACTTTAAAAATAGATTTTCTGAAAATTTCAATTAAATTGGTAACGTAGAAATATGGTTTTATTCACTTTTAACAAATCAAAAATTACGTTTATATATATATATATATATATATATATATATATATATATATATATATATATATATATATATATATAATTAGTTTTTTTGGAAAAAGAAATCCAGCAAAGTGTTAAATTAAAAGCAAAATCCTAAATATAACAGCGTATTTACATTTTGTAATTTGTGTACAGAAAGTTGTTAGATGAGACAAGTAATTGGTACCGTCGGTTTCAAGCTCGACAATTAGCACTGTTTAAAATATTTATATCAAGCTCTCTTTACGCCAATACTCATCCCTCACGCACACACACACACACACACACACACACACACACACACACACACACACACACATATATATATATATGTGAGAGTAAAATGTTATTTTTTTCAATTCTATTTTACTTTTAATATACTAATCCTTAATTTATGAAGCTCAATATAATTACAAAACAAACAAATGACTAAGTCTATATTCCAAATAGGATTTTGTTGAACATCTTGTAATTTATTCCTTTAATTACTGTGACATTAGCATATCTTGTGAGTAGCGAAAAATCATTCATTTCATTCTTGACAGTATCTTTTTCGTAGCACAAAACCAATCACTTAATATATAAATCAATGAATCTATTTTGCCCTTATTATTGCTCAATTATAAAATCTCTATTACCATTCGTCTCTAGAAGAATTCTACTCTTTCTTCCGATGAAAAAAACTTTTAGTCAACATGCTACTTTCTTAAATAATGCTTTAAGGAACTCAGGACACAATGAAAAGATTGAATGCAACCATTATGCTCCTTCTGCTGGCCGCCTTAAATCTGTAATCACACACAATATGACTCGCAAGGAACCAGTTCAAAAAATAAGCGTTGCCGTTATCAATTGCAATGAACCAGTCTGCATATATAATTCAAACCAAAATACTAACTAATGGTAATACCTTTAACTTACGCAGTCGCACAAGAAGAAAGAAAAATATTTGGTTTAATGTTCCATTTAGCGTAAATGTCAAAACCAATATACCTAATGAATTCTTCAACATTGTACAAAACTCTTTCAAATACTCACACAGATATAGTTCTATTTTCAATAAAAACTCAATAAGGATTTCTTATTCAAATATGCCTAATTTAGGACAAAGAATCTTAACATCTAATTACAAAAAAATTAAATCAGCCCAAAAAGTCCCTTTCGCAATTAAACCCCAAACTAACTGTAATTGTAATAAAAAAACACCTTTGCCCACTCAATGATAATTGCATCCATAAAGATGTTATATATCCATGCACAATTACAGAGCTCCCACGCAATCCGTCCATAACAGACACTAATATTTTTTCTTCTAGTTATCCCTCTTCTCATCATCAATCTCATGTAGTTACTAATCCAATAAACCACACGAGCAGCCCCTCCATCTATAATCGTACAACTGGCAATAACAATAATGATAATAATAATAATGAGAATAATAATATTTCTTCTAACAGCCATCCTTACACTAACAACACTCATTCTTTCCTCCAAAACAGTCCTCGTACAATCATTGTCCCGTTATTTATTCAACACAATGAACAAAATTCAAACTATTTCCCTAATACAAATCAGCAAAGTAATTTCAGACCTCAACCTTAAAATAAAGTGCATACATATATCGGTGCTACTTCAACATTAATTAAGAAAACAATATCAAACCACATTTCTTCTTTTAACAACCAAAATTGTAATAATAACCAAGGAACTTCTGTAACAACTTTAATTTAAAAACTGAATTCTAACAATACTCCTTTCTCAATCAAATGGACTATCCTAAAAAAGGTTAAGTCTTATACTCCAGGTTCTTAGTGATGTCGCCTTTGCACAACCAAAGCTATAACTATAATTACTTTCCCTCAAAGTAGCAATACAATAAACTCTAAAAACGAACTGATCTCTTTCTGCAAACATAAGTCCAAATTTAATTATGGTAAAATTGAAATTACATAACCATTATTTTAACCTTTCATATATATATATATATGTTATGTCAGTATATATATAGGTCATGTAATCCAGTACAACCTGCCTCATTGTCGGGTCACCGGTGACTAAAATGGTTCCCCCACTAGACTTGTTTGATGAGGAGGATGGCTTCAGGATTAAACACAAGACCTTCCAAAGGGCGAATGAACTCTTTTTCGGGGTCAACGGTCAACTAGCATCGTGTGTGTTTCTGTGTATGTATGTGTGTGTTGGGATGGAGAGGGGTCCCGTAAGCCGTGGTGAAGGCAACCTTTCTAGGAGAAGCAAATTTCTGATTTAAAAAAACATAAAGCGGGAAATCAGTACCCGCATTAAGCTTGTCTGCAGTTTAACTTGTTGCTGGCTATCTTGCTCTTCCTTGTTGCTGGATCTCATCACTTTGAACCGAGAGAGAGACTTAGCTTTCGTACAAAGCTAAGACTCTGTAATATCATATGTGTATAGATACTCGCTCAGGCATTTGTCTATAAAAATGGTCCTGTGGCGATGGAAAAGTTGTGACGTGTGAAGGCTTGAAATGCTGGAAGCATGTAATAATTGATCTCAATGACCGTCTTCAGTGTCATGCCTGCTTGATCCTGTAAATTCACTGGTAGGACTTTTTAAAAAGTCATTTTTGAACTCATGGACTTTAAGTGTCTGAGGAAGTGGCACTCGTCTGACAAGACGTTGCAATCATCATATATATATTTATATTATTGCATATTCTTTTCTATAACATTATCTATTTTTCTATATACTTTCTAAATATTTTTTTAACTTTATACTTCTTTTATTGTAATTCTTTATTTCTACCTTGTTCGGCCGGTTTTTCATATGCAATTTCTGTTTTAGCGTTTAAATATTCCTATCTATCAAATACATCAATTTACCTACACATTTATATTCTGTATGTATGTTCACTTATACTTTACTATTTGCATTTACTTACATACTTACATACTTACATACTTACAGGTTTACATATTTTTATCCGGAATTTGAAGATACCGGCCTTTCTCTCCCCTCTAATTAATTTTTTTTATTTCTTTATTTATTCATCTATTTACTTATATGTATGTTTGTGTGTGTGTGGGGGGGGGTGTTTGTGTTGTATATATGTGTATGTGTGTAATTGTATGTATTCATATATATGTAAGTATGTATGTTTGTATTTACATGTGTATGTATTTATTTTGTTTTTCTTCTTATTTAATTTAGTTTCCTTCAAAACTCCAGCTGATAATTTAATTCTTAAATAATAACGTGTACATTTCAGTTGACCCTTTTATGGCTTAAAATTTAAGCGCTTTTAATGTCATCTTGTCTGTGTCATTTTGATATTGGTGTTTTCTATTTTAAATTTATTCCAGTAACGATTCAACTTTTTTTCTTTTTTTCTCCTTTTTCTTCTTCACGCATTTTCTTTAATTCAGCCTTTCCTCGAAAGTCGAGCTGTATAATTTTTTACGCACATTTTATTTTTATTTTAATAATATATTGGAATTCTTTCCCTTTTCCTTGTACCTATGTGTGAATTATTCCACGGATTTCTGTCTTTTGGATTGCTTTGGATCATCTTCCAATTACGCGGTTTCCTTGGATGTTACTTGTGCGAATTGAAATTTAACAAACTTTCTTGAAATCTGCATCTTTGGATTTTACCGTCATTGGATATTTTACCCTTCACTCGACTGTCCATTCTAGAGTGTGTAAGGTCTCTCTGGACAGGGGTTTGTCAGAACAATCTGGCATGAGGATACTTTTTCCATAGAAGTAAACCCTGACCAAATATTCAAAATTACATATTATTCGCAGCCCAAATAAGATTTCCTCACTACGGCTACCGCACAGCTTTTCCGAAGAATGGTGCACCTTCTCCAAGTTATATTATCTCAAGTAATAGCACGAAGCTGGATACTCCACCGAACTAGATAAATTATTGTCCTGGAATCCAGTAAAACCATAAGACCAACATGAAAGATATACTACAACGTATAAAATGGTTAATTGGGGAGAGGAAAATTATGTTCTCAATTTCTTTACTAACTCAGTGCTTGAGAGATAAAGAACTTTAATGGAACATTCGAATATCTATGTATCTCATATAGATTTCAAGTGTTAGCCCCAGGTAGTGGGCCCTTGATTTCTGAGAACTTCGACTGAAGTAAAATAAAACAAAAAAGAGTGAAATCACTTTTTTATTCACCCTATACCCTCTGCTTCACTTTTTATTATCAAGTAAGATCTGTAACTTACTTGTAGTTTCATTTAATACTTTTGCAAGCAAAATCGGATCCCGAATTTTGCTTAATCCTACCCTCTTATGAGAAGGAAAGTATTTCTTCGAAACTCCGCGGATTAAGGACTATCCACTATTAAGTGTCTCCTATCTAAAATTAAATATGTTTTCAACTCTTTTTCAATGTGGTGTTAACATGTTTTATAAAGTACTTGTTCTTATATATAGATATATAGATATATAAATATATATATGTATATATATATATGTGTGTTTTTGGTGGAATAAAACCTCATCAAAGTGCTCTATAATAGAGAAATAATAAATAAAAGAGCAGTGTATTTAGAAAAATATAAAACCATCTACCTTCGATCCCTACTTCAATATACGTGTGCATATGTGTGGATGCATCTACACATATGCACACATATATTGAATACGTACCTCATATCCTATCATTGCAAACGAAGTAGTCCCCTTCCATACCACCTATGTCCACTTTGTAATATCAGCAATTTTACTTCCTCTATCGCATTTATTTACTTTTTAATTTTGCTGATAATGTAGTAATCGCTAGACGCCGCATCTCTAAAATATTACCTATCAGATCGCCTACCTACAATCGGCTGCCAGTCTTAGACTTATATGAGCAAGTGTATTTTTAATTATTTTGCTTATCTGTTTTATCTTAGTGTTCCTATTTCTTTCTGTATAAAGGTTGGGATCTACCCGCATCTAGGGAACGATGAATCGAGGGGAAAGGGGAGTAGGAGGCGTAAGCAAGAAAGGAAAAGTGGGAAAGGGGATTGAGATGAAGGGAGATTGAGGAAAAGGAAAAGGGAGAAGAGGGAAGAGAGAAGAAAGAGAGAAGGGGGAGAGAGGCGGCCCATAGTTTGTTTTCTCTCACTTTACCAAAATCAGTTTTTCTAGCCTAACATTTATTACCATTTCATTCGTTCACTTAATGTTGGTTCATTAATTAGTATATTTGTAAATTTGTTATTAAAACTTTTCCTAATGATAGTAATTGAAAACTAAGATTGTATATCATTACTAAAGTTATGATAGTCAAATGCAGTCATTTTTTATGACAGCGATAAAAATTATTTAAAAAAATGGAGGTTGATGAGGAATTCTTCCCAAGTATTTGCTAACTAACAATGATATGACTTTACTGAAGGTTATATTAATTATTTGTAAATAGTAATACCCACAGATCTTGTGCAAGTAGAACACTATGTATACACACGTATCCGTATGCTGATATGTTACATGACTCCCTGGAGTAGATGCATACAGGTATTATCTGGAGTTATTTTCAACGTCTATATCATATAGTGTCGTGCATTATTTATCGTTTAGATTTCGGTCGCACTTAGTGATTATGGTATATAAAAGATATATCAACATTGAGGAAAGCGGTTTTGAAGAGTTTTATTCTAAAACCAGACATATATTTTATTGTTTTAAAAAAATGACAGGAAATGTCAGAATAATGTTGAATGAAATCGTTCATTCGTCTGTCCTAAGGAAACACCTGTTCAGACGTCCTGGCTTCCTGAGTGACAGGAGTGACCTTTCGGAGGCGTGTGAGGGAAATTTAGTTTTGGTCCCAGATTCGCAGGCTATGGACGACCTGTTGGAATGCACACACGCAAATCATTTGGATATTCCTCGTTTGACGTGTTGAATACTGGTTGGTCGAGCGGATCGTCCCGACCAACCCTGTTACCTTAGTACTTAAGTAAATAGCCAGGCCGAATTGAGCAGATTACGCCAGACCTCTGTGAGAGAGGACCTAACCGAGAGATATCATCCCCGTACCCTCATCGCTACGACCGCCATCGTAAAGAACGGAGAATAAGATTTGGAGAATCTTGATGTTTTTGGTGCAATCAAACTGAACAATGTACATATGTAAAAACTTTTAATTTGTGTGAAATTAACTTTTCGTAGTTTTCCTTTCCTAACGTGCATGTAAAGCTAACTGAGTTTCAGCAGAATCGACACGAAACCTGAGACGCTGAGAATTTATGTGAAGATCTCCCGGAAGAAAACAATCATGACCATTTCATTTTCGATAGAGTCCATCTGCTGACGTGTGCGGAGAGGCTTACATTTAAAGTATGTAGACAATTGTTTGTAAGTGATAGGTGTGGTTAAAAGGAATTTTTCACATACCAGGAAGGGTGTGATTTGGGATTTAGTGAACGCTGAACTTGAGAGGATTTAGATGTGTAGGTGTTTATCTGCCGGATATTGCGTGTGGGTCGTGTTGGAGTCGAATTTAAGTGCGACGATGGGGGAGTAATAAGCAAGTGAGAAAGCAGATGTGATTTGTAATCCCTATAATTTATTGAGGTTTCATGATTTTTATTCATAAGTTTATTCATAAGTTTATCTCTATCTTTAAATTTTGTGATAAATAGTTTCCCATTGAAGTAAAGAAGGCAAGGTGAATTCAGTGAATGGAAAGTTTTGCTGTGTTTAGGATTTGCCAATAAACAATTGGTGTTAACTTTTACTTGTTAGATCATTGCAATATGCAGCTAATGGTGTTTTATCTCTATAATTTGGGTTTAAGAAGGAGCTTTTGTGATCTGCGTACCTTTGTTTAAAAGTATTGCTAGTTTGAACGATGTAAAATTTGCAAATGGTGGTTTCCTCCTTGGATCTAATAATAGCTTGGTAAATTACAAAGGTTTTGAGGCAATTTTATTTAAGGAACATTCGGATTTATTAATACAGTTGTATGTTTTTAGTATTCATTATAGACAAATCATATACTTGTTTAAGATAACATCTACATACGCTTTGGCCTAAAAACCTAAATCCACAACCCCTCACACTACCAATCCCATTCCCTAACACCAACATAAAAATTAATGAATTAATACATGGCCAAATACGTAAATAAACAAATAGAAATAAAAAAACCCGCACCCAATATACACTGTTCTCCGCACATCTTCACTCCCTCAACTTTTTTCACAAGAAACTTCTTTTGCTGATCGTTAATACTCCAAAGATATACACAATAATTTACATTACTTTACGAAATAATGTGTATGAAATAATATTTATATATTTATATGTGTGTGTTAATATATAAAGGAAGAGCAATACATAAGCATAAGATATATATATATATATATTTAACAAGGTTTATCACCTTTAAGCATTATATATACACACACACATAAACACATAAACACACACACACATATATATATATATATATATATACATATATATATATATATATATATATATTGCCTGTTGGGACGTGACAGTTCGCTTATTAGGTTCGACAGAATTCATATGGGATGACATAATGAGAAGTAAGTAAGAAAAATTAGAAAATACTCTTTTTCCCGAGGTTGGATAACCTTTCTATTATGTCGACTATAGGTCACCATAATTCTTTTCATTAGGATAAGTTGATTGATGTCAAAATGGAGCCTTGAATTTCTGCCAAGAAAACAAGTGTCCTGCAGACACTCCGTAGGATTTCTCTTTATCTCTTACTTCTTTTTACATTAAACATGTTAGAGGCAATTTATTCTTCTATTATTTATACTGTGTGTTAGGGAAAAGGGGTAAGTTCAAAACAGAAATATTTAAAAAGAATGTGATGTTTGCCTTTAAGCATTTTCAGCAAATACGTCTTGAGATGTTTTACTATAAGGTTGTTCGCAATGTGGAAATAACAAGAAAATCTAGAATAAAAAGTTTTTTTGTATCTCCAGAAAGGAAAACATATGAAATTGTGACAGAAAAAGAAAAATTGGTTAAGGAAGTAATAAAAGTTAGATGTAATAAATGATATTTCTATATGATATTTAATACATATAATATTCATTGCATATGGGTTTTTATACATAGGATATTTATAATATATAATATGAACAATTAAAATATATCATATGATATGTATTACATATTATATACATTGCATATTACATTTATTTCATCGAGTATTTATACTATGCGATATTTATTCCATATATGTATTACATATTATATTATTTCATATGGTATTCATTATATATTATATTATTGCATATGCTATTTATTATATATGAAAATCATTACATGTTATATTTATTACAAGTGATATCAAGTATATCCGATATTTATTCCATATTATAGTATTTTCATATAATATTTATTCCATATTATTTATTTTTTTAAATTACATTTTCACCCCAAACAAGGCACATTGCCACTTTGGTGTACAGAGCTACTATCAGGGGCAGCAACTACTGGGGCACTATGTTGGGATTTGGGCAGCAAGATGTCGATCACGTTGCGCTTGAACTTCTGCATGTCAGTACAGTTGGGGAAGCAGGGACCTGGAATGGAATTCCAAAGTCTGGGGAAGAAACTATTGGAGTAGAAAGATCTTTTACATCTAGGGATCTCTACTCTGTTGGGGTGTGATTTTGCTGCCTGTCGGGTTTGTCGAGGGTGTCTATGTCGTGGGGGCACAAGTGTCTGCAGTTCATCAGAGCATTCACCATTAAAATACTTATAGAACAGGCAGAGGGATGCAACGTTTCGTCGATGCGACAGAGGCTGAAGCTTAGATGCCAGTTCAGAGCCTATCAGATTGGCGACTCTCTTTTGAACCTTGTCTAGGAGCGAGAGACTAGCAGCAGATGCACCAGCCAAATTGTGACAACAATACTCCATACATGGGCGAATGGTGGCCTTATAGAGGTACAGGATACTTTTAGGTGTCAGTAGTTTTCTAGCACGGTAGAGAGAGCCTACCTTTTTCGCAACGGCCCGAGCAATGTTTTCAATATAATTGTTTCAACTCATGTTTCCAGTGAACGTTAGGCCAAGGAGTTTGAAAGATGTACTCTTATACAGGGAGTCACTGCTATTGGTGGCAGAGACGGTTCTTGTAATTATCGAAGGAAACCAGTTCAGTCTTGGCGGCATTGAATGTGACCATCCATTTATGTCCCCATTCCACTACAGATTGGAGATCATCGTCTAGTGTTTCTACCATTTCATTATATATGTGTTTATTTGTTTTCCTGTCATGTCTGTTATAGAGTGTGGTGTCATCAGCATATATACCCATCTCACAGACAATTTTGTCAGGGAGGTCATTTATAAATATAAGAAATAATAGAGGTGCAATGATGGACTCCTAAGGTACTCCCGCATTTATATCATATTATTTAGACGTACGACCATCGAGGACAACCTGGATACTTTCTCTTATCTAAGAAGGATTTAATTATGTTAAGTATTTTTCCACTTATACCGTATGATCTAATTTTTATGAGGAGACCCTCATGCCATACCCTGTTAAAAGCCTTAGATATATCAAGAGCTACCGCTCTGCCCTCCCCCACTTTGTCCAGTGAATGGTATATACGTTCAGAGATTACAGTGAGGATGTCTGCTGTTCAACGGGCTTGTCTAAATCCATATTGTGGTTCAGTCAGAAGTTTAGCATCTGTAAGGTGCCGGACTAGAGCTTGGTTAATTATGGTCTCAAATATTTTGGCGAAAAGTGGGAGGAAGCTAATGAGGCGATAATTTGATGGGTCAGTTCTTTCCTCAAAATTCTTAAATACTGGTACGACAGAAGCAGGTTTCCAACAGCCCGGAAAGCATGATTCATTAAGGCATCTGTTGTAGAGTTTCGAGAGAACTGGAGCTACTTCGGCAGAGCACTTTTTTAATAGTACAGCTGGGATGAGATCATGTCCACATGCTTTTGAATATGTTTTTTTTATAAGGAGGTCACCACTTATCAAGGTCGGGAAACCACTCAGGGATAAGGGTTATTGCATGTACAGTACGTTGTACGTTTGTGTTGAGATTTCATAACGTGTCTACAAGTTGTAGTCAGGTGGGAAACAGACAGACGGAAGAGAGTTCCACTGGCGTGCTGTTCTAAGAAAGAAGCTGTGTTAATGGAATATACGTTTTGATTTAGGCAGAGATAGAGAGTGGGGAAAATTTTTGACAGTGGCTTCAGCTAGACGGGTGTTTTTCGTAAAAGATTGAGGAGGGGGACCAGAGATTGGAGCTCAGACGAGCACTTTCCATGGAAATTACGATAAAACAAAGACAGGCTCGCAACGTCTCTTCTCTGGGAGAGAGGTTGCAGGGAAAAGAAAAGGGCATCCCCCACTAAGCCACGAAGTCTATTTTGTACTCTGTCAAGGCAGGATAGGCTGTTTTTAGCAGCTCCTGCCCAGATATGGCAGCAGTATTCCATCCTTGGACGTACTTGGCTTTTATATAGACAGAGAATTGCATCAGTAGTCAGATACCTTCTGGAGCGGTAGAAGGAACCCACCATCTTTCCAGCGACTCTGGCAACAGACTTGATGTACGTGCTCCATTTCAGATCAGGAGGAGAGGCCAAGCCCAGAAGCTTTTCAAAACATTGAGCTTCTCCTAGGCTAGAGCCATCCATTACAATTGATGCCAGATGGGGATCAGAGCGTTCATGGGGTAAAGATAGGATCTTGGTTTTAGATGCATTAAAGGTTACCAGCCACGTCTTCCCCCACTGAACTAAACGCTCGAGATCAGAGGAGAGAGAATCAGAGAGAGAGAGAGAGAGCTTTGTCATTTACAGCCTTTGATGTGTTGCCGTAGATGGTCGTGTCATCAGCATAGATATCAACGAATGATTTAAGTATGTGTTTAGGGAGATCATTGATGTAGATCAGGAAGAGTGTTGGCCCCAGGATGGACTCCTGAGGGACTCCAGCGTTAATACTGCAGGCCTCTGATTTTTGTCCATCGACCACTACTCTTATGAGCCTATTAGAGCGAAATGATATTATAATTGAGAAAATATTTCCAGTATACCGTAGCTGGAAATCTTGTAAAGTAGGCCTTTATGCCATACCTTGTCGAAGGTCTTTGATATGTCAAAAGCAATTGCCCTAGAAAGGTAGCCTTTGTAAAGAGATTCGCTAATCCTATGAGATATAACCGTTTGCACATCTGCGGTAGATCTTGCAGAACGGAAACCATATTGCGTGTCACTAAGAAAGTTATTTCTGCTGAGGTGGTTGACTATTTCTGTATTTAGTATGGATTCCAGTAACATACTCATGACACATAGGAGACTTATAGGTCTGCACTGAGAGGGAGATGACTTATAACCTGAATTCTTAAATACAGGACATACTGATGAGGTTTTCCAGAGTGTTGGAAAGCACTTCTCCTTAAGGCAACGCTTAAATAGTTTCGTAAGTATGGAAGCTAGTTCAGGTTGAAGCTTATTTAACACTATAATTGGGATGCCGTCAGGGCCAGTTGCTTTACTGGAATCAAGGTTCTTGATTAGCTTGGCGAACTCATGCACAGATATTTGTATATTACCTAGCGTGTTTTGTGTTATAGGAGGAAATATGGGGAGTTGATAGCCTTCGTCGCATAGTGTAGAATTAGCTGCAAAGTTCTTTGCAAATAGTTTGGCCTTGTCTGAAGCTTTCGAGATGACCTCTGGTCCATTGATAATGGTTGGGATAGAACGCACACTTCTGTTCAGGATCCTATTTGTTATTTGCCAAAACTGGTGGGAACCAAGCCGCTGCTCAGCTACTTTGGATTTAACATACTGGGCATATAGCTCTTTTGTATTTTTTATTACTCTTTTACAGTGGTTGCTGGCATTCCTGAAAGCAGCTTTAGTCTCAGTGCATCTATTACGTCGGTAGTTATGGAAAAAGTGATTTCTGTGCACAATGGCAGCATCACATTCTGGAGAAAACCATGGCTAGCTGTTAGGATTTTGTTGGAATTTTTTAGATGGTATGAATCGTTCTATGCCTACAATTAATCATTCAGTTAGGTTTGATACTATATGTTATATATAGGTTGTTCATTATTATTCTTGTTATTGTTGTTCGTTGCTAGGTCTTATTAATAGTGAGAGTCTTAGAGAGTCTTAGTGTCTTAGAGAGAGATGATGTTGTTGAGAGAGATTGTACGTGTTATGAAGAGTCATATATATTAAATGTTCATACTTAGAAGTGTAGAAGCTCTTAGAGTGAGGAGACAGTCTTAGTTTTCACATTGTAGATATGAGATGTTATGTAAAAACATTTTAAACCACATGATATACAAGACATATAATGACAATTTTCACTTCACCTTTTGGTAGAATTACAACACAAAGACGACGTTTATAAAAACACATGATGATTTTCACATTCCATTTGCTAATTCTTTCTCGTAATCTATTTCTAAACATAAATTACGAGGTTCGAATTTCGTCTATTCCATTTCATTTTCATTTTAACTAAATCTCTCTTTTTTATACTTACATGAAAAGGGGACAGCCCTTATCATGTAACACTATTGAGGAAACATCCTTTTGAAACATGGAATGCAGCGGTAGATCAGATATTAATGTACGGAAGCTATCCCAGTCAGCCATGGAGTATCGGTATAGAGTACGGTGGAGGGGTACGTCTAGGGACTTATTACATTTCATTTTTATCTTAACTGATACAACGGAGTGGTCGGAGGATCCTATAGGAGAAAGAACAGTACATGAACATAGCTCAGGGGAGGTTGAGAGAAAAAGGTCTAGAAGGCTTGCAAACTGACTGGTAGTATCTGGCACTCGGGTGGGCTCGCGAACAATCTGCGTGAGGTCATAGGCAATGGAAAATCATGACAGAACACCCCCCCGCTTTCATCTGTCTGATTTGAGTGGGTCAGCCATTCCACGTTATGGACATTGAAGTCACCACAAATGTGAATGTTAGCCGAGGGATGTGCAGACAGGATGTGGTCTATTTTCTCAGATATACTCTTAAAGATAGTAAATCCGCTGTTCTGAGGTCGATAGAGGGAAAATACAAATACAGTGATGTAAGCTAGTGCAACCAAGAACCACATATAAGGAAAATTAGGGTCTTCTCTGGAGATATCCCTGCCACACGGGAAGCCATCTTTAATGTAGGCACATATTCCATGCCCATGTCGATCTTGGGGGTCAGATGTTTATTCCATATTATATTTATTCCATATGATATTTACGACATGTGATATTTTTTACGTATTATATATATATAACAATATATTTATTATATATGATAATTATTGTATACTTGAAAGACCTGCGTACCGGCAATGCCTGATGGAATTTTGCCCCACTGCACCCGTAAAAATAAACAATTAAACTACGGTTGTTAGTGGAAGCCACTGGCGGCCCAATAAATATAGTCTACTTTTTATGGGGACCAAAATGAATGTACCGTGCCGAGATAAAAATGTTAGTATTCATATACTCATTCTTAACATAGGAATTTGATTAGATACTGTGATTATTATGTGCTTTCACCAGGCGTGTCAACATCGAAACAATGAAAACATTGCTGTGGAACTGAGAAATGATTTTCCCAGCCTTTAAATCTTTCCTATCATCAAATACAGACGTAATTTTTAGATTAAAAAAAAATGAAGATAGTATTTTAATGACTGTAATAATCGGGGAGCAATTTATAATGAAAACGTCTAAATGAATGAAAAACACGCTTATTTTCTTGCGTTATTTTTAATGCTGCCCCTAGCCGTAAAATGTTTCCATCTTCTCTCGCTAAGGTGTATACATTTTTTTCTCACGATACTTTGTTAACTTGAAAGCTAAGCATGTTACTTATGATAAACGGCGTGGAAATGTACGTAAAATTGAAAATAATGTAATGGCTAGTGGCAGCATAACAATTTGAGTGGCCACAAAATGAGTTTTCATTGTAGTAGAAGGTTATAATTCCAAATATACACCTGTAATGGATGGTAATCGCTTGGCTAATTTACAAATAAATTAAAAATAAAAAAAAACATTTAATGGTAGGGCAACATTGGTCAAGTTTACAAATTCCTTTTTATTTTTAATTATTTTGCAATCTGAAAGTAATATGTGTTTTAAAGGTTTTTAAAGAGTGGCCATGTCTAATAACTTACCCTAATTGGATTGGCATGATCTGCTTAATTAGAAAAATAGCCAAAAAGGCCAAATTAATAACTATAGCTAGATTTCCCCAAACAAAAACGTCAAATTGAAAAAAGAAAACAGCCTGTGTGCGTAAATATATAAACATTGAGGTATTTACACGTAATTACTGTTATTTTTGTGTTGTGTTGACTGGTGAGGTAAACAGCCGAAGTATTTTAGATATATTTATATATATGAGAATTTAGATTTGAAATAATCGCGTCGTATTTATTATGATTGATTCTGGAAAAAAAGAAATTACAGAAGTTTATGTTGCGGAAAAAATTGTTTGCAAAAAATATGACTGTTGTATTTCATTCAATAAATTTCAGGAATTATTTTTTACATAACAATATAAAAAAAACGCCAATCTTGGGGAATTATTTTTCAATTTCGAGATTTAACATTTTTAATATAGCCGTAATCTCTATATAGCATTAATACAGGTAATGTTCAAGGTAAAAAAAGTAAAAATTTATTGGTTCTCAGTACCTGTCACATTCACCTTAATGTGACAAAATTTTTATTTTAGGGTAATATTTAAACGAATACCAAACAGTACTGCCATAAGCCAAACAACGCGCGCACGTGAATAACGTAATATCGGAAAACATATAGATCTCGCCAAGACGCACGAAAAAGATTAAATAATTTACAAAGAAAATTTCGTAGTGTTCTTTTTTGTATTTAGTAGAAATCTTAATATAAAAGACGCAAATATTTGAGAATTAAAGTCTTTAATATATAAATATTTTTGTAATGCGTCGGTTTGAAATATCACCAATCTACACCATGTGTCTGATGATATACAAACACGATAGCAAGAGCTGAGTATATATTGTTTTTTGTTTGGACAAAAACGTCGTAATATATCCCCCTATGGACGCCATATTATAACCTTGGTAAGCGTATGTTTATAAAGCGTACAATTGGATACCGGAATATGATCTGAAATGGAACACGCACATCAAATCTGTTGCCAAGGTCGCTGGAAAGATTGTGGGATCCTTTTACCGCTCCAGAAGATATCTCACTACTGATGCAATTCTCTATCTATATAAAAGCCAAGTACGCCCAAGTATGGAATACTGCTGCCATATCTGGGCAGGAGCTGCTAAAAACAGCCTATCCTGCCTTGACAGAGTACAAAATAGACTTTGTGGCTTAGTGAGGGATGCCCTTTTCTCTACCCTGCGACCTCTCTCCCACAGAAGAGACGTTGCGAGCCTATTCTTGTTTTATCGTTATTTCCATGGCAGGTGCTCATCTGAACTCCAATCCCTGGTTCCCCTCCCCAATCTTTCACGAAAAACACCCGTCTAGCTGAATCCACTGTGAACATTTTTACCCCCACTCTTTATCTGTGCCTAAATCAAAACGTGGATTCCATGAACAAAGCTTCTTTCTTAGAACTGCACGCCTGTGGAACTCTGTTCCGTCTGCCTGCTTCCCACCTGACTACAACTTGGATGTCTTCAAGTCCAACGTACACAAATTCCTAATGAACCGCCCCTTAAGTAAACACTTGATCAAATCTCCACACTAACGTACAGTACTTGCAATAACCCTTATCCCTGAGTGGCTTCCGGGCCTTGATAAGTGGTGACCACCCTGTAAAAGAAATATGAGAATATATAGAGTTCAGCCAATCAGAATAGACGTCTTTGCCAAAGGAGCTTTTATAATTTCTGAATCGGAAATTGTAAAGATCATGTTAGTTTTTTTTTCTACATAGGCAACACAACTTATCAAGGCCCATAGACCACTCGAGGATAAGGGTGGGTTAAAGAGTGCTCAGTAGTCAATTGGAAATATAGTAATTGTTAGTAATGGAAATTCGGTAAATTTGTTAACTTTCTAAGAAAGAAGCTTTGTTCATGGAATCTACGTATAGGTTTAGGTACAGATAAAGAGTGGGTGATTATTGACAGTGTATTCAACTAGACGAGTGTTTTTTGTGAAAGTTTTGCGAGGAGGGACCATAGATTGGAGCTCAGTCGAGCACTTACCATATAAATATATAAATATATAAATAACGATAAAGCAGAGACAAACTTGCAACATCTTCTGTGAGAAAGAGGTTGCAGAGAAGGGAAAAGGACATCCCTACCAAACTACGAAGTCTATTTTGAACTCTCCCAGGGCAGAATAAGCCTTTTCTAGCAGCTCATGTCCAGATGAAGCAACAGTACTCCATGTTTAGACATTTATGAGTCAGATACGATCGGTGTAATAACAGAATCTGTAGAACGCAAGTTATCAATTGTTTCATTAAATCATCTCTATTAATCCATGCGAAAATGGCAATAAAAACGTTTTTCTTGCAGGTCGAAAGAAAAATTTACCCCCTGAATAATAAATCCCTCAAGAAGTAGAGGCTATTGGAAGCATTTAAGACACGTTCGATATTGGGTCTTCCCAAATCACACGAGAACCACGACGTTCGGGCAGAAAAAGGAAAAATCACCGAAGTGTTCATGGTCCACCCACCGATGAAAAATACTAATACACCATCCAGCGTTATTAGTTTGAGCGGGGGGTGTTTTGGCTGAACTTACCCATCTCACCTACTAATAGACTATTCCAATCTCAATAAAGACCGGAAGACTAAGCCGAAAGTGGTCAGTGGATATCTAGTGGGGCAAGCTAGGTCGTTTCACGGTTACGACGACCAACCCAGTTATTGTATGCTTTGCAATACATGGTGTTATTTTATTTTGGCGTACTATTTTTTGTCTTTGTAAACCTTTAACAGGACTATAGCACTATTATATATGATTTTGTTGCATGTAAAAATTATTACATAAGATATCATATCTATGATATTTATTACAGATTATATTTATTGCACATGATAATTATTATATATTATATTTATTATTTATGTGGGTTTTTTTTCAAAAAATTATTTTTCAATTTTTAATATATCATACACTTATTGGTGTATATTCTTTGGAAGTGATAAAAATTCATATTTTGATATTTCGGGGGGAAAACTCTCCCCTATAAAACTAATGTGATTTTTCATTTCTATAAGGATTTAATATTCATTTTTACCCACAGATGAGGTATGATTCTCAATATTTACCTTCCCACTAAGTAAAAGTTAGATATAAAGTCGATTTTGTACTGCGAAAAGTTCAGCTCTCTTAAAAATAGAAATTCAAAATTGTAGAAAAAAAAGTAAAAATTGACTCAATTCGAACTCATACCTGGTTAAGCCTTTTTATATTTTCTTTGTTATTTCCATGCATATTCAAACTTACAATTTACACTTAACTTAATTATATGTTCATTGTAGACGATACAAGTTGTTGTTTTTTTCTCTCTATTTAACGTTATGTATTTTTTAATGTCCTTTAACGCTCGGAATTAAATTGACTGGACGTGATGTTTTATTTATAAGCCATCAAATAACGTAAGAAATGATAATAACTCTTTAGTAAAATTTACTTTGAAATACCTGATGTATATTGTGAACAAGTCATATCTTAGCGTTCACTCGGCTTGGCCAAAACACAACGTCAACAGCCGTATTATGTCGAATGTAGCCGATAAAATTATAAATACGCTACGTAAAAGAAAATAGCAAAATGAATACATGTAAACAGAAAAAAAAACAAAATACACGATCGATTTGGTATTTTATTATTCATTTTTCGTCAAGAAAAGGTTGGAAAAAACAAAGACATATTTTATGGAAATGTTTTTTAAAAAAGTTTCCAAGAAACAATTTTTTTGTTTCTAAAATATATTTTGCCATTTTTGTTACCTTTGCTTTATGTTTTTAAAATTTTTTGTCAAGAAATCTGGAAAAAAAAACTTTTTATCAAGGAAATCAGGTAAAGTTTTTATCAATAAAACTTTAAAGGAAATTGTTGTTTCCAAGTATTTTTTAAAAGTATTTTTTAATAAAAATACTTTGTAAAAATGTGGTTAATCCCACAGATATATGAACTTGATGACGGTCGAAATTTTCAGCCTACCTTGTGTACAAATGTTCCAGTTCTGATAGACGTCACGTTTCTACACTGTAGCCGTGTACATCTCTATCAATATCCCTCGGAAATTGATTCTCCTCTTGCTATGCTGCATATCTTACTGTATGTGTGCATTTCATTTATCCTGCAATTAGTAATTTTTACAACAGTCAAATCAAAGCTTAGGCGTCTACAAGTGCTAGTTCACAACTGGAATATTTATTATGTTGGTAATTTATAATTTCCATGTACAACAACTGCTGTTTTTCACTCTTCCACTATTTATCCAAAAGTTGTCTGCTAGTTGCGCGCGCCGCCGCCTCGGTGTAATTCAGCGCGCCGCGTTGTGATTGGCTGATCGGTGTATTCCGTCAGACAGCAACTAAACCAGAGCTGTTGCTCGACTTAATCCGGCTGTTGACGTCATATTCTGACCAAAGACAAGTGAATGTTGAAATACGTCTGATTCACTGGTCAAGATGAAAGTTCGCGAGAAACGCGTTAGTGAACAGATGTGTGGACGACCTCTTCGGAAGAAGAAGAAAAGGGAAAACCAGTGAAAATATAGAAAGAGACTCAACATGCCAAACTCCGACAAGGGAATCTATGAGACGAATAAAACCCAGGTAAAATATAAATCATGGTTATAGTTCTTTCGGGGTTTATATAATTCCAAACGTATACACGAGCTCATGTAGTATATATTAGTATCTATTGACACATATAAGAAATACAAACACGTATATACGTAAGACAACGTATATATATATATATATATATATATATATATATATATATATATATATATATATATATATATACGTGTTTGAAGAAATACTAATCATTTTCATCATGGGTAACGTGGATAACCCCACAATGATTTCAAAAATAAAAAAAAACGGATAAAATCATGTAAATGTAATCGCCCCTAAAAAGAAGTATCTGATACCCTCTCTACCAGATATTTCGGCAGAAGAGATCACTAAGAAATCTCACGATTTGTGAACCTAAAAAATATAACGTTTATAAACATTAATGCGTGCGTTTATTTTTTATTTTGGTAAATATGTAGTTTAGCGGCGTAAATTATTTGCTAGACAAAAAAATGTATAAGAACTATTTATTTTTATATAAAACACATTGTTAGACCCAAAAGCTGAAATAAAACCAGAAAAACATTAATTTTTATTATTTTTTATAATTCATATTTATTATTCGAGGCCGCTATATTGCTTTTAAAATCTGGCCTTTCTAAGGTTTGGCAGATTGCCCTTTTTAAACTCTTTCATGAACTATGTTTTTGGCCGCCATATTTTTTTGTAATGAAAGAGGGTAAAAAAGGCCTAATTTTGCCTTAAAAAAGCCAATCTGTCAAACTTTAAAAAGGCCAATTTTAAATGTGCAATTATGACAGACGAAATTTGGAAAAAAAATGTTAGTGTCGAATCACTTTTCTATATAAATTTAACGTAAAATGAGCACCCGCCTTTTGGTCAACGAGCGTTCAACGAGACATGTCACCTCTAGCATTTTTTCAAGTTTGGCGATTGAGGGGGAGGACGAAATCTGAGAAATACAATTTGTATTTTATTCTGGTGGTGGGGGCGGGAATTACATTGGAAACATAAAATAAGGATAAATTTAAATTTTTAATTTTTACTGGCTTTTTTTGTAAATAAAGGAAATGTTCCATTTGCTTTTTTAGGGGGGGTTTTCGATTTGCTTTTTATTTGTCATTTTATGTTTCTAATGTAACCCCCCCCCCAAAAAAAAAATTGAGTTTGTCATATTTTGGGGTGTGTTTTGTTTATTAAATTGTTAGGTGAAAGTAGAGAATGGTCTCATAAAAAAATAATTGAATTTATCGTTATTTTATGTTTCCAATGTAATTCCTGCCCCCCACCACCAGAATAAAATACAAATTGTATTTCTCAGATTTCGTCCTCCCCCTCAATCGCCAAACTTGAAAAAATGCTAGAGGTGACATGTCTCGTTGAACGCTTGTTGACCAAAAGGTGGGTGCTCATTTTACGTTAAATTTATCTAGAAAAGTGATTCGACACTAACATTTTTTTTTCAAAATTTCGTCTGTCATAATATTTATAAAGGCTGTTTATATGTATTAGGCTGAAAAAATTAGATCTTCCTTTTTTAGGGGTTAGACGTCGCTGCGTCATCTCGTATAAAGTTACCTTTTTAATTAGAAAATTAAGTTTGTAATCGAGGAAATTTACGCAAACAAAGAAAAACATGTAAATTGTTGAATTTAGTGGCGGGCAGTAGATCTTTATTTTTTTAGGTATTAAACGACGCTTCGTTTAAGGAATAAAATAAAACAAACAAATGAAATCTTTTTAGGTTTTTTTCGTAAGTGTTTTTTTATATTTAAAAAACAATAAGAGGCAAACATTTTTCTATCTACACGGAATTATTTTTCCAGCTTGAAACCTAATGAAATTACCAAATGATATCAGGTGAACGTTTGTTTTTATAGATATCACCTAGGGGCAAATAACTCTAAAGGAAAGTTCTTAATAAAAGGTCGCTCTGTTGGAAATATTGATTCCAAAATAAATTAAATTAAATATATTATCAATATAATTGTTGTTTAAAATTTATTAAATAAAAAAATTAAATAGAATACTTAAAATAATTCTCTCGCTAAAACATTAACTAAGATAGTGCTATTTAGTAAAATCGATTTTTCTTAATGTCATATGCAAATAATGTGATCTCCTAATTGTATATTTTTGCAAGTATCATACTATATATAGAAATAAATGAAAGATTAAAGTAAGGCATGTTTTGCATATATTAATAAAATTGTGAACAAACAGACAGGAATATGAATTTATACACACACACACACACATATATATATATATATATATCGACACTGGCCATACAACTCTACAAATACGTAGTTCGGGGTGCCGCAGGTAAATTATATATATAGAGAGAGAGAGATAGAGAGAGGGGGGGCTATCGTTATTCTTTCTATTATATAAAAAATATATTTCTGCGTATGTTTTTGTCTGTGAGTAAGTTTCCTATTAACTCGAAAATGGCTAGGTCGTTTTTATGAAAATTTACGCTAAGGAATTTTAAGTGCCTTGCAGAGTTCTTAATTAGGATTTGTATTGGAACGTCAAGTATCGATGGCCGATAATTGGAAGAATCGGCTATTTTTACCAAAGTAAACACTTTATACAGCTGTAAACTACAAGTGCCTTGGCGAAGTTTTATTCCCACATACGCCGAAAGGTTTGACGTATAAAATCAACAGTTGGTTCTTTGATATGACAGGGATGCGTTCGAAATGAATGTTTCTGTTTATGTTGTGATCCAGTGTACTTAAATGTAAAATCAAGCCATTATTATCGCACTGCCCGTAAGGCCAGACATATTTTTTTTTACATAGACGTCACCACTTATCAAGGTCGATAGGCCACTCAAGGATAAGGGTTAAAGAGAGTAGAGTAGTCAAAAGGACAGTATAGTAATCGATAGTAATGGAAGTTCGGTAAATTTGTTAACCTAAGTTGAACGGCTCATCAGAAACTTGTTCACGTTGGACTTGAAGACAACCATATTATAGAAAGCTGGAAAGCAGGAAAACGGAAGACAATTCCACAGGCGTGCAGTTCTAAGAAAGAAGCTTTGATCATGGAATCTATGTTTAGGTTTAGGTACAGATAAAGAGTGGGGAAAATTATTGATAATGTTTTCAACTAGTCTAGTGTTTCTTGTGAAAGTTTGGCGAGGGGGGACCATAGATTGAAGCTCAGTCGAACACTTTCCATGAAAATAACGATAAAGCAGAGACAAACTCGCAACATCTCTTCTGTGAGACAGAGGTTGCAGCGAAGAGAAAAGGACATCTTCCACCAAGCCCTGAAGTCTATTTTGAACTCTATCAAGGCAGGACAAGTCTTTTCTAGCAGCTCCTGCCCATATGTGGCAACAGTACTCCATCCTTGGACGTATCTGGCTCTTATATAGATAGAGAATTGCATCAGCAGTGAGATATCTACTGGATCGGTAGAAGGATCCGACCATTTTTCCAGCGGCCTTGGCAACAGATTTGATGTACGTATTCCATTTAAGATCAGGAGTAAAGGTCAAGCCCAGAAGCCAGTCAAAACTTGAGGCCTCCCCAAGACGAGAGTCATTCATTTCAATTGATGCCAGATGGGGATCAGAACGTTGATGATGTAAAGATAGAATCATGGTTTTAGATGCATTAAAAGTAACCAGCCACTCCTTTCCCCATTGTACAACGTGATCAAGATCAGAGGAGAGAGAATCGGAGAGAACGTGCATATAAAATAATAGTAGATTCTTTAATTTAAAAGTTTAATGCAAGACATTTTACATAAAATAATTTAATACAATAAGTATTGTAGCAATGTAGACTACAATATATCGTGATCTAATTCACTTCCCTAGTTAAATCATGAAATCAATCGATTTGATTGCAAAATGGGCGATTTCACCAATTTCGATGACGATAAAAACATGAGTGTTAAACAATGGTTGACCATCATTTTATCCCGGCCAACGTCGCGTTTTCATGATAGTACATATGAGAAAATAGGCTTTTTTTCAATTATATATCGTTTTTTATTCATACCAATTCTTTTATTTATTTATCTCAATATATGTTAAATGTAACAGCAGAGCATATAAAAATAGGTAACAAAACAGCTATATTCCAAAGTTCAAGATTGTATTAATCTTAACATTTAAATTTCCTTCGACATATCAAACTTTTTAAATAAATTTTCAGCACATATTTCGTAACGCAGAAACAATCATACAGCATTATTTCAAGATCTAATTGTTGAGGAGTTACCGCGGAAAAACTTCAGTATTGACGAAATAATAAGCGATTATTTCTTCGTTACGAAACAGCTGCTTCAAAACATTTGGGAATTTTGTAGATGTTGGAAGAAATAAATGATCAGATTGGGATTTACAATAGTGCTGTTTTGTCATCCATTTGTACGTATAATATATATATATATATATATATATATATATATATGTGCGTGTGTGTGTGTGTGTGTGTGTGTGTAACACTGGTGTACAGACACATAGATATGTATTTAGAGATGAAATCATACTGTAATTAATTGTCTCTTTCGAAGCAATTATAGCCAATGCACGTTTCTAGAAAAATAAAAGTCTTACTACAAACACATTCAAATAGTATAATATAATTTTCGTCAGTGATTTTTAGCTCTATCAAAATTTTGCAATATCTATTGAACAGTAGAAATATTCATTTTTCTTTTGCCCTGGAATTTGATTCTCATAATAATTAAAGTAACCTGTTCTCTGCTTACGTGGGATTTCTCTTTTTTTTCTTTATTTTCCAAATGTACGCTTTAAAGCGTAAACAAACAACCATGTTTGTTTTTTCTTAATTTTTCGAAAGGAAATGTTTTTATTGTTTTTGTTTCCCATTATTAATGTTTGCGATGATGATGTTTTTTAATGCCACTAGACGTAGGGACATGTGAATTAATATTTAGATCGGAAGAATGTTATATTATGTGTCGAGGGACGAGTGTACATTCTTTACTCGAGTGATACCAGATATATTGTTAATTGTACTTGACGTAACTTTTCAAAATATTCAGCGTTCAAGGACAAGTGCTGTAAACCTGTAGAACGAGTGGCAGTTTTCCTTACATCTGGGCGCAACAACTGATGAAAACAAAGTTTACAAGTTGCCTTCTACTATAGTCGACCACCCTATTTTGTTTTCTTTGTTCCTTATTATTTTATGTTCTGCGCGTCACTATCTAAATTCACAATCAAGAATAACGTTTAGAATACCGCCATTTTTCTTGAATCAGTGAAAACACTTTGGTTGTTCTTGAATATTTAAACTTCAGAGCTTACACATGGGAATTTATAACCCAAACAAACGTAAACCAATATTCAGTGCATCTATATATATATATATATATATATATATATATATATATATATATATATATATATATAAGCATTCTCTGTTTTATTCATTTTTTCTATGTCGCTATCTGAATCTGCACTCGTCTTTCTACTGATTTTCTTCTTTTTTTTTTGCATTCGTTTCTCAACTCTCATCATTTACCTTTTATTTCTTATTACTTTTTCAGTTTTCTATGCAACGTGTTTGTATCATTTTGATAATTTGCTCTACTAGCTGGGAGACTCGACGTTACCCGGGATTGAATTAGAATCAACAAGTGTTCCACACTTCCAATACTCTTATTGCTATTAAACTCGGAAGAAATCGACTATTTTTCTATCGAATAGACTTATTGCCTTCTCTAGTCGACGGCCTATTTAGTTTTACCGGGAGAAAGTTTCACATCTCTCCTAATAGTGACTTATTTCCAAATGCATGACATACTACCGGAGCACCTGACTATACGGTAGTAAAATACGCTTAAATATGATGTTTAATATATCCAGATTTCGTATATATATATATATATATATATATATATATATATATATATATATATATATATATATATATATATATATAAAGTCAGAATTGCAAAAGTAAAAAAAAAATGTATTTTTGTGCTATCAGCTTAAATCGAAACCGAAAGCAAAACTGTAGCATTCAAAGCTGGTGACGTGTAGAGTTGAAAATCCCCCTCTATTCTAATGTAGAGGAATAAGAGAGTCACCAACCTTGTAGCGGGGGAAGAATGTCTGCATTGTGTTAATCGGGGAAGATTAGAGCAAAAGTCGCATGGTCCGCTTAGCCAGGACACGAGTACACGAAATTCGCCGAAATTTTATTTACAACTACTGTACATTTATTTACATAATTTGATGCAAGAGTAATGTTAAGCAGTTCAATACGTAAAGGTATAAGAAAGCATTGTGTTATTGTTTCAAGAGTCTTTTGCGTGAGCGCAAAACAGGTAGATAGTTTTGACGCGTCTGCATGGTTCCAGGTCCAAAAAGAAAGTGGAAAAAAAAACGGATACAGAAGTGGGATATATCGGCCAGTGTGACAAAGAATGGTGTTGCCAGAATTAAAGGCCGATAATTATGGCTAAAGTCACAAGCTTGTGTAGGTGTGTTCGCTTGCATGTGGAACTCGGTTCCCATTGTACCCCCCCAGTTAGCTGGAAGCTAAAAGGAAAAAAAGGAAGAAAGGCCTGTATATATGATCGATATGATTCAGAACGAACGAAAACATTGCGAGATGAAAGAATATCAGATAAAGAGAGTTTGAAGATTATGTTACGGGTGGAGAGATCACATGATGGCGTTGTGAATCATAAGTGCAAGTGAATGCGCTCGTAGACTGTATTGTGTTGCCAAGTAGCGGAAGCATGCGCAAGTGGTCTGCACAAGTGATTGCAATTTGTCGAAGTTAGTTCGCGTCGGCCACAAGTGGATCTGCTAAAAAATGAATCAGTTCCGAGAAAAAAAAACCCTTGTCGAGATTAGCACGTACGGTCGGAAATTAGTCTGCGACTAAATGAGTCCGTTCGTGGAAAGCGTGGTGTCGACGTTGTTTTGATAATCGGTGTAACCACTAAATCGGTTGGATACTTGAACACCCTAGAATGGGTTACGTAGTGTGTATTTTGCGGTTTAACTCATGTTGACTGAGGGAACTTCTGTCGTTGAAGTCGTTGTGAGTTCCAGGAGTCTACAGTGCTTGACCAATATATTTGTAGGTTTACTGGTCGCGTTTGTTGCTTTAAAGAGTTGAGTATGCCGTAAGGTTTTGCTGAGCTTGACTTACTTTTAAACATCGATATGAAGTCAAAACTCGGCGTTGAGGAGACGATGTGTCGTTCATGGAATAACACGAGTCGCACACATAGCATTGTATCGTATTTTTGTTAGATTGCTTCCGGTTTTAGAGACGGAGTAAAAAAAATGTCTGACGGTGCAAGAAAATCGCAGCACGCGGTTACACACACGAGTGGTGGTAGCGCCATAATGACTGTGAAGTTGGTTTCCGGTGTAGCGGCGGACGTATATCACGGGATTTACGTCGATGGCTGCGGTGCTTTTCTCCGTACCACGTGCATATGTCATAACCTAGGTAGAAGTGCTTCGCAACTGAGGAATAAGAAATCTAGTTCTCAAAAATGGGTTTAGTTTGTAAAAATCAGGTATTTGGTCTATGCGACTTATAGGGAGGCATACAGAAAAGAAAATTGGCTTTCCAGGGTTGCGGGATTAGGCTTGTTTTCGGCCATAGTGAACAGAGAGAGAGAGAGAGAGAGAGAGAGAGAGAGAGAGAGAGAGAGAGAAAATGAAAAAACAACAAATCCAAAAAATACAGTTCGTGAAAAAAATTAAAAAAAACGATGTGCAAAGAAAAGAAAAAATGTGTCGATATTTTTTATGTGTAAATATCGATAAATACTTCTTGTTCTTTTTTTTATTTCTATAAACTGTAAACCGAAAACTGTTATGTGTTCTCAGTGTCCTTTTTCTTTGTGTTTTTAACTCTCGCGATGAGTAATGATAAAAAAGACGGCGGACAGCGATATAAATCCTCACGTAGTAATAGACGCAGAGGAAGGTAGGTGTTTGCAGGGAGATGGTACGAAATGTACATTTTCCTTTTTTTTTTTTTTTTAGTTTAACTCTTTTTTTATTGCTGTGATCGGCAGTGTCTTATTTGCGACAATAAAAACGTTCTATTTTTACAATATAGAATGTCAGTAGGTCACCAATACCTCAGCGGTGATAGCAGTTTGTTGCGACATCCCAGTCAGCCTCGGTCAGTCACCACTTTGTAGAGCGAACTTCGCCCTCTACAGATTATCGCCCTTTAATTCTGGCAATGCCATTCTTTGCCACAAGGGGACGATGCATCCGTATCCGGTTTGTTTTCGTGTGTTCGCTTGCATATGGAACTCGGTTTCAATACACGTTACTACTGTACCAACCTGATAAGCGTACGAACTGATTAAAAATAAATGATGAATGTACAAAATATATAACGAATTTTTTTTAATGTTGATCCCTTTTAAACATATTTAATCCGGATAAACACCAATAAAATGAACGATAAAAAAAATCTAATCATTTGAGCCCCCTAGCAGCATAATTATAGTTTCAGAAGTGACAGAGTTTTAAAATATGGAGACAGACAGACATACAAATATCGTGTCTGTCATATATTAGATTAAATATAAAACATGCCACAGTTATTAAAATTTGAATATTTCATATAAATATAATAATATTACAGCTAATATAACAAAAATAATATTACAGCTAATATAACAAAAATAAAATCAATTTGTACTGTATATTAAATACATGTAATAATAGTAGCAGGGGGGCGTCCGGCTTTGCCTGGTCGTAAAATACGATTAAATATGATATTTTAATTCGTTCATATTTCGCATATATTATTAGAGTCGTGATTTCAAAAGTACAATGGAAAAATAGTATGGTGCCATCAGCTAGTGCTGAAACCGAAAGCAAAAATGTAGCATTTAAAGCTGGTTACTTTATCACTGTATAAACATGACACGCATATGTACTGATTAAAAATAAAAAATAAAAAATAAAATAAGATGATATACAAAATGTATTTTTTACACCTCAAGAACTAATTTAACCGTCTAAAGACTCATACAGGAACGGCCCATAAACAGTTCAATCATTTGAAGGGTTTAGCGCCGCTCTGCGACTTTTAGTTTCGGTAGAGATAGAGGTTGAAAGTATGGAGACAGACAGGCAGACATACAGATATATAGATGTTATATATAAAATGCAGAAATATGCGTAGGCATATATAAATACACACATATATAAACATACACATACATACATATGTATACATACACATATGCTCACACACACTATATATATATATATATATATATATATATATATATATATACAGGGTGCTCCCCAAAAAACAGAGGACATTCAATTGTTTTTCTTAGCATTTTACAATCAACGGAGAAAAAAGGCCAAAGAATCTAGTGTTTTGATGTATTGAATATAATAAACTAGTTATGACCAAAGTTTCATTTCATTCGGACCAAACACTAAGAAACAGGGCTTAATTAGAGTTGGGCCCGTTTTTACGGGTCACCTTGTATTATATTATTTTCATTATTTTATATATATAACAACTTCTAATATAGCAAAAATAAAACAAACTAAAATAAAAATTATACATAATTAAATAAATGAATAAATAATAAATAAGCATATTGATAAATTATATAATATCACAGCTAATATAACAAAAATATTATATATATATATATATATATATATATATATATATATATATATATATATATATTAGATCGGTCCTTTCGTGCATTAACATAAAATGCAAGGGAAAATCCCTCAAAGGAAAAAGCAATTTAAGGTATAATGATAAAAAAACACACTACAATTCCATGGATAGATCCTTACAAAATATATTCCTAATATACGGATGCGCACACACACATATACATATACACACACATAGGATACACAGTGGGAGACGAAGGAAAACAAACCAAGCTTAATGCGTCAATACCCGTCCACGGCACCCACCCTAATCCGTCTTTTTCAGTAAGTCCTAAATAAAGAACACAGTGCAGACGAACGGCATCACCCATCCATCTTGCCGGCATATTATTTTCTTAGTTTCTATTACATAGACATATATATTGATACATTAGGTTATTAATTTAAATAAGTTTGTGAAAGACTGTCTGCTGAGGCGAGGAATTTAGCATATTTAAATTTTATCTTATGTTTGCAATTAGAAAATTATTTCACTTTTTGAATTTATAATGCCATTAATGATAGTTTATGAGAAAGAAATTATACACGTTGCTTCAGATATGAAAAGAAATTTTTGAGCTGAGTGTCGTTGGTGGCTGTAAAGAATGTACTTTTGATCACGAGTAAAAATCTGGTCGAGAAAACAGTCGCTGTTTTTGCGTAAAGGATAGAAAGATTACACTTCATAACAGCGTTTCTTTTTGTTGTCGTTCAATTTGAGAGGCACCCATTTACTAAGTTTTTTATCTTTCCTATCTCTTTCAAGTGATTGAAAACCATTGTATACATTAGGTCTAATTCAGAAGCATGTTCTTGAACAGTTGTGCGTGGATTGGCTTCGAGTAGAGCTCTTAATTAGTCGTTGTCAACATCCGATGGCCGACCACTACACTCATCTTAAAGACTCACGTCGCCGCTACAAAATTGCTTAAACCACCATTGTACTAAGCTGTTACTAGTATTTCTTGTGCCAAGAGTTTTGTTGATATCGCTTGTTACTTCAGTACCTTTTCGGACTAGCTTAAATTGAAATAACAAAATTTCGAAAATTGTCTCTTTTCCATCTAGTCTACAACGTTTTGAAAAGAGAGCACAATTGTTTAAAACCAATTGTAATTTAAACGATTAGATAGAGCAACAAACGTTCTTTTAAATGATATATAAAATAAAACTATTATAACGAGAACTTATTTGAAAATACAATATTTGAAATTAAAAGTAAACATTAAAATTCTCCAAGAACTTTTTTCTCAGCCTAATATTTTTTGAAAAATATGTTATCGTCTCCACAGAAAAATGTTTTTAACCAGAAAATGATTTTACTGGAAAATATCACTTAATATAAAACATTAATAAAAAAAATATACTCGAACTTAAATAAAAACTACTTTTCAACTCAATTATGCACGAATGAAAATGTTATTGACAATTTATCACACTTTTTATAAAGTCACTCACTATAAAAATAAGTCATATCTAGTTACATTTTTGTAAGAGAGGTCTTTACTAAAAGATAGTACAGGTATTTTCTGGGTAGCGCCCCCCCCCCTTCCCGCCAAATACAGTCTCCATATAGTGATATTAAGAAAACCTCGGCAATTAGGTAATTTAATTTTTTTTGGGGGGGGGGATTTTAAATTGAGGTTAACTACCATAGGGATTTTTTTTTTCTAAGTTGTAAGTGCTTCGTCCCATTTCTAAATTCGTCTTGATTAATCACAATGTATTGACTGTTATATTATTTAATTTATAATCATGATTATTTATTATTTATTAATTTATTTAATGTGTTTAATTAATTATGATGTAAATATATTTTTACTATATTAGCTGTTATATTATTTAATTTATAATCATGATTATTTATTATTTATTAATTTATTTAATGTCTTTAATTAATTATGATGTAAACATATTTTTGCTATATTAACAGTTATATTATTTAATTTATAATCATGATTATTTATTATTAATTAATTTATTTAATGTCTTTAATTAATTATGATGTAAGCATATATTTTACTATATTAGCTGTTATATTATTTAATTTATTATCATGATTATTTATGATTCATTAATTTATTTAATATATTTAATTAATCATGATGTAAACATATTTTTTATTATATTAGCTGTGATATTATTTAATTTATTATCATGGTTATTTATTATTTATAAATTTATTTAATGTATTTAATTAATTATGGTGTAAACATATTTTTGCTATATTAGCTGTTATATTATTTAATTTCTTATCATGGTTATTTATTATTTATTAAATGTACTTAATTAATTATGATGTAAAAATATATTTTATTTTTAATATAGTAGCTGTAATATTATTTATTTTATTATGATTATTTACTATTTATTAATTTATTTAATGTATATAAATTATGATGTATAAATATATTTTATTTTTACTATATTAGCTGTGATATTATTTAATTTAACATCATGATTATTTATTATTTATAATTTATTTTATGTATTTAGTTAATTATGTTGTACAAATTTTATTTTATTTTGTTCTTGCTATATTAGCGGTTATTTTTCTGATAAAATAATGGAAATAATAAAACATATATATTATACATAGTGTGTGTGTGTATGTATATGTGTGCGTATGTATGTTTGTGTATGTTTATGTGTATATTTGTATATTTATATATTGGTATGTATATTTGCATAGATCTGTGTGTCTGTATATGTGTGTGTATGTGTATGCACTTATATGGATATAAATATCTATGTGTACTTACCTGTGTTCTTATATTTTGTGTATAATTGTATGTTATTTGTTACTAAATTTTTATTTTTTATTATGTGTATGTCATTATGTCTAATTGATTATATGTGTATGGGTATGCACGTGTCTTTGTATGTATATGTGCATGTGTATGTTTTTATATAATTTATCTATTTTATATGTACGTGTATATGGTCGGTCGGTTATTCCCGCCCCCCAAGTGAATCTTAATGATCCAGCCGTTTCTATCTGACACTCGTGTTGTATTATTTTTTATCCGTTAATTCATTTTTTCTCCATTTGTATTTGAATTCAAACGATTAGATTACAAAGCAAATATAATTATTTGAAGTAAATCTAATAGACATATTAGGTAATCATTGAATGGATCTTATGGTTATAACATCATGATCTGCGCATGTAAGCTTAAGTCACCGACTTATTTCAATTTAACATGCTCAATAATAAGAAATGAGTTTTTAAAGGACCTGACATAATTAGTACTGTAATTATTTTTAATACTTACAGACATCAGTGTTCCATCCTTTCAGAAATCGTGCAGAAGGTTACGATTACAGCCGGTCAGGAGTTTCTTTTCTTTTAAGTTAAATCTTTCCCTTTATACCTCATTCCTCTTGTTTCGTTTGCTATTAAACCCTTGGCCGGTTTTAACTTTCCCATTTTCGTGATTCTACAATCTCAACTATCAATTAACGACAATTTAAAAAAAATTATTTACAAGAAACTCCTTTTATTTTGTTTTCATTCGTTTACTTATCTTATCTTGCCTGCCAATCACACGTTTTATTCATTAATTGGACACCATGTTTTCTTTACACAGGATGCTTAAGCTTCCCTCTACCCACAATTCCTCACCTGGCTCCCGTTTTGCTTTTATATAATTCTATTTCGGTCGCACTGATATATCCTCTTAAAGCAAATCATCTCCTCTGATTTCTTATCCAGCTTAACTATCTACAAACGCCAGACGATAGATAAACCAAAACCACCTCCTTGGCAACGTGCTCGATCCGTACCGATATTTTTATGCTTAATTTTATCTATATTTACTTTCCTGTATTTATTGTTATTAGCCTAAACTTTTGTGCGCGGCATCTTTGCCCTAACTAATAGATTTCCGTTTCAAAATGGCCACCTGATATATTTCTTATTTTTCTTCACTCAGCCTGTTTATTTAATCCAGTTTATCAGCTCGTATCTAGAAAACGTACAATACATACACCACGCACACACACACGTATATAGCCTTCCAAGTGAACTACTACTCAGCCTATTTATTTAATCCAGTTTATCAGCTCGTATCTAGAAAACGTAGATTACATACAACACGCACACACACACGTGAACTACTATGGGATTAGTTTAGATTATTTTGATTAATAGGAAAATTATTCCCATCTTGGGTGTTATTAGCACAACGTTTCGGTCGCTGTACCCTGCGACCTTCTTCCAATGTTGAATACATTTTTCTATTTCTCTGCTAAGGAAAAAATGGGTTAGCTCTGCATTGCAATTATTCAAACGGTGGGTTTGAGGGTAGATCCGTATATCATAAAGAAAGTTCAATATTTTTAAGGAGTTTCCTGCGACTCAAGTTTTCAAGAACATCTATGCTAATTGTTAATATTAATGAAAAAAAGTGTTTTACGAAACAGAGGATCGATACCCACGTGCATTTTTATTTGAAAAAAAAAAAAACAATGCAAGGGGGACAACTCCAGAGATAACATTTTTTTAAAGTTACCTTCCTTGGGTTTGGCATAGTTTTGGTTATTTTTCTTTTTTCTCCCGTGAATCTGAAATTAGGGGAATCCAAATGTGATTAACTTCTATGCTGGAACGGCTAAAGCTATTGTTATTTTTTTACTATATCTAAAGGATTTAATACAAATAAGAATAATTAATTATAAGTTGTCCATTTAGATGCTTTCAAATAATGTAATAATAATAACAAACAGTATCCGTGGTAAATTCACGGAACGAAAAATATATATAACTAGAATGATCCGCTAACAAACGTTGCCCGGTGACAGCAGGCCACTCTCCTTTCGTAGAAAAAAAATCAAAGAACGGCTGTTGTTGTTGTTGTTGTTGTTGTTGTTGTCCAATACCCAAGCTCCTCATGTTAAGAAAGGTTTTCGAGATGGACACTGGCAATATTCCCATGGTAAGAATGGATTTCGGAATAGGTACCCAGATTTTGGTAGTTTAAGTGACTTTCAAAATATTTGCCACAAATTTAACTTTGATAGTCGCCGTAAAGATCTCCACGCGCAAATACTATGAACTAACAAAGAAGTTAGGGGTACCAGTGTCGATCGGATATAATTAGATTTAACTCTTCCCCTGCGTACCGTGGCGCCCAGTGATATAGTGTACATAATATAGAATATGTATGAGGAAAAGTAGTTGTATTCGGCAAATAAAAATAAGATTTTCTTAATCAGCATAGCGGAAAAACTATACAATTCATCATTTTCAAGAAAGTGTGTTGTTGGATCTAAGGTAAAAATTTCTCCAAAAGAAAAACGTGCCCTATAATCAATCAGCCAATCAGCCCTACTGTCATAACCCAGTTGTTGTTGTTGTTGTTGTTGTTGCTGTTGTTGTTGTTGTTGTTGTTGCTGTTGTTGTTGTTGTTGTTGTTGTTGCTGTTGCTGTTGCTGTTGCTGTTGTTGTTGTTGCTGCTGCTGCTGCTCAACTTCCAAGCTCCTCATGGTAAGAACAGCTTTCGAAACCGATACCTCCAACCTCTTTATATTAAAAACGGCTTTCAGAACGACCCCCAACCTCCTCTGGTCACTCCCCCCCATATTAATAACGGCTCTCGGAATAGACACCCCATCCTGTCAGTTGGAAGAGATTCTTTCAAATTTTCATGCCATAATGTAGGACACTGAAACCAAACATTAAAAAAGAAAGTTAGTCTCGTTTACTAAGGTTCGTTTATATTGTCGTGTTATACGTTATGGTGCTGAAAACACATGGTCAAAGAGAAAATTATTCTCGCTTTCTAAGATTCGTTCATGTAGTCATAATTTAGGACGTAGAAACCAAACTTTAAACTGTTTACTAAGATTCGTTCATTTTATTATCTCATTATTAGGGACGCTGAAACCAAATGTTTAGAAAAGGAAGTTTGTCGTTTAGTAAGATTCGCTCATTATGGCATGTTAAAATTTTAGCTGAAAACAAACTTTTAAAAAAGTTCGTCTTCTTTAGTAAGATTCGTTCAGTATGTCATCTCATAATTCATAACGCCGCAACCAAATATTTATAAAAGAAAGTTCGTCTTGTTTACAAAGATTCGTTCATTATGTCCTCTTATAATTTAGAGCGCTGAACACAAACATTAAAAAAGGCCCGTCTTGTCTATTAAGATTCGTTGTTATTATCTAGGACGCTTACGATGCTAAAAGCAACAAATCAACAATATTTTCAATCGAGGGAAACATTTAAGAAAAACTTATTTCTAGTGTTATTACGAATACTTTTTGGTAATGAAAAAGTAAATGTTACGGCAAGGTAATGTAAACAGTCCTTATTAACATCTCGAAATGCAACGATAGGAAAGTATATTTTTCCAAAAATTGGCGGCGATATTGTGTGTGTAGTTAAATGTAAGCCTGTTATAACTACGAAAAGTTATGATTCTAAGAGTTCTAAAATATTTTTATTTGGTTTAATATTCAGAAACATTTTGAATCGTGTAGAAGTAGTGGCCATGTTGGCGAAGATGTGAAGCGTTCGTTTTTAGTATGAATGTGTATAATCTTATATTCGAATTACGAATATGCATGCGTGACATAAAAGCTATTGGTTCATGTTTTAATTTTTCGCATTACAGTATATATGTTTCCATAGCCCAGGCATTAACGCTAAAGAAAACGTAAATCGTAAACTAAACGTTTTGGTTTCGATTCTTGGTGGTGGTACACGAGTCATTTTTTTTAACTTTTAAAAACATTACTACATATTGGATCCAAACTAATATAATATCATATAGGAAATCTGCATTAATCATAATTTAAGCATATTTAACAAGCGAGCAATGCCAGGCGGCCTGCTAGTATATATATATATATATATATATATATATATATATATATATATATATATATATATATATATATATATATATATATATCAGGAAGGGAGATATCCAAAAATTAAGAATGATTGAATTTCAACAAGGGTCGTTGATAGTGCTCTATCAATGAGAACAACTCATTTTTTCTTTATGTAAATACAGTCATATCTTGCCACAATGTGCAGACCGTTTCTATCATATTTCATCTCATCAGGAAAGAAAAATTAAAATACAAAAATTAAAATGCTTCTCATTATTATTAATTACAAAAATCAATGCTTAGTGGCATTTTATACTGTTGATACTAAGCTTATTTCCTTTAACAATTTTTAAAATGAAACCTTCTCAACAACCGATTGGCATGACAAATAACACCCAACCTGAGGGATCATCTTTCAAACTTCTAGACTTCCACAGGCAACATAGATTAGGCATCATACGCTAAGAACTTGCCAAAATTGCTGCAAAGAAGGCCGAATACTTTCATCAGAGAGTAAACTATATCGTTACAAGGTCACAATTAAACAATGCATCAAGCATTGTTTTCACTTCTGGACTAATGCATTTACCACTAATTTCCCACTCTTAGACGGGATCCAAAAATTGTCCCCAATCTAATGTCCTACAAAATTATGGAAGCTCCAGATCCTGTCCTATCGTCGTAATGTTTAATCACTTGCCTGTTTTACAAGTACTTCAATGGAATATGCTCTGATGAACTCAGAGCATTTGTTTACCTTCGACATACATGCTTTCGACAAGAACCTAAATCTCAACCTTTATTACTAAAGTCTTAGATGCCTCAAAGTTTACTATTTCTTCCTTTCAACTACAATATTTTAGAAACCTATCCCTGTTTTCATGCCTTACTGTACTAACATTTTCATGTGAACAAATATCTAGCTACCCATATTCCTAACAGTCCGCTATTTATCATAATCCCAAATCGTAGCTCATCTCTTTCTAAGTAGCAATATCCCTTGTTTATGGGTGAAAAAAGTATTAAAAATCAAAGTATAAGCTATTGTTTTTTTTTTTATCTGTCGGTCGATATTTATTTGGAATTGTCTTTATATAATTAAATAAAAAGGTTTATTATGCCCAAAGCCGCAAAATAAATCTGATCGTGTAATTCTTCTGGGTGCGGCAAAACAGAGTTTCCTCTTTTTAAGTATCAATTTATGAGATAATGTATGTAGATTATATTAATTGTATTTATAAGGGCTTTATACATTTATGCTTGCTAACTGCATTTCTTCACCAACATTATGGTCAGTTTATTTTCATAAAAATGAAAGAAATCCCGTGTGGATCGCGTTTTTGTATTTATACAGCGTTCAAGAAATAAATCGTTACTCATAAAGTCTCGATGGATGTCTTATAGGTAACTCTGGAAGCATAATACAATAAAACATGGGCGACTAAGAATCCTTGCTATGTCTGTGTATAAACAACAATTAGAACGTATGTGTAATTTAATGGTAAAAATTAATAGGGTTCATAGTTTGAAATGCCGATATCATAGTTTACTATTATCCTTAGATTGTGTTTGAAATATTAAAGCCTAAAATTAATCTCTAAAAAAAAAGAAAATGTACTATTACACAGTAGGTAGGAAAACTGGGAAAGTTAAATAGTATAAATTTATTGTAAAATTCCCTTGAAAGATAGATATTAGATTTCTGTGCGGAAAATCACGTTGACACACTTGTTCTTGTTATATAACTGGAGTCGAGCAACGTTGAGCATGACCATAGGTGATCAATTTGGAAATTCCAAGCGCTGTATATAGATGAGTGTCGACACGTTCCTGCAAGAGTTGCAAAAAAAAAATCAACGGGTCATCTTCCCTAACGTGCATATACATGCGACTGCGGACTGCTTATGAATTTCATACTCCCATGGAACTTCCTCCTTTAAAAAAATCTGATTAAATCCGCGTAGAGTTAGTGCCGTTTCCATTTTACATTTCCATTAGGTTTGTGGAACTGTTTCATGGATAATTAGTAAAATAAAGTTTTGAAATGATTTATTTAAAAAACCGCGATGCTTTTTGCGAAAATACCGCTTAATTATCTTCAAAAAGTGGGGTTAGTAATAGAAACCCGCCATTGCTAGATCAAAATAAAACAAAAAACTACGCGCAATTTTATTTTGTATTTTTAACCTTTTAGAATAATTGAAACATATTTGTATTTTTGAGAATTATATTAGATATTCAATAATTTTGATAATTCTATATTGTTGTAATAAAAAGAAAGTATGATTTTTTTTAAATTACCTTCCCCCCCCCCCCAAACAAGGCACATTGCCACTTTGATGTAGGGGGCTACTTATCAGGTAATAAGCTATAGGGGTACTATGTGGGGAGGAACCTGGAACAAGTAGACGTAAACCATCGGGGAGAGTGGGGGGTTGCTATAAAATTTCCGCGTGGGAACATGTGCTTCAATTTCTAGTATGAACCAGTCAGTGGTCACATTTGCGCACTATTCGGCAGGAAGTGAAAAGATATTTCGCCACGGAGCGTCTCTGAAGATCGCTGATGCCTCCCCAGTCAGCCTTTTTATAATATCTCATTGTTTTGCGCAATGGCTCTTCAGTTTTGGTTCTAGATTTTAGCGCGATTTCAACTATTATCACTACATGATCAGCATTCCTAAGTGGGCTGTGAGCATTCGTAATACAATCATCGGGAACTGTGGTCAAACACAGATCTAAAAGTGATGCGTGTTGTTCTTACTGGTCAGGGAACCGGTTTTCAAACGTAATCATCTATGATAGGGAATGAGATATAGAGAAACTATGTGTTGTGCTACCAGCTGCGTCTGTGTAAATAGAAAATCCAAGTCAGTTGTTGTGCTGGATATTGAAGTCACCAAATACATGCATATGTGCGCTAGTGTCAAGGGAAATGCTGTATTTATGCTGTCAGAGACTCTGTTTATTAGGGTGCAATCCTGTGTCGAGGGAGACCGGTAGAGAAAATAAAAGTAACTAATGTTATATTGCATGTTAAGTCTAAAATACATGAAGGCTTGACCGTCCGATTCTAGTTTGGTTTCTTTAGTCTACGAATATAGACTCCACGCCCGTGCATATGTCTGTCAGAGTCCTTACGGCAGAGTGGGAGATATCCGGGCATATTAAAGTAGTTAGAGGGGATGGAGGAGTGTAGGTTAGTCTCACTTAGTGCTAAGATATCTGGGGTTTTGTTTGGAGAAATGCTTCAACATCATTTAAATTAGTTCTAAATCCACGGATGTTCGTAAATGCAAGCCTTAAGGAAGACGGCAGGCGTGCAGTTCTAAGAAAGAAGCTTTGTTCATGGAAGCTACGTTTAGGTTTAGGCACAGATAAAGAGTGGAGGGAATTATTGATAGTGTTTACAGCTAGACGAGTGTTTCTTGTGAAAGTTTGGCGAGGGGGGACCATAGATTGAAGCTCAGTCGAACACTTTCCATGAAAATAACGATACATCAGAGACAAACTCGCAACATCTCTTCTGTGAGATAGAGGTTGCAAGGAAGAGAAAAGGACATCTCCTACGAGGCTACGAAGTCTATTTTGAACTCTATCAAGGCAGGCCAAGTCATTTCTAGCAGCTCCTGCCCAGATGTGGCAACAGAATTCTATCCTTGGACGTACCTGACTCTTATATAGATAGAGAATAGCATCAGCAGTGAGATATCTACCGGATCGATAGAAAGATCCCACCATTTTTCCAGCGGCCTTGGCAACAGATTTGATGTACGTGTTCCATTTAAGATCAGGAGTAATGGTCAAGCCAAGAAGCTTGTCAGAACTTGAGGCCTCCTGAAGATGAGAGCCATTCATTTCAATTGATGCCAGATGTGGATCAGAATGTTGATGATGTAAAGAGAGAAGCTTGCTTTTAGATGCATTAAAAGTAACCAGCCACTCCTTACCCCATTGTACTACGTGCTCAAGATAAGAGGAGATAGAATTGGAGTGAACTTGGTCATTTACTGTCTTAGATGTGCTACCATAAATGGTAGTGTCGTCAGCATAAATGTCTACAAATGATGTAAGGATGTGATTTGGAAGATCATTAATGTAGATCAGGAAAAGAGTTGGGCCCAGGATGGACCCCTGAGGGACACCGGCATTAATACTGTGAGCTTCTGATTTTTGCCCCTCAACTACTACTCTTATGAACCTATCAGTCCTTTTTGCGATATCAACATGGAAATTGCCCCGACTTAGAACGAGGGAATAAAATACTACCACAGCATCAGGGGAAATTGCCTTCCTCGTCTTCTTCTCATCCAACATTTCTAGCGACTAACCAGTATGGTGTAAGGTAGACCTATCATCAAACACCTTCTTTCAGAGCATTTCTACCGACTTTTACTAAGTAGAATACTTAGTTAAATTTTTTACTTAGTTTCTTATATATATATAATTTTTTTTTAAATAATAAAAAAAAAATAATTTTATTTTTCTATTTTTATTTTTATTTCTTTATTTTATTTTTTATTTATTTATTTTGTTTTTATTTCTTTTTAACGTCTGTTTATGCCTTGTATGTATGTGTGATAGTGGACGAAACCTCCTGTATATATTAGAGCCAAACACTATACTTCCGTCAGAACCACAGGTAAAACAATTATGGGCTCGGTGTTGCCACAAACACCAAAATATGAAAAATGTCAATTACAAATAATTCAAACCATGGGTGTCATGATCGGCAGGTGATCCTTCGGTAGCCAGCATGGGGGAATCGGTCGTCATCCTGCGAATGTTGGCCAACTTCTTCATTTCAGAAATCAAATAACATGGAAGCTGAACAGGTAAGCATAACCTCTAATTTCAGGGAACAAAATGATACCGAACAAACACAGCACAGCCGTGATAATCATTAAAATGGGAAAATCCGAAGAAAGAAATAGATAACAAAAGACAATAGACTAGTAATGGAATGCTATTATAGAAGTCACCCTGAATATAGATATGGAGGCTATCGGAAACGAATGAAATAACTATGGGACCTCTTCAGTGACCACCAAGCGACAGAACAAAGAATTGCGGACCAAGCAAGACTGGTACTCAAGAAAGGTTGGCTCTCTAAACTAGAACTAGCAGAAATTCAGCGAAAAATAAATGATGAAACTGAACAACAACCACCCCAACGGAACTGTCCGTAGAAAACTCCCACAAGGTAAAGCCTCACAAGTAAAAACACCAAAGGTCCAGGACCGACGAAGACCGAAGACTATAAACGTTGAAACCGAGAACAATGAAAAAAAAACTAACAGAGAATGAAGCAAATGAAATAAATAAAATAACACAGTTCATGAACGAGGAAAAAACAAAACACCCATCGTTAAATAACCAAGAGCAGAAGAAATTAAAAACAGAAAAAGAGAAGGTTAACAAACTACTCCCACACATCCCAAAAAAACACAATAACAGCGTCAAAATGGTAAGTATGAATCTCAAATTAGAAAAACAACCGGGGACAAGCGGGCCGACAAAACCTGGAGGGGAAATAAGACTAGAAACCCAAATACAGAAACATAAAAAAGAAACCAAAACGATCAACAGGAAGAAAGCAATGTGGCGAAAACGGAATATTGGAAAGGTAACTAGCAAGGAGAGGCTAAACAAGAAACACGAAGAACTGGACCAAAAAGTAAAAGCCAAGGAAGCGAGATTGAGGCGATATAGATATAAATATGAGCAATGCAAACAAAACAGAACATTTGAAACTAATGAACGCCAATTCTACCAAAATGTGAACGGCGGAAAAACAAAAACAGAACAACCAAATCCGACAGAAACAAAACTCTACTGGAGTAAAATATATGAAGAGCGATGAGATCACAATAGAAATGCCGAATGGCTGAAAGACATGAAAGAAGATTACAACAAATCGAATTAGGAACAGTGAATGAAATCAGCAAGGAAACCCTAAAGAAAACCATAGGAAAAATGGCAAACTGGAGAGCACCAGGGCTCGACGGGATACATGCATACTGGTTCAAAAAATTCACAACCTTACACGAAAGGCTAGCCCAAAACCTGAGAAGTTATATACAGGAAGCAAACGGGCCAGACTGGATCACAAAAGGTAAAACCACACTGCTACAGAACGACTCGGAAAAAGGAACCGTCCCCAGCAATTATAGACCAATCACGTACCTACCCACCATGTGGAAAATACTAGAAGCACAACTGAGGGAACAAATCTACCACTCACTAAATAACCGTGGACTCATTCCTGAGGAACAGAAAGGGTGCCAAAAAAAGAAAAGAGGAACACATGATCTGTTATATGTTGATCAAAAGATCATAAAAGAGGTAAATAGGAGGAGGAAAAATTTATCCATGGAATGGATCGACTACAAAAATTCGTACGACAGGATCCCTCAAGCATGGATAATAGAATGCCTAAAAATGTATAAAATACTAAGCGGGATCACCAATGTAATAGAAAATGGAAATGAAAACATGGAGACTGGAACTGACAGCTGATGGACACCACATAACAGAAATTAACATACAAAGAGGCATCTTCCAAGGAGACTCATTATCACCATTACTGTTCATCAAGCCATGATGTCCTTGAATAGTATTCTGAGCAAGGTCCAAGCCGGATACAAATACATGGACGATCTGAAACTTTGCAACAACCGAAAAGGAGCTAGAGACACTAATTAACACTACCAGGATCTTCAGCCAAGATATCCAAATGGAATTTGGAATGGAAAAGTGCGCACTACTAGTTATAAAAAAGGGAAAACTGGAAACGACAGAAGGCATGGAACTACCCCACCAAACAGAAATGAGGGCACTAGGAGAACAAGACAACTATAAATACTTGGGAATTCTGGAAGCGGACATCATCAGAGCAACAGAAATGAAAGAGAAAATTGGAAAGGAATACCTCAGGAGAACAAGAAAACTCCTGGAAACGAAATTATATAGCAGAACCCTAACAAAAGGTATAAATGCATGGGCAGTATCACTAGTAAGA